>NW_028291670.1:0-307259 GCF_059453375.1 Lepisosteus platostomus
GTTTCTGCAAGTTTGGTCACCCCCATGTAAGTTATGGGGCAGTAACAGCACACTTTTTAAAACGTGTTTTTCAGCCCGAAATAAACGCGTTTTTTCAGACAACTGAATCCCTATGTAACTGCAAGGCTCAAAAGAGCCCACACACTCAGCTCTTAACCCCAGTGTGCAGAAAGTGTCAAAACATGATTTTCAGCAGAAATAAACATGTTTCTGCAAGTTTGGTCACCCCCATGTAAGTTATGGGGCAGTAACAGCACACTTTTGAAAACGTGTTTTTCAGCCCGAAATAAACGCGTTTTTTCAGACAACTGAATCCCTATGTAACTGCAAGACTCAGAAGAGCCCACACACTCAGCTCTTAACCCCAGTGTGCAGAAAGTGTCAAAACGTGTTTTTCAGCAGAAATAAACATGTTTCTGCAAGTTTGGTCACCCCCATGTAAGTTATGGGGCAGTAACAGCACACTTTTGAAAACGTGTTTTTCAGCCTGAAATAAACACGTTTTTTCAGACAACTGAATCCCTATGTAACTGCAAGACTCAGAAGAGCCCACACACTCAGCTCTTAACCCCAGTGTGCAGAAAGTGTCAAAACATGATTTTCAGCAGAAATAAACATGTTTCTGCAAGTTTGGTCAACCCCATGTAAGTTATGGGGCAGTAACAGCACACTTTTGAAAACGTGTTTTTCAGCCCGAAATAAACGCGTTTTTTCAGACAACTGAATCCCTATGTAACTGCAAGGCTCAAAAGAGCCCACACACTCAGCTCTTAACCCCAGTGTGCAGAAAGTGTCAAAACATGTTTTTCAGCAGAAATAAACATGTTTCTGCAAGTTTGGTCACCCCCATGTAAGTTATGGGGCAGTAACAGCACACTTTTGAAAACGTGTTTTTCAGCCCGAAATAAACGCGTTTTTTCAGACAACTGAATCCCTATGTAACTGCAAGGCTCAAAAGAGCCCACACACTCAGCTCTTAACCCCAGTGTGCAGAAAGTGTCAAAACATGATTTTCAGCAGAAATAAACATGTTTCTGCAAGTTTGGTCACCCCCATGTAAGTTATGGGGCAGTAACAGCACACTTTTGAAAACGTGTTTTTCAGCCCGAAATAAACGCGTTTTTTCAGACAACTGAATCCCTATGTAACTGCAAGACTCAGAAGAGCCCACACACTCAGCTCTTAACCCCAGTGTGCAGAAAGAGTCAAAACATGATTTTCAGCAGAAATAAACATGTTTCTGCAAGTTTGGTCACCCCCATGTAAGTTATGGGGCAGTAACAGCACACTTTTTAAAACGTGTTTTTCAGCCCGAAATAAACGCGTTTTTTCAGACAACTGAATCCCTATGTAACTGCAAGGCTCAAAAGAGCCCACACACTCAGCTCTTAACCCCAGTGTGCAGAAAGTGTCAAAACATGATTTTCAGCAGAAATAAACATGTTTCTGCAAGTTTGGTCACCCCCATGTAAGTTATGGGGCAGTAACAGCACACTTTTGAAAACGTGTTTTTCAGCCCGAAATAAACGCGTTTTTTCAGACAACTGAATCCCTATGTAACTGCAAGACTCAGAAGAGCCCACACACTCAGCTCTTAACCCCAGTGTGCAGAAAGTGTCAAAACGTGTTTTTCAGCAGAAATAAACATGTTTCTGCAAGTTTGGTCACCCCCATGTAAGTTATGGGGCAGTAACAGCACACTTTTGAAAACGTGTTTTTCAGCCCGAAATAAACGCGTTTTTTCAGACAACTGAATCCCTATGTAACTGCAAGACTCAGAAGAGCCCACACACTCAGCTCTTAACCCCAGTGTGCAGAAAGTGTCAAAACGTGTTTTTCAGCAGAAATAAACATGTTTCTGCAAGTTTGGTCACCCCCATGTAAGTTATGGGGCAGTAACAGCACACTTTTGAAAACGTGTTTTTCAGCCCGAAATAAACGCGTTTTTTCAGACAACTGAATCCCTATGTAACTGCAAGGCTCAAAAGAGCCCACACACTCAGCTCTTAACCCCAGTGTGCAGAAAGTGTCAAAACGTGTTTTTCAGCAGAAATAAACATGTTTCTGCAAGTTTGGTCACCCCCATGTAAGTTATGGGGCAGTAACAGCACACTTTTGAAAACGTGTTTTTCAGCCCGAAATAAACGCGTTTTTTCAGACAACTGAATCCCTATGTAACTGCAAGACTCAGAAGAGCCCACACACTCAGCTCTTAACCCCAGTGTGCAGAAAGTGTCAAAACATGATTTTCAGCAGAAATAAACATGTTTCTGCAAGTTTGGTCACCCCCATGTAAGTTATGGGGCAGTAACAGCACACTTTTGAAAACGTGTTTTTCAGCCCGAAATAAACGCGTTTTTTCAGACAACTGAATCCCTATGTAACTGCAAGACTCAGAAGAGCCCACACACTCAGCTCTTAACCCCAGTGTGCAGAAAGTGTCAAAACGTGTTTTTCAGCAGAAATAAACATGTTTCTGCAAGTTTGGTCACCCCCATGTAAGTTATGGGGCAGTAACAGCACACTTTTGAAAACGTGTTTTTCAGCCCGAAATAAACGCGTTTTTTCAGACAACTGAATCCCTATGTAACTGCAAGACTCAGAAGAGCCCACACACTCAGCTCTTAACCCCAGTGTGCAGAAAGTGTCAAAACATGATTTTCAGCAGAAATAAACATGTTTCTGCAAGTTTGGTCACCCCCATGTAAGTTATGGGGCAGTAACAGCACACTTTTTAAAACGTGTTTTTCAGCCCGAAATAAACGCGTTTTTTCAGACAACTGAATCCCTATGTAACTGCAAGGCTCAAAAGAGCCCACACACTCAGCTCTTAACCCCAGTGTGCAGAAAGTGTCAAAACATGATTTTCAGCAGAAATAAACATGTTTCTGCAAGTTTGGTCACCCCCATGTAAGTTATGGGGCAGTAACAGCACACTTTTGAAAACGTGTTTTTCAGCCCGAAATAAACGCGTTTTTTCAGACAACTGAATCCCTATGTAACTGCAAGACTCAGAAGAGCCCACACACTCAGCTCTTAACCCCAGTGTGCAGAAAGTGTCAAAACGTGTTTTTCAGCAGAAATAAACATGTTTCTGCAAGTTTGGTCACCCCCATGTAAGTTATGGGGCAGTAACAGCACACTTTTGAAAACGTGTTTTTCAGCCTGAAATAAACACGTTTTTTCAGACAACTGAATCCCTATGTAACTGCAAGACTCAGAAGAGCCCACACACTCAGCTCTTAACCCCAGTGTGCAGAAAGTGTCAAAACATGATTTTCAGCAGAAATAAACATGTTTCTGCAAGTTTGGTCAACCCCATGTAAGTTATGGGGCAGTAACAGCACACTTTTGAAAACGTGTTTTTCAGCCCGAAATAAACGCGTTTTTTCAGACAACTGAATCCCTATGTAACTGCAAGGCTCAAAAGAGCCCACACACTCAGCTCTTAACCCCAGTGTGCAGAAAGTGTCAAAACATGTTTTTCAGCAGAAATAAACATGTTTCTGCAAGTTTGGTCACCCCCATGTAAGTTATGGGGCAGTAACAGCACACTTTTGAAAACGTGTTTTTCAGCCCGAAATAAACGCGTTTTTTCAGACAACTGAATCCCTATGTAACTGCAAGGCTCAAAAGAGCCCACACACTCAGCTCTTAACCCCAGTGTGCAGAAAGTGTCAAAACATGATTTTCAGCAGAAATAAACATGTTTCTGCAAGTTTGGTCACCCCCATGTAAGTTATGGGGCAGTAACAGCACACTTTTGAAAACGTGTTTTTCAGCCCGAAATAAACGCGTTTTTTCAGACAACTGAATCCCTATGTAACTGCAAGACTCAGAAGAGCCCACACACTCAGCTCTTAACCCCAGTGTGCAGAAAGAGTCAAAACATGATTTTCAGCAGAAATAAACATGTTTCTGCAAGTTTGGTCACCCCCATGTAAGTTATGGGGCAGTAACAGCACACTTTTTAAAACGTGTTTTTCAGCCCGAAATAAACGCGTTTTTTCAGACAACTGAATCCCTATGTAACTGCAAGGCTCAAAAGAGCCCACACACTCAGCTCTTAACCCCAGTGTGCAGAAAGTGTCAAAACATGATTTTCAGCAGAAATAAACATGTTTCTGCAAGTTTGGTCACCCCCATGTAAGTTATGGGGCAGTAACAGCACACTTTTGAAAACGTGTTTTTCAGCCCGAAATAAACGCGTTTTTTCAGACAACTGAATCCCTATGTAACTGCAAGACTCAGAAGAGCCCACACACTCAGCTCTTAACCCCAGTGTGCAGAAAGTGTCAAAACGTGTTTTTCAGCAGAAATAAACATGTTTCTGCAAGTTTGGTCACCCCCATGTAAGTTATGGGGCAGTAACAGCACACTTTTGAAAACGTGTTTTTCAGCCCGAAATAAACGCGTTTTTTCAGACAACTGAATCCCTATGTAACTGCAAGGCTCAAAAGAGCCCACACACTCAGCTCTTAACCCCAGTGTGCAGAAAGTGTCAAAACATGATTTTCAGCAGAAATAAACATGTTTCTGCAAGTTTGGTCACCCCCATGTAAGTTATGGGGCAGTAACAGCACACTTTTGAAAACGTGTTTTTCAGCCCGAAATAAACGCGTTTTTTCAGACAACTGAATCCCTATGTAACTGCAAGACTCAGAAGAGCCCACACACTCAGCTCTTAACCCCAGTGTGCAGAAAGTGTCAAAACGTGTTTTTCAGCAGAAATAAACATGTTTCTGCAAGTTTGGTCACCCCCATGTAAGTTATGGGGCAGTAACAGCACACTTTTGAAAACGTGTTTTTCAGCCCGAAATAAACGCGTTTTTTCAGACAACTGAATCCCTATGTAACTGCAAGACTCAGAAGAGCCCACACACTCAGCTCTTAACCCCAGTGTGCAGAAAGTGTCAAAACATGATTTTCAGCAGAAATAAACATGTTTCTGCAAGTTTGGTCACCCCCATGTAAGTTATGGGGCAGTAACAGCACACTTTTTAAAACGTGTTTTTCAGCCCGAAATAAACGCGTTTTTTCAGACAACTGAATCCCTATGTAACTGCAAGGCTCAAAAGAGCCCACACACTCAGCTCTTAACCCCAGTGTGCAGAAAGTGTCAAAACATGATTTTCAGCAGAAATAAACATGTTTCTGCAAGTTTGGTCACCCCCATGTAAGTTATGGGGCAGTAACAGCACACTTTTGAAAACGTGTTTTTCAGCCCGAAATAAACGCGTTTTTTCAGACAACTGAATCCCTATGTAACTGCAAGACTCAGAAGAGCCCACACACTCAGCTCTTAACCCCAGTGTGCAGAAAGTGTCAAAACGTGTTTTTCAGCAGAAATAAACATGTTTCTGCAAGTTTGGTCACCCCCATGTAAGTTATGGGGCAGTAACAGCACACTTTTGAAAACGTGTTTTTCAGCCTGAAATAAACACGTTTTTTCAGACAACTGAATCCCTATATAACTGCAAGACTCAGAAGAGCCCACACACTCAGCTCTTAACCCCAGTGTGCAGAAAGTGTCAAAACATGATTTTCAGCAGAAATAAACATGTTTCTGCAAGTTTGGTCAACCCCATGTAAGTTATGGGGCAGTAACAGCACACTTTTGAAAACGTGTTTTTCAGCCCGAAATAAACGCGTTTTTTCAGACAACTGAATCCCTATGTAACTGCAAGGCTCAAAAGAGCCCACACACTCAGCTCTTAACCCCAGTGTGCAGAAAGTGTCAAAACATGTTTTTCAGCAGAAATAAACATGTTTCTGCAAGTTTGGTCACCCCCATGTAAGTTATGGGGCAGTAACAGCACACTTTTGAAAACGTATTTTTCAGCCCGAAATAAACGCGTTTTTTCAGACAACTGAATCCCTATGTAACTGCAAGACTCAGAAGAGCCCACACACTCAGCTCTTAACCCCAGTGTGCAGAAAGAGTCAAAACATGATTTTCAGCAGAAATAAACATGTTTCTGCAAGTTTGGTCACCCCCATGTAAGTTATGGGGCAGTAACAGCACACTTTTTAAAACGTGTTTTTCAGCCCGAAATAAACGCGTTTTTTCAGACAACTGAATCCCTATGTAACTGCAAGGCTCAAAAGAGCCCACACACTCAGCTCTTAACCCCAGTGTGCAGAAAGTGTCAAAACATGATTTTCAGCAGAAATAAACATGTTTCTGCAAGTTTGGTCACCCCCATGTAAGTTATGGGGCAGTAACAGCACACTTTTGAAAACGTGTTTTTCAGCCCGAAATAAACGCGTTTTTTCAGACAACTGAATCCCTATGTAACTGCAAGACTCAGAAGAGCCCACACACTCAGCTCTTAACCCCAGTGTGCAGAAAGTGTCAAAACGTGTTTTTCAGCAGAAATAAACATGTTTCTGCAAGTTTGGTCACCCCCATGTAAGTTATGGGGCAGTAACAGCACACTTTTGAAAACGTGTTTTTCAGCCCGAAATAAACACGTTTTTTCAGACAACTGAATCCCTATGTAACTGCAAGGCTCAAAAGAGCCCACACACTCAGCTCTTAACCCCAGTGTGCAGAAAGTGTCAAAACATGATTTTCAGCAGAAATAAACATGTTTCTGCAAGTTTGGTCACCCCCATGTAAGTTATGGGGCAGTAACAGCACACTTTTTAAAACTTGTTTTTCAGCCCGAAATAAACGCGTTTTTTCAGACAACTGAATCCCTATGTAACTGCAAGGCTCAAAAGAGCCCACACACTCAGCTCTTAACCCCAGTGTGCAGAAAGTGTCAAAACATGATTTTCAGCAGAAATAAACATGTTTCTGCAAGTTTGGTCACCCCCATGTAAGTTATGGGGCAGTAACAGCACACTTTTGAAAACGTGTTTTTCAGCCCGAAATAAACGCGTTTTTTCAGACAACTGAATCCCTATGTAACTGCAAGACTCAGAAGAGCCCACACACTCAGCTCTTAACCCCAGTGTGCAGAAAGTGTCAAAACGTGTTTTTCAGCAGAAATAAACATGTTTCTGCAAGTTTGGTCACCCCCATGTAAGTTATGGGGCAGTAACAGCACACTTTTGAAAACGTGTTTTTCAGCCTGAAATAAACACGTTTTTTCAGACAACTGAATCCCTATGTAACTGCAAGACTCAGAAGAGCCCACACACTCAGCTCTTAACCCCAGTGTGCAGAAAGTGTCAAAACGTGTTTTTCAGCAGAAATAAACATGTTTCTGCAAGTTTGGTCACCCCCATGTAAGTTATGGGGCAGTAACAGCACACTTTTGAAAACGTGTTTTTCAGCCCGAAATAAACGCGTTTTTTCAGACAACTGAATCCCTATGTAACTGCAAGACTCAGAAGAGCCCACACACTCAGCTCTTAACCCCAGTGTGCAGAAAGTGTCAAAACATGATTTTCAGCAGAAATAAACATGTTTCTGCAAGTTTGGTCACCCCCATGTAAGTTATGGGGCAGTAACAGCACACTTTTTAAAACATGTTTTTCAGCCCGAAATAAACGCGTTTTTTCAGACAACTGAATCCCTATGTAACTGCAAGGCTCAAAAGAGCCCACACACTCAGCTCTTAACCCCAGTGTGCAGAAAGTGTCAAAACATGATTTTCAGCAGAAATAAACATGTTTCTGCAAGTTTGGTCACCCCCATGTAAGTTATGGGGCAGTAACAGCACA
Source organism: Lepisosteus platostomus (assembly GCF_059453375.1). Taxonomy (NCBI): domain Eukaryota; kingdom Metazoa; phylum Chordata; class Actinopteri; order Semionotiformes; family Lepisosteidae; genus Lepisosteus; species Lepisosteus platostomus. The sequence continues at coordinate 7,675 of NW_028291670.1, forward strand.
CTTTTGAAAACGTGTTTTTCAGCCCGAAATAAACGCGTTTTTTCAGACAACTGAATCCCTATGTAACTGCAAGACTCAGAAGAGCCCACACACTCAGCTCTTAACCCCAGTGTGCAGAAAGTGTCAAAACGTGTTTTTCAGCAGAAATAAACATGTTTCTGCAAGTTTGGTCACCCCCATGTAAGTTATGGGGCAGTAACAGCACACTTTTGAAAACGTGTTTTTCAGCCTGAAATAAACACGTTTTTTCAGACAACTGAATCCCTATGTAACTGCAAGACTCAGAAGAGCCCACACACTCAGCTCTTAACCCCAGTGTGCAGAAAGTGTCAAAACATGATTTTCAGCAGAAATAAACATGTTTCTGCAAGTTTGGTCAACCCCATGTAAGTTATGGGGCAGTAACAGCACACTTTTGAAAACGTGTTTTTCAGCCCGAAATAAACGCGTTTTTTCAGACAACTGAATCCCTATGTAACTGCAAGGCTCAAAAGAGCCCACACACTCAGCTCTTAACCCCAGTGTGCAGAAAGTGTCAAAACATGTTTTTCAGCAGAAATAAACATGTTTCTGCAAGTTTGGTCACCCCCATGTAAGTTATGGGGCAGTAACAGCACACTTTTGAAAACGTGTTTTTCAGCCCGAAATAAACGCGTTTTTTCAGACAACTGAATCCCTATGTAACTGCAAGACTCAGAAGAGCCCACACACTCAGCTCTTAACCCCAGTGTGCAGAAAGAGTCAAAACATGATTTTCAGCAGAAATAAACATGTTTCTGCAAGTTTGGTCACCCCCATGTAAGTTATGGGGCAGAAACAGCACACTTTTTAAAACGTGTTTTTCAGCCCGAAATAAACGCGTTTTTTCAGACAACTGAATCCCTATGTAACTGCAAGGCTCAAAAGAGCCCACACACTCAGCTCTTAACCCCAGTGTGCAGAAAGTGTCAAAACATGATTTTCAGCAGAAATAAACATGTTTCTGCAAGTTTGGTCACCCCCATGTAAGTTATGGGGCAGTAACAGCACACTTTTGAAAACGTGTTTTTCAGCCCGAAATAAACGCGTTTTTTCAGACAACTGAATCCCTATGTAACTGCAAGACTCAGAAGAGCCCACACACTCAGCTCTTAACCCCAGTGTGCAGAAAGTGTCAAAACGTGTTTTTCAGCAGAAATAAACATGTTTCTGCAAGTTTGGTCACCCCCATGTAAGTTATGGGGCAGTAACAGCACACTTTTGAAAACGTGTTTTTCAGCCCGAAATAAACACGTTTTTTCAGACAACTGAATCCCTATGTAACTGCAAGGCTCAAAAGAGCCCACACACTCAGCTCTTAACCCCAGTGTGCAGAAAGTGTCAAAACATGATTTTCAGCAGAAATAAACATGTTTCTGCAAGTTTGGTCACCCCCATGTAAGTTATGGGGCAGTAACAGCACACTTTTTAAAACTTGTTTTTCAGCCCGAAATAAACGCGTTTTTTCAGACAACTGAATCCCTATGTAACTGCAAGGCTCAAAAGAGCCCACACACTCAGCTCTTAACCCCAGTGTGCAGAAAGTGTCAAAACATGATTTTCAGCAGAAATAAACATGTTTCTGCAAGTTTGGTCACCCCCATGTAAGTTATGGGGCAGTAACAGCACACTTTTGAAAACGTGTTTTTCAGCCCGAAATAAACGCGTTTTTTCAGACAACTGAATCCCTATGTAACTGCAAGACTCAGAAGAGCCCACACACTCAGCTCTTAACCCCAGTGTGCAGAAAGTGTCAAAACGTGTTTTTCAGCAGAAATAAACATGTTTCTGCAAGTTTGGTCACCCCCATGTAAGTTATGGGGCAGTAACAGCACACTTTTGAAAACGTGTTTTTCAGCCTGAAATAAACACGTTTTTTCAGACAACTGAATCCCTATGTAACTGCAAGACTCAGAAGAGCCCACACACTCAGCTCTTAACCCCAGTGTGCAGAAAGTGTCAAAACATGTTTTTCAGCAGAAATAAACATGTTTCTGCAAGTTTGGTCACCCCCATGTAAGTTATGGGGCAGTAACAGCACACTTTTGAAAACGTGTTTTTCAGCCTGAAATAAACACGTTTTTTCAGACAACTGAATCCCTATGTAACTGCAAGACTCAGAAGAGCCCACACACTCAGCTCTTAACCCCAGTGTGCAGAAAGTGTCAAAACATGATTTTCAGCAGAAATAAACATGTTTCTGCAAGTTTGGTCAACCCCATGTAAGTTATGGGGCAGTAACAGCACACTTTTTAAAACGTGTTTTTCAGCCCGAAATAAACGCGTTTTTTCAGACAACTGAATCCCTATGTAACTGCAAGGCTCAAAAGAGCCCACACACTCAGCTCTTAACCCCAGTGTGCAGAAAGTGTCAAAACATGATTTTCAGCAGAAATAAACATGTTTCTGCAAGTTTGGTCACCCCCATGTAAGTTATGGGGCAGTAACAGCACACTTTTGAAAACGTGTTTTTCAGCCCGAAATAAACGCGTTTTTTCAGACAACTGAATCCCTATGTAACTGCAAGACTCAGAAGAGCCCACACACTCAGCTCTTAACCCCAGTGTGCAGAAAGTGTCAAAACGTGTTTTTCAGCAGAAATAAACATGTTTCTGCAAGTTTGGTCACCCCCATGTAAGTTATGGGGCAGTAACAGCACACTTTTGAAAACGTGTTTTTCAGCCCGAAATAAACGCGTTTTTTCAGACAACTGAATCCCTATGTAACTGCAAGACTCAGAAGAGCCCACACACTCAGCTCTTAACCCCAGTGTGCAGAAAGTGTCAAAACATGATTTTCAGCAGAAATAAACATGTTTCTGCAAGTTTGGTCACCCCCATGTAAGTTATGGGGCAGTAACAGCACACTTTTTAAAACGTGTTTTTCAGCCCGAAATAAACGCGTTTTTTCAGACAACTGAATCCCTATGTAACTGCAAGGCTCAAAAGAGCCCACACACTCAGCTCTTAACCCCAGTGTGCAGAAAGTGTCAAAACATGATTTTCAGCAGAAATAAACATGTTTCTGCAAGTTTGGTCACCCCCATGTAAGTTATGGGGCAGTAACAGCACACTTTTGAAAACGTGTTTTTCAGCCCGAAATAAACGCGTTTTTTCAGACAACTGAATCCCTATGTAACTGCAAGACTCAGAAGAGCCCACACACTCAGCTCTTAACCCCAGTGTGCAGAAAGTGTCAAAACGTGTTTTTCAGCAGAAATAAACATGTTTCTGCAAGTTTGGTCACCCCCATGTAAGTTATGGGGCAGTAACAGCACACTTTTGAAAACGTGTTTTTCAGCCTGAAATAAACACGTTTTTTCAGACAACTGAATCCCTATGTAACTGCAAGACTCAGAAGAGCCCACACACTCAGCTCTTAACCCCAGTGTGCAGAAAGTGTCAAAACATGATTTTCAGCAGAAATAAACATGTTTCTGCAAGTTTGGTCAACCCCATGTAAGTTATGGGGCAGTAACAGCACACTTTTGAAAACGTGTTTTTCAGCCCGAAATAAACGCGTTTTTTCAGACAACTGAATCCCTATGTAACTGCAAGGCTCAAAAGAGCCCACACACTCAGCTCTTAACCCCAGTGTGCAGAAAGTGTCAAAACATGTTTTTCAGCAGAAATAAACATGTTTCTGCAAGTTTGGTCACCCCCATGTAAGTTATGGGGCAGTAACAGCACACTTTTGAAAACGTGTTTTTCAGCCCGAAATAAACGCGTTTTTTCAGACAACTGAATCCCTATGTAACTGCAAGGCTCAAAAGAGCCCACACACTCAGCTCTTAACCCCAGTGTGCAGAAAGTGTCAAAACATGATTTTCAGCAGAAATAAACATGTTTCTGCAAGTTTGGTCACCCCCATGTAAGTTATGGGGCAGTAACAGCACACTTTTGAAAACGTGTTTTTCAGCCCGAAATAAACGCGTTTTTTCAGACAACTGAATCCCTATGTAACTGCAAGACTCAGAAGAGCCCACACACTCAGCTCTTAACCCCAGTGTGCAGAAAGAGTCAAAACATGATTTTCAGCAGAAATAAACATGTTTCTGCAAGTTTGGTCACCCCCATGTAAGTTATGGGGCAGTAACAGCACACTTTTGAAAACGTGTTTTTCAGCCCGAAATAAACGCGTTTTTTCAGACAATTGAATCCCTATGTAACTGCAAGACTCAGAAGAGCCCACACACTCAGCTCTTAACCCCAGTGTGCAGAAAGTGTCAAAACGTGTTTTTCAGCAGAAATAAACATGTTTCTGCAAGTTTGGTCACCCCCATGTAAGTTATGGGGCAGTAACAGCACACTTTTGAAAACGTGTTTTTCAGCCCGAAATAAACACGTTTTTTCAGACAACTGAATCCCTATGTAACTGCAAGGCTCAAAAGAGCCCACACACTCAGCTCTTAACCCCAGTGTGCAGAAAGTGTCAAAACATGATTTTCAGCAGAAATAAACATGTTTCTGCAAGTTTGGTCACCCCCATGTAAGTTATGGGGCAGTAACAGCACACTTTTGAAAACGTGTTTTTCAGCCCGAAATAAACGCGTTTTTTCAGACAACTGAATCCCTATGTAACTGCAAGGCTCAAAAGAGCCCACACACTCAGCTCTTAACCCCAGTGTGCAGAAAGTGTCAAAACATGATTTTCAGCAGAAATAAACATGTTTCTGCAAGTTTGGTCACCCCCATGTAAGTTATGGGGCAGTAACAGCACACTTTTGAAAACGTGTTTTTCAGCCCGAAATAAACGCGTTTTTTCAGACAACTGAATCCCTATGTAACTGCAAGACTCAGAAGAGCCCACACACTCAGCTCTTAACCCCAGTGTGCAGAAAGTGTCAAAACGTGTTTTTCAGCAGAAATAAACATGTTTCTGCAAGTTTGGTCACCCCCATGTAAGTTATGGGGCAGTAACAGCACACTTTTGAAAACGTGTTTTTCAGCCCGAAATAAACGCGTTTTTTCAGACAACTGAATCCCTATGTAACTGCAAGACTCAGAAGAGCCCACACACTCAGCTCTTAACCCCAGTGTGCAGAAAGTGTCAAAACGTGTTTTTCAGCAGAAATAAACATGTTTCTGCAAGTTTGGTCACCCCCATGTAAGTTATGGGGCAGTAACAGCACACTTTTGAAAACGTGTTTTTCAGCCCGAAATAAACACGTTTTTTCAGACAACTGAATCCCTATGTAACTGCAAGGCTCAAAAGAGCCCACACACTCAGCTCTTAACCCCAGTGTGCAGAAAGTGTCAAAACATGATTTTCAGCAGAAATAAACATGTTTCTGCAAGTTTGGTCACCCCCATGTAAGTTATGGGGCAGTAACAGCACACTTTTGAAAACGTGTTTTTCAGCCCGAAATAAACGCGTTTTTTCAGACAACTGAATCCCTATGTAACTGCAAGACTCAGAAGAGCCCACACACTCAGCTCTTAACCCCAGTGTGCAGAAAGTGTCAAAACGTGTTTTTCAGCAGAAATAAACATGTTTCTGCAAGTTTGGTCACCCCCATGTAAGTTATGGGGCAGTAACAGCACACTTTTGAAAACGTGTTTTTCAGCCCGAAATAAACGCGTTTTTTCAGACAACTGAATCCCTATGTAACTGCAAGACTCAGAAGAGCCCACACACTCAGCTCTTAACCCCAGTGTGCAGAAAGTGTCAAAACGTGTTTTTCAGCAGAAATAAACATGTTTCTGCAAGTTTGGTCACCCCCATGTAAGTTATGGGGCAGTAACAGCACACTTTTGAAAACGTGTTTTTCAGCCCGAAATAAACGCGTTTTTTCAGACAACTGAATCCCTATGTAACTGCAAGACTCAGAAGAGCCCACACACTCAGCTCTTAACCCCAGTGTGCAGAAAGTGTCAAAACATGATTTTCAGCAGAAATAAACATGTTTCTGCAAGTTTGGTCACCCCCATGTAAGTTATGGGGCAGTAACAGCACACTTTTTAAAACGTGTTTTTCAGCCCGAAATAAACGCGTTTTTTCAGACAACTGAATCCCTATGTAACTGCAAGGCTCAAAAGAGCCCACACACTCAGCTCTTAACCCCAGTGTGCAGAAAGTGTCAAAACATGATTTTCAGCAGAAATAAACATGTTTCTGCAAGTTTGGTCACCCCCATGTAAGTTATGGGGCAGTAACAGCACACTTTTGAAAACGTGTTTTTCAGCCCGAAATAAACGCGTTTTTTCAGACAACTGAATCCCTATGTAACTGCAAGACTCAGAAGAGCCCACACACTCAGCTCTTAACCCCAGTGTGCAGAAAGTGTCAAAACGTGTTTTTCAGCAGAAATAAACATGTTTCTGCAAGTTTGGTCACCCCCATGTAAGTTATGGGGCAGTAACAGCACACTTTTGAAAACGTGTTTTTCAGCCCGAAATAAACGCGTTTTTTCAGACAACTGAATCCCTATGTAACTGCAAGACTCAGAAGAGCCCACACACTCAGCTCTTAACCCCAGTGTGCAGAAAGTGTCAAAACATGATTTTCAGCAGAAATAAACATGTTTCTGCAAGTTTGGTCACCCCCATGTAAGTTATGGGGCAGTAACAGCACACTTTTTAAAACGTGTTTTTCAGCCCGAAATAAACGCGTTTTTTCAGACAACTGAATCCCTATGTAACTGCAAGGCTCAAAAGAGCCCACACACTCAGCTCTTAACCCCAGTGTGCAGAAAGTGTCAAAACATGATTTTCAGCAGAAATAAACATGTTTCTGCAAGTTTGGTCACCCCCATGTAAGTTATGGGGCAGTAACAGCACACTTTTGAAAACGTGTTTTTCAGCCCGAAATAAACGCGTTTTTTCAGACAACTGAATCCCTATGTAACTGCAAGACTCAGAAGAGCCCACACACTCAGCTCTTAACCCCAGTGTGCAGAAAGTGTCAAAACGTGTTTTTCAGCAGAAATAAACATGTTTCTGCAAGTTTGGTCACCCCCATGTAAGTTATGGGGCAGTAACAGCACACTTTTGAAAACGTGTTTTTCAGCCTGAAATAAACACGTTTTTTCAGACAACTGAATCCCTATGTAACTGCAAGACTCAGAAGAGCCCACACACTCAGCTCTTAACCCCAGTGTGCAGAAAGTGTCAAAACATGATTTTCAGCAGAAATAAACATGTTTCTGCAAGTTTGGTCAACCCCATGTAAGTTATGGGGCAGTAACAGCACACTTTTGAAAACGTGTTTTTCAGCCCGAAATAAACGCGTTTTTTCAGACAACTGAATCCCTATGTAACTGCAAGGCTCAAAAGAGCCCACACACTCAGCTCTTAACCCCAGTGTGCAGAAAGTGTCAAAACATGTTTTTCAGCAGAAATAAACATGTTTCTGCAAGTTTGGTCACCCCCATGTAAGTTATGGGGCAGTAACAGCACACTTTTGAAAACGTGTTTTTCAGCCCGAAATAAACGCGTTTTTTCAGACAACTGAATCCCTATGTAACTGCAAGGCTCAAAAGAGCCCACACACTCAGCTCTTAACCCCAGTGTGCAGAAAGTGTCAAAACATGATTTTCAGCAGAAATAAACATGTTTCTGCAAGTTTGGTCACCCCCATGTAAGTTATGGGGCAGTAACAGCACACTTTTGAAAACGTGTTTTTCAGCCCGAAATAAACGCGTTTTTTCAGACAACTGAATCCCTATGTAACTGCAAGACTCAGAAGAGCCCACACACTCAGCTCTTAACCCCAGTGTGCAGAAAGAGTCAAAACATGATTTTCAGCAGAAATAAACATGTTTCTGCAAGTTTGGTCACCCCCATGTAAGTTATGGGGCAGTAACAGCACACTTTTTAAAACGTGTTTTTCAGCCCGAAATAAACGCGTTTTTTCAGACAACTGAATCCCTATGTAACTGCAAGGCTCAAAAGAGCCCACACACTCAGCTCTTAACCCCAGTGTGCAGAAAGTGTCAAAACATGATTTTCAGCAGAAATAAACATGTTTCTGCAAGTTTGGTCACCCCCATGTAAGTTATGGGGCAGTAACAGCACACTTTTGAAAACGTGTTTTTCAGCCCGAAATAAACGCGTTTTTTCAGACAACTGAATCCCTATGTAACTGCAAGACTCAGAAGAGCCCACACACTCAGCTCTTAACCCCAGTGTGCAGAAAGTGTCAAAACGTGTTTTTCAGCAGAAATAAACATGTTTCTGCAAGTTTGGTCACCCCCATGTAAGTTATGGGGCAGTAACAGCACACTTTTGAAAACGTGTTTTTCAGCCCGAAATAAACACGTTTTTTCAGACAACTGAATCCCTATGTAACTGCAAGGCTCAAAAGAGCCCACACACTCAGCTCTTAACCCCAGTGTGCAGAAAGTGTCAAAACATGATTTTCAGCAGAAATAAACATGTTTCTGCAAGTTTGGTCACCCCCATGTAAGTTATGGGGCAGTAACAGCACACTTTTTAAAACTTGTTTTTCAGCCCGAAATAAACGCGTTTTTTCAGACAACTGAATCCCTATGTAACTGCAAGGCTCAAAAGAGCCCACACACTCAGCTCTTAACCCCAGTGTGCAGAAAGTGTCAAAACATGATTTTCAGCAGAAATAAACATGTTTCTGCAAGTTTGGTCACCCCCATGTAAGTTATGGGGCAGTAACAGCACACTTTTGAAAACGTGTTTTTCAGCCCGAAATAAACGCGTTTTTTCAGACAACTGAATCCCTATGTAACTGCAAGACTCAGAAGAGCCCACACACTCAGCTCTTAACCCCAGTGTGCAGAAAGTGTCAAAACGTGTTTTTCAGCAGAAATAAACATGTTTCTGCAAGTTTGGTCACCCCCATGTAAGTTATGGGGCAGTAACAGCACACTTTTGAAAACGTGTTTTTCAGCCCGAAATAAACGCGTTTTTTCAGACAACTGAATCCCTATGTAACTGCAAGACTCAGAAGAGCCCACACACTCAGCTCTTAACCCCAGTGTGCAGAAAGTGTCAAAACGTGTTTTTCAGCAGAAATAAACATGTTTCTGCAAGTTTGGTCACCCCCATGTAAGTTATGGGGCAGTAACAGCACACTTTTGAAAACGTGTTTTTCAGCCCGAAATAAACACGTTTTTTCAGACAACTGAATCCCTATGTAACTGCAAGGCTCAAAAGAGCCCACACACTCAGCTCTTAACCCCAGTGTGCAGAAAGTGTCAAAACATGATTTTCAGCAGAAATAAACATGTTTCTGCAAGTTTGGTCACCCCCATGTAAGTTATGGGGCAGTAACAGCACACTTTTTAAAACTTGTTTTTCAGCCCGAAATAAACGCGTTTTTTCAGACAACTGAATCCCTATGTAACTGCAAGGCTCAAAAGAGCCCACACACTCAGCTCTTAACCCCAGTGTGCAGAAAGTGTCAAAACATGATTTTCAGCAGAAATAAACATGTTTCTGCAAGTTTGGTCACCCCCATGTAAGTTATGGGGCAGTAACAGCACACTTTTGAAAACGTGTTTTTCAGCCCGAAATAAACGCGTTTTTTCAGACAACTGAATCCCTATGTAACTGCAAGACTCAGAAGAGCCCACACACTCAGCTCTTAACCCCAGTGTGCAGAAAGTGTCAAAACGTGTTTTTCAGCAGAAATAAACATGTTTCTGCAAGTTTGGTCACCCCCATGTAAGTTATGGGGCAGTAACAGCACACTTTTGAAAACGTGTTTTTCAGCCCGAAATAAACGCGTTTTTTCAGACAACTGAATCCCTATGTAACTGCAAGACTCAGAAGAGCCCACACACTCAGCTCTTAACCCCAGTGTGCAGAAAGTGTCAAAACGTGTTTTTCAGCAGAAATAAACATGTTTCTGCAAGTTTGGTCACCCCCATGTAAGTTATGGGGAAGTAACAGCACACTTTTGAAAACGTGTTTTTCAGCCCGAAATAAACGCGTTTTTTCAGACAACTGAATCCCTATGTAACTGCAAGACTCAGAAGAGCCCACACACTCAGCTCTTAACCCCAGTGTGCAGAAAGTGTCAAAACATGATTTTCAGCAGAAATAAACATGTTTCTGCAAGTTTGGTCACCCCCATGTAAGTTATGGGGCAGTAACAGCACACTTTTTAAAACGTGTTTTTCAGCCCGAAATAAACGCGTTTTTTCAGACAACTGAATCCCTATGTAACTGCAAGGCTCAAAAGAGCCCACACACTCAGCTCTTAACCCCAGTGTGCAGAAAGTGTCAAAACATGATTTTCAGCAGAAATAAACATGTTTCTGCAAGTTTGGTCACCCCCATGTAAGTTATGGGGCAGTAACAGCACACTTTTGAAAACGTGTTTTTCAGCCCGAAATAAACGCGTTTTTTCAGACAACTGAATCCCTATGTAACTGCAAGACTCAGAAGAGCCCACACACTCAGCTCTTAACCCCAGTGTGCAGAAAGTGTCAAAACGTGTTTTTCAGCAGAAATAAACATGTTTCTGCAAGTTTGGTCACCCCCATGTAAGTTATGGGGCAGTAACAGCACACTTTTGAAAACGTGTTTTTCAGCCCGAAATAAACGCGTTTTTTCAGACAACTGAATCCCTATGTAACTGCAAGACTCAGAAGAGCCCACACACTCAGCTCTTAACCCCAGTGTGCAGAAAGTGTCAAAACATGATTTTCAGCAGAAATAAACATGTTTCTGCAAGTTTGGTCACCCCCATGTAAGTTATGGGGCAGTAACAGCACACTTTTGAAAACGTGTTTTTCAGCCCGAAATAAACGCGTTTTTTCAGACAACTGAATCCCTATGTAACTGCAAGGCTCAAAAGAGCCCACACACTCAGCTCTTAACCCCAGTGTGCAGAAAGTGTCAAAACGTGTTTTTCAGCAGAAATAAACATGTTTCTGCAAGTTTGGTCACCCCCATGTAAGTTATGGGGCAGTAACAGCACACTTTTTAAAACGTGTTTTTCAGCCCGAAATAAACGCGTTTTTTCAGACAACTGAATCCCTATGTAACTGCAAGGCTCAAAAGAGCCCACACACTCAGCTCTTAACCCCAGTGTGCAGAAAGTGTCAAAACATGATTTTCAGCAGAAATAAACATGTTTCTGCAAGTTTGGTCACCCCCATGTAAGTTATGGGGCAGTAACAGCACACTTTTGAAAACGTGTTTTTCAGCCCGAAATAAACGCGTTTTTTCAGACAACTGAATCCCTATGTAACTGCAAGACTCAGAAGAGCCCACACACTCAGCTCTTAACCCCAGTGTGCAGAAAGTGTCAAAACGTGTTTTTCAGCAGAAATAAACATGTTTCTGCAAGTTTGGTCACCCCCATGTAAGTTATGGGGCAGTAACAGCACACTTTTGAAAACGTGTTTTTCAGCCCGAAATAAACGCGTTTTTTCAGACAACTGAATCCCTATGTAACTGCAAGACTCAGAAGAGCCCACACACTCAGCTCTTAACCCCAGTGTGCAGAAAGTGTCAAAACATGATTTTCAGCAGAAATAAACATGTTTCTGCAAGTTTGGTCACCCCCATGTAAGTTATGGGGCAGTAACAGCACACTTTTTAAAACGTGTTTTTCAGCCCGAAATAAACGCGTTTTTTCAGACAACTGAATCCCTATGTAACTGCAAGGCTCAAAAGAGCCCACACACTCAGCTCTTAACCCCAGTGTGCAGAAAGTGTCAAAACATGATTTTCAGCAGAAATAAACATGTTTCTGCAAGTTTGGTCACCCCCATGTAAGTTATGGGGCAGTAACAGCACACTTTTGAAAACGTGTTTTTCAGCCCGAAATAAACGCGTTTTTTCAGACAACTGAATCCCTATGTAACTGCAAGACTCAGAAGAGCCCACACACTCAGCTCTTAACCCCAGTGTGCAGAAAGTGTCAAAACGTGTTTTTCAGCAGAAATAAACATGTTTCTGCAAGTTTGGTCACCCCCATGTAAGTTATGGGGCAGTAACAGCACACTTTTGAAAACGTGTTTTTCAGCCTGAAATAAACACGTTTTTTCAGACAACTGAATCCCTATGTAACTGCAAGACTCAGAAGAGCCCACACACTCAGCTCTTAACCCCAGTGTGCAGAAAGTGTCAAAACATGATTTTCAGCAGAAATAAACATGTTTCTGCAAGTTTGGTCAACCCCATGTAAGTTATGGGGCAGTAACAGCACACTTTTGAAAACGTGTTTTTCAGCCCGAAATAAACGCGTTTTTTCAGACAACTGAATCCCTATGTAACTGCAAGGCTCAAAAGAGCCCACACACTCAGCTCTTAACCCCAGTGTGCAGAAAGTGTCAAAACATGTTTTTCAGCAGAAATAAACATGTTTCTGCAAGTTTGGTCACCCCCATGTAAGTTATGGGGCAGTAACAGCACACTTTTGAAAACGTGTTTTTCAGCCCGAAATAAACGCGTTTTTTCAGACAACTGAATCCCTATGTAACTGCAAGGCTCAAAAGAGCCCACACACTCAGCTCTTAACCCCAGTGTGCAGAAAGTGTCAAAACATGATTTTCAGCAGAAATAAACATGTTTCTGCAAGTTTGGTCACCCCCATGTAAGTTATGGGGCAGTAACAGCACACTTTTGAAAACGTGTTTTTCAGCCCGAAATAAACGCGTTTTTTCAGACAACTGAATCCCTATGTAACTGCAAGACTCAGAAGAGCCCACACACTCAGCTCTTAACCCCAGTGTGCAGAAAGAGTCAAAACATGATTTTCAGCAGAAATAAACATGTTTCTGCAAGTTTGGTCACCCCCATGTAAGTTATGGGGCAGTAACAGCACACTTTTTAAAACGTGTTTTTCAGCCCGAAATAAACGCGTTTTTTCAGACAACTGAATCCCTATGTAACTGCAAGGCTCAAAAGAGCCCACACACTCAGCTCTTAACCCCAGTGTGCAGAAAGTGTCAAAACATGATTTTCAGCAGAAATAAACATGTTTCTGCAAGTTTGGTCACCCCCATGTAAGTTATGGGGCAGTAACAGCACACTTTTGAAAACGTGTTTTTCAGCCCGAAATAAACGCGTTTTTTCAGACAACTGAATCCCTATGTAACTGCAAGACTCAGAAGAGCCCACACACTCAGCTCTTAACCCCAGTGTGCAGAAAGTGTCAAAACGTGTTTTTCAGCAGAAATAAACATGTTTCTGCAAGTTTGGTCACCCCCATGTAAGTTATGGGGCAGTAACAGCACACTTTTGAAAACGTGTTTTTCAGCCCGAAATAAACACGTTTTTTCAGACAACTGAATCCCTATGTAACTGCAAGGCTCAAAAGAGCCCACACACTCAGCTCTTAACCCCAGTGTGCAGAAAGTGTCAAAACATGATTTTCAGCAGAAATAAACATGTTTCTGCAAGTTTGGTCACCCCCATGTAAGTTATGGGGCAGTAACAGCACACTTTTTAAAACTTGTTTTTCAGCCCGAAATAAACGCGTTTTTTCAGACAACTGAATCCCTATGTAACTGCAAGACTCAGAAGAGCCCACACACTCAGCTCTTAACCCCAGTGTGCAGAAAGTGTCAAAACGTGTTTTTCAGCAGAAATAAACATGTTTCTGCAAGTTTGGTCACCCCCATGTAAGTTATGGGGCAGTAACAGCACACTTTTGAAAACGTGTTTTTCAGCCCGAAATAAACGCGTTTTTTCAGACAACTGAATCCCTATGTAACTGCAAGACTCAGAAGAGCCCACACACTCAGCTCTTAACCCCAGTGTGCAGAAAGTGTCAAAACGTGTTTTTCAGCAGAAATAAACATGTTTCTGCAAGTTTGGTCACCCCCATGTAAGTTATGGGGCAGTAACAGCACACTTTTGAAAACGTGTTTTTCAGCCCGAAATAAACACGTTTTTTCAGACAACTGAATCCCTATGTAACTGCAAGGCTCAAAAGAGCCCACACACTCAGCTCTTAACCCCAGTGTGCAGAAAGTGTCAAAACATGATTTTCAGCAGAAATAAACATGTTTCTGCAAGTTTGGTCACCCCCATGTAAGTTATGGGGCAGTAACAGCACACTTTTGAAAACGTGTTTTTCAGCCCGAAATAAACGCGTTTTTTCAGACAACTGAATCCCTATGTAACTGCAAGACTCAGAAGAGCCCACACACTCAGCTCTTAACCCCAGTGTGCAGAAAGTGTCAAAACATGATTTTCAGCAGAAATAAACATGTTTCTGCAAGTTTGGTCACCCCCATGTAAGTTATGGGGCAGTAACAGCACACTTTTTAAAACGTGTTTTTCAGCCCGAAATAAACGCGTTTTTTCAGACAACTGAATCCCTATGTAACTGCAAGGCTCAAAAGAGCCCACACACTCAGCTCTTAACCCCAGTGTGCAGAAAGTGTCAAAACATGATTTTCAGCAGAAATAAACATGTTTCTGCAAGTTTGGTCACCCCCATGTAAGTTATGGGGCAGTAACAGCACACTTTTGAAAACGTGTTTTTCAGCCCGAAATAAACGCGTTTTTTCAGACAACTGAATCCCTATGTAACTGCAAGACTCAGAAGAGCCCACACACTCAGCTCTTAACCCCAGTGTGCAGAAAGTGTCAAAACGTGTTTTTCAGCAGAAATAAACATGTTTCTGCAAGTTTGGTCACCCCCATGTAAGTTATGGGGCAGTAACAGCACACTTTTGAAAACGTGTTTTTCAGCCTGAAATAAACACGTTTTTTCAGACAACTGAATCCCTATGTAACTGCAAGACTCAGAAGAGCCCACACACTCAGCTCTTAACCCCAGTGTGCAGAAAGTGTCAAAACATGATTTTCAGCAGAAATAAACATGTTTCTGCAAGTTTGGTCACCCCCATGTAAGTTATGGGGCAGTAACAGCACACTTTTGAAAACGTGTTTTTCAGCCTGAAATAAACACGTTTTTTCAGACAACTGAATCCCTATGTAACTGCAAGGCTCAGAAGAGCCCACACACTCAGCTCTTAACCCCAGTGTGCAGAAAGTGTCAAAACATGATTTTCAGCAGAAATAAACATGTTTCTGCAAGTTTGGTCAACCCCATGTAAGTTATGGGGCAGTAACAGCACACTTTTGAAAACGTGTTTTTCAGCCCGAAATAAACGCGTTTTTTCAGACAACTGAATCCCTATGTAACTGCAAGGCTCAAAAGAGCCCACACACTCAGCTCTTAACCCCAGTGTGCAGAAAGTGTCAAAACATGTTTTTCAGCAGAAATAAACATGTTTCTGCAAGTTTGGTCACCCCCATGTAAGTTATGGGGCAGTAACAGCACACTTTTGAAAACGTGTTTTTCAGCCCGAAATAAACGCGTTTTTTCAGACAACTGAATCCCTATGTAACTGCAAGACTCAGAAGAGCCCACACACTCAGCTCTTAACCCCAGTGTGCAGAAAGAGTCAAAACATGATTTTCAGCAGAAATAAACATGTTTCTGCAAGTTTGGTCACCCCCATGTAAGTTATGGGGCAGTAACAGCACACTTTTTAAAACGTGTTTTTCAGCCCGAAATAAACGCGTTTTTTCAGACAACTGAATCCCTATGTAACTGCAAGGCTCAAAAGAGCCCACACACTCAGCTCTTAACCCCAGTGTGCAGAAAGTGTCAAAACATGATTTTCAGCAGAAATAAACATGTTTCTGCAAGTTTGGTCACCCCCATGTAAGTTATGGGGCAGTAACAGCACACTTTTGAAAACGTGTTTTTCAGCCCGAAATAAACGCGTTTTTTCAGACAACTGAATCCCTATGTAACTGCAAGACTCAGAAGAGCCCACACACTCAGCTCTTAACCCCAGTGTGCAGAAAGTGTCAAAACGTGTTTTTCAGCAGAAATAAACATGTTTCTGCAAGTTTGGTCACCCCCATGTAAGTTATGGGGCAGTAACAGCACACTTTTGAAAACGTGTTTTTCAGCCCGAAATAAACACGTTTTTTCAGACAACTGAATCCCTATGTAACTGCAAGGCTCAAAAGAGCCCACACACTCAGCTCTTAACCCCAGTGTGCAGAAAGTGTCAAAACATGATTTTCAGCAGAAATAAACATGTTTCTGCAAGTTTGGTCACCCCCATGTAAGTTATGGGGCAGTAACAGCACACTTTTTAAAACTTGTTTTTCAGCCCGAAATAAACGCGTTTTTTCAGACAACTGAATCCCTATGTAACTGCAAGGCTCAAAAGAGCCCACACACTCAGCTCTTAACCCCAGTGTGCAGAAAGTGTCAAAACATGATTTTCAGCAGAAATAAACATGTTTCTGCAAGTTTGGTCAACCCCATGTAAGTTATGGGGCAGTAACAGCACACTTTTGAAAACGTGTTTTTCAGCCCGAAATAAACGCGTTTTTTCAGACAACTGAATCCCTATGTAACTGCAAGGCTCAAAAGAGCCCACACACTCAGCTCTTAACCCCAGTGTGCAGAAAGTGTCAAAACATGTTTTTCAGCAGAAATAAACATGTTTCTGCAAGTTTGGTCACCCCCATGTAAGTTATGGGGCAGTAACAGCACACTTTTGAAAACGTGTTTTTCAGCCCGAAATAAACGCGTTTTTTCAGACAACTGAATCCCTATGTAACTGCAAGACTCAGAAGAGCCCACACACTCAGCTCTTAACCCCAGTGTGCAGAAAGTGTCAAAACGTGTTTTTCAGCAGAAATAAACATGTTTCTGCAAGTTTGGTCACCCCCATGTAAGTTATGGGGCAGTAACAGCACACTTTTGAAAACGTGTTTTTCAGCCCGAAATAAACGCGTTTTTTCAGACAACTGAATCCCTATGTAACTGCAAGGCTCAAAAGAGCCCACACACTCAGCTCTTAACCCCAGTGTGCAGAAAGTGTCAAAACGTGTTTTTCAGCAGAAATAAACATGTTTCTGCAAGTTTGGTCACCCCCATGTAAGTTATGGGGCAGTAACAGCACACTTTTGAAAACGTGTTTTTCAGCCCGAAATAAACGCGTTTTTTCAGACAACTGAATCCCTATGTAACTGCAAGACTCAGAAGAGCCCACACACTCAGCTCTTAACCCCAGTGTGCAGAAAGTGTCAAAACATGATTTTCAGCAGAAATAAACATGTTTCTGCAAGTTTGGTCACCCCCATGTAAGTTATGGGGCAGTAACAGCACACTTTTGAAAACGTGTTTTTCAGCCCGAAATAAACGCGTTTTTTCAGACAACTGAATCCCTATGTAACTGCAAGACTCAGAAGAGCCCACACACTCAGCTCTTAACCCCAGTGTGCAGAAAGTGTCAAAACGTGTTTTTCAGCAGAAATAAACATGTTTCTGCAAGTTTGGTCACCCCCATGTAAGTTATGGGGCAGTAACAGCACACTTTTGAAAACGTGTTTTTCAGCCCGAAATAAACGCGTTTTTTCAGACAACTGAATCCCTATGTAACTGCAAGACTCAGAAGAGCCCACACACTCAGCTCTTAACCCCAGTGTGCAGAAAGTGTCAAAACATGATTTTCAGCAGAAATAAACATGTTTCTGCAAGTTTGGTCACCCCCATGTAAGTTATGGGGCAGTAACAGCACACTTTTTAAAACGTGTTTTTCAGCCCGAAATAAACGCGTTTTTTCAGACAACTGAATCCCTATGTAACTGCAAGGCTCAAAAGAGCCCACACACTCAGCTCTTAACCCCAGTGTGCAGAAAGTGTCAAAACATGATTTTCAGCAGAAATAAACATGTTTCTGCAAGTTTGGTCACCCCCATGTAAGTTATGGGGCAGTAACAGCACACTTTTTAAAACTTGTTTTTCAGCCCGAAATAAACGCGTTTTTTCAGACAACTGAATCCCTATGTAACTGCAAGGCTCAAAAGAGCCCACACACTCAGCTCTTAACCCCAGTGTGCAGAAAGTGTCAAAACATGATTTTCAGCAGAAATAAACATGT
The DNA here is from genome assembly GCF_059453375.1 of Lepisosteus platostomus. Lineage (NCBI taxonomy): Eukaryota > Metazoa > Chordata > Actinopteri > Semionotiformes > Lepisosteidae > Lepisosteus > Lepisosteus platostomus. The sequence goes on from NW_028291670.1 coordinate 25,547, forward strand.
TTCTGCAAGTTTGGTCACCCCCATGTAAGTTATGGGGCAGTAACAGCACACTTTTGAAAACGTGTTTTTCAGCCCGAAATAAACGCGTTTTTTCAGACAACTGAATCCCTATGTAACTGCAAGACTCAGAAGAGCCCACACACTCAGCTCTTAACCCCAGTGTGCAGAAAGTGTCAAAACGTGTTTTTCAGCAGAAATAAACATGTTTCTGCAAGTTTGGTCACCCCCATGTAAGTTATGGGGCAGTAACAGCACACTTTTGAAAACGTGTTTTTCAGCCCGAAATAAACGCGTTTTTTCAGACAACTGAATCCCTATGTAACTGCAAGACTCAGAAGAGCCCACACACTCAGCTCTTAACCCCAGTGTGCAGAAAGTGTCAAAACGTGTTTTTCAGCAGAAATAAACATGTTTCTGCAAGTTTGGTCACCCCCATGTAAGTTATGGGGCAGTAACAGCACACTTTTGAAAACGTGTTTTTCAGCCCGAAATAAACGCGTTTTTTCAGACAACTGAATCCCTATGTAACTGCAAGACTCAGAAGAGCCCACACACTCAGCTCTTAACCCCAGTGTGCAGAAAGTGTCAAAACATGATTTTCAGCAGAAATAAACATGTTTCTGCAAGTTTGGTCACCCCCATGTAAGTTATGGGGCAGTAACAGCACACTTTTTAAAACGTGTTTTTCAGCCCGAAATAAACGCGTTTTTTCAGACAACTGAATCCCTATGTAACTGCAAGGCTCAAAAGAGCCCACACACTCAGCTCTTAACCCCAGTGTGCAGAAAGTGTCAAAACATGATTTTCAGCAGAAATAAACATGTTTCTGCAAGTTTGGTCACCCCCATGTAAGTTATGGGGCAGTAACAGCACACTTTTGAAAACGTGTTTTTCAGCCCGAAATAAACGCGTTTTTTCAGACAACTGAATCCCTATGTAACTGCAAGACTCAGAAGAGCCCACACACTCAGCTCTTAACCCCAGTGTGCAGAAAGTGTCAAAATGTGTTTTTCAGCAGAAATAAACATGTGTCTGCAAGTTTGGTCACCCCCATGTAAGTTATGGGGCAGTAACAGCACACTTTTGAAAACGTGTTTTTCAGCCTGAAATAAACACGTTTTTTCAGACAACTGAATCCCTATGTAACTGCAAGACTCAGAAGAGCCCACACACTCAGCTCTTAACCCCAGTGTGCAGAAAGTGTCAAAACATGATTTTCAGCAGAAATAAACATGTTTCTGCAAGTTTGGTCAACCCCATGTAAGTTATGAGGGAATAACAGCACACTTTTGAAAACGTGTTTTTCAGCCCGAAATAAACGCGTTTTTTCAGACAACTGAATCCCTATGTAACTGCAAGGCTCAAAAGAGCCCACACACTCAGCTCTTAACCCCAGTGTGCAGAAAGTGTCAAAACATGTTTTTCAGCAGAAATAAACATGTTTCTGCAAGTTTGGTCACCCCCATGTAAGTTATGGGGCAGTAACAGCACACTTTTGAAAACGTGTTTTTCAGCCCGAAATAAACGCGTTTTTTCAGACAACTGAATCCCTATGTAACTGCAAGACTCAGAAGAGCCCACACACTCAGCTCTTAACCCCAGTGTGCAGAAAGAGTCAAAACATGATTTTCAGCAGAAATAAACATGTTTCTGCAAGTTTGGTCACCCCCATGTAAGTTATGGGGCAGTAACAGCACACTTTTTAAAACGTGTTTTTCAGCCCGAAATAAACGCGTTTTTTCAGACAACTGAATCCCTATGTAACTGCAAGGCTCAAAAGAGCCCACACACTCAGCTCTTAACCCCAGTGTGCAGAAAGTGTCAAAACATGATTTTCAGCAGAAATAAACATGTTTCTGCAAGTTTGGTCACCCCCATGTAAGTTATGGGGCAGTAACAGCACACTTTTGAAAACGTGTTTTTCAGCCCGAAATAAACGCGTTTTTCAGACAACTGAATCCCTATGTAACTGCAAGACTCAGAAGAGCCCACACACTCAGCTCTTAACCCCAGTGTGCAGAAAGTGTCAAAACGTGTTTTTCAGCAGAAATAAACATGTTTCTGCAAGTTTGGTCACCCCCATGTAAGTTATGGGGCAGTAACAGCACACTTTTGAAAACGTGTTTTTCAGCCCGAAATAAACACGTTTTTTCAGACAACTGAATCCCTATGTAACTGCAAGGCTCAAAAGAGCCCACACACTCAGCTCTTAACCCCAGTGTGCAGAAAGTGTCAAAACATGATTTTCAGCAGAAATAAACATGTTTCTGCAAGTTTGGTCACCCCCATGTAAGTTATGGGGCAGTAACAGCACACTTTTTAAAACTTGTTTTTCAGCCCGAAATAAACGCGTTTTTTCAGACAACTGAATCCCTATGTAACTGCAAGGCTCAAAAGAGCCCACACACTCAGCTCTTAACCCCAGTGTGCAGAAAGTGTCAAAACATGATTTTCAGCAGAAATAAACATGTTTCTGCAAGTTTGGTCACCCCCATGTAAGTTATGGGGCAGTAACAGCACACTTTTGAAAACGTGTTTTTCAGCCCGAAATAAACGCGTTTTTTCAGACAACTGAATCCCTATGTAACTGCAAGACTCAGAAGAGCCCACACACTCAGCTCTTAACCCCAGTGTGCAGAAAGTGTCAAAACGTGTTTTTCAGCAGAAATAAACATGTTTCTGCAAGTTTGGTCACCCCCATGTAAGTTATGGGGCAGTAACAGCACACTTTTGAAAACGTGTTTTTCAGCCTGAAATAAACACGTTTTTTCAGACAACTGAATCCCTATGTAACTGCAAGACTCAGAAGAGCCCACACACTCAGCTCTTAACCCCAGTGTGCAGAAAGTGTCAAAACATGTTTTTCAGCAGAAATAAACATGTTTCTGCAAGTTTGGTCACCCCCATGTAAGTTATGGGGCAGTAACAGCACACTTTTGAAAACGTGTTTTTCAGCCTGAAATAAACACGTTTTTTCAGACAACTGAATCCCTATGTAACTGCAAGACTCAGAAGAGCCCACACACTCAGCTCTTAACCCCAGTGTGCAGAAAGTGTCAAAACATGTTTTTCAGCAGAAATAAACATGTTTCTGCAAGTTTGGTCACCCCCATGTAAGTTATGGGGCAGTAACAGCACACTTTTGAAAACGTGTTTTTCAGCCTGAAATAAACACGTTTTTTCAGACAACTGAATCCCTATGTAACTGCAAGACTCAGAAGAGCCCACACACTCAGCTCTTAACCCCAGTGTGCAGAAAGTGTCAAAACATGATTTTCAGCAGAAATAAACATGTTTCTGCAAGTTTGGTCAACCCCATGTAAGTTATGGGGCAGTAACAGCACACTTTTGAAAACGTGTTTTTCAGCCCGAAATAAACGCGTTTTTTCAGACAACTGAATCCCTATGTAACTGCAAGGCTCAAAAGAGCCCACACACTCAGCTCTTAACCCCAGTGTGCAGAAAGTGTCAAAACATGTTTTTCAGCAGAAATAAACATGTTTCTGCAAGTTTGGTCACCCCCATGTAAGTTATGGGGCAGTAACAGCACACTTTTGAAAACGTGTTTTTCAGCCCGAAATAAACGCGTTTTTTCAGACAACTGAATCCCTATGTAACTGCAAGACTCAGAAGAGCCCACACACTCAGCTCTTAACCCCAGTGTGCAGAAAGTGTCAAAACGTGTTTTTCAGCAGAAATAAACATGTTTCTGCAAGTTTGGTCACCCCCATGTAAGTTATGGGGCAGTAACAGCACACTTTTGAAAACGTGTTTTTCAGCCCGAAATAAACGCGTTTTTTCAGACAACTGAATCCCTATGTAACTGCAAGGCTCAAAAGAGCCCACACACTCAGCTCTTAACCCCAGTGTGCAGAAAGTGTCAAAACGTGTTTTTCAGCAGAAATAAACATGTTTCTGCAAGTTTGGTCACCCCCATGTAAGTTATGGGGCAGTAACAGCACACTTTTGAAAACGTGTTTTTCAGCCCGAAATAAACGCGTTTTTTCAGACAACTGAATCCCTATGTAACTGCAAGACTCAGAAGAGCCCACACACTCAGCTCTTAACCCCAGTGTGCAGAAAGTGTCAAAACATGATTTTCAGCAGAAATAAACATGTTTCTGCAAGTTTGGTCACCCCCATGTAAGTTATGGGGCAGTAACAGCACACTTTTGAAAACGTGTTTTTCAGCCCGAAATAAACGCGTTTTTTCAGACAACTGAATCCCTATGTAACTGCAAGACTCAGAAGAGCCCACACACTCAGCTCTTAACCCCAGTGTGCAGAAAGTGTCAAAACGTGTTTTTCAGCAGAAATAAACATGTTTCTGCAAGTTTGGTCACCCCCATGTAAGTTATGGGGCAGTAACAGCACACTTTTGAAAACGTGTTTTTCAGCCCGAAATAAACGCGTTTTTTCAGACAACTGAATCCCTATGTAACTGCAAGACTCAGAAGAGCCCACACACTCAGCTCTTAACCCCAGTGTGCAGAAAGTGTCAAAACATGATTTTCAGCAGAAATAAACATGTTTCTGCAAGTTTGGTCACCCCCATGTAAGTTATGGGGCAGTAACAGCACACTTTTTAAAACGTGTTTTTCAGCCCGAAATAAACGCGTTTTTTCAGACAACTGAATCCCTATGTAACTGCAAGGCTCAAAAGAGCCCACACACTCAGCTCTTAACCCCAGTGTGCAGATAGTGTCAAAACATGATTTTCAGCAGAAATAAACATGTTTCTGCAAGTTTGGTCACCCCCATGTAAGTTATGGGGCAGTAACAGCACACTTTTTAAAACTTGTTTTTCAGCCCGAAATAAACGCGTTTTTTCAGACAACTGAATCCCTATGTAACTGCAAGGCTCAAAAGAGCCCACACACTCAGCTCTTAACCCCAGTGTGCAGAAAGTGTCAAAACATGATTTTCAGCAGAAATAAACATGTTTCTGCAAGTTTGGTCACCCCCATGTAAGTTATGGGGCAGTAACAGCACACTTTTGAAAACGTGTTTTTCAGCCCGAAATAAACGCGTTTTTTCAGACAACTGAATCCCTATGTAACTGCAAGACTCAGAAGAGCCCACACACTCAGCTCTTAACCCCAGTGTGCAGAAAGTGTCAAAACGTGTTTTTCAGCAGAAATAAACATGTTTCTGCAAGTTTGGTCACCCCCATGTAAGTTATGGGGCAGTAACAGCACACTTTTGAAAACGTGTTTTTCAGCCCGAAATAAACGCGTTTTTTCAGACAACTGAATCCCTATGTAACTGCAAGGCTCAAAAGAGCCCACACACTCAGCTCTTAACCCCAGTGTGCAGAAAGTGACAAAACATGATTTTCAGCAGAAATAAACATGTTTCTGCAAGTTTGGTCACCCCCATGTAAGTTATGGGGCAGTAACAGCACACTTTTGAAAACGTGTTTTTCAGCCCGAAATAAACGCGTTTTTTCAGACAACTGAATCCCTATGTAACTGCAAGGCTCAAAAGAGCCCACACACTCAGCTCTTAACCCCAGTGTGCAGAAAGTGTCAAAACATGATTTTCAGCAGAAATAAACATGTTTCTGCAAGTTTGGTCACCCCCATGTAAGTTATGGGGCAGTAACAGCACACTTTTGAAAACGTGTTTTTCAGCCCGAAATAAACGCGTTTTTTCAGACAACTGAATCCCTATGTAACTGCAAGGCTCAAAAGAGCCCACACACTCAGCTCTTAACCCCAGTGTGCAGAAAGTGTCAAAACATGATTTTCAGCAGAAATAAACATGTTTCTGCAAGTTTGGTCACCCCCATGTAAGTTATGGGGCAGTAACAGCACACTTTTGAAAACGTGTTTTTCATCCCGAAATAAACGCGATTTTTCAGACAACTGAATCCCTATGTAACTGCAAGACTCAGAAGAGCCCACACACTCAGCTCTTAACCCCAGTGTGCAGAAAGTGTCAAAACGTGTTTTTCAGCAGAAATAAACATGTTTCTGCAAGTTTGGTCACCCCCATGTAAGTTATGGGGCAGTAACAGCACACTTTTGAAAACGTGTTTTTCAGCCTGAAATAAACACGTTTTTTCAGACAACTGAATCCCTATGTAACTGCAAGACTCAGTAGAGCCCACACACTCAGCTCTTAACCCCAGTGTGCAGAAAGTGTCAAAACATGATTTTCAGCAGAAATAAACATGTTTCTGCAAGTTTGGTCACCCCCATGTAAGTTATGGGGCAGTAACAGCACACTTTTGAAAACGTGTTTTTCATCCCGAAATAAACGCGTTTTTTCAGACAACTGAATCCCTATGTAACTGCAAGGCTCAAAAGAGCCCACACACTCAGCTCTTAACCCCAGTGTGCAGAAAGTGTCAAAACGTGTTTTTCAGCAGAAATAAACATGTTTCTGCAAGTTTGGTCACCCCCATGTAAGTTATGGGGCAGTAACAGCACACTTTTGAAAACGTGTTTTTCAGCCCGAAATAAACGCGTTTTTTCAGACATCTGAATCCCTATGTAACTGCAAGGCTCAAAAGAGCCCACACACTCAGCTCTTAACCCCAGTGTGCAGAAAGTGTCAAAACATGATTTTCAGCAGAAATAAACATGTTTCTGCAAGTTTGGTCACCCCCATGTAAGTTATGGGGCAGTAACAGCACACTTTTGAAAACGTGTTTTTCAGCCCGAAATAAACGCGTTTTTTCAGACAACTGAATCCCTATGTAACTGCAAGACTCAGAAGAGCCCACACACTCAGCTCTTAACCCCAGTGTGCAGAAAGTGTCAAAACGTGTTTTTCAGCAGAAATAAACATGTTTCTGCAAGTTTGGTCACCCCCATGTAAGTTATGGGGCAGTAACAGCACACTTTTGAAAACGTGTTTTTCAGCCCGAAATAAACGCGTTTTTTCAGACAACTGAATCCCTATGTAACTGCAAGACTCAGAAGAGCCCACACACTCAGCTCTTAACCCCAGTGTGCAGAAAGTGTCAAAACGTGTTTTTCAGCAGAAATAAACATGTTTCTGCAAGTTTGGTCACCCCCATGTAAGTTATGGGGCAGTAACAGCACACTTTTGAAAACGTGTTTTTCAGCACGAAATAAACGCGTTTTTTCAGACAACTGAATCCCTATGTAACTGCAAGGCTCAAAAGAGCCCACACACTCAGCTCTTAACCCCAGTGTGCAGAAAGTGTCAAAACGTGTTTTTCAGCAGAAATAAACATGTTTCTGCAAGTTTGGTCACCCCCATGTAAGTTATGGGGCAGTAACAGCACACTTTTGAAAACGTGTTTTTCATCCCGAAATAAACGCGATTTTTCAGACAACTGAATCCCTATGTAACTGCAAGACTCAGAAGAGCCCACACACTCAGCTCTTAACCCCAGTGTGCAGAAAGTGTCAAAACGTGTTTTTCAGCAGAAATAAACATGTTTCTGCAAGTTTGGTCACCCCCATGTAAGTTATGGGGCAGTAACAGCACACTTTTGAAAACGTGTTTTTCAGCCTGAAATAAACACGTTTTTTCAGACAACTGAATCCCTATGTAACTGCAAGACTCAGAAGAGCCCACACACTCAGCTCTTAACCCCAGTGTGCAGAAAGTGTCAAAACATGATTTTCAGCAGAAATAAACATGTTTCTGCAAGTTTGGTCACCCCCATGTAAGTTATGGGGCAGTAACAGCACACTTTTGAAAACGTGTTTTTCAGCCCGAAATAAACGCGTTTTTTCAGACAACTGAATCCCTATGTAACTGCAAGGCTCAAAAGAGCCCACACACTCAGCTCTTAACCCCAGTGTGCAGAAAGTGTCAAAACGTGTTTTTCAGCAGAAATAAACATGTTTCTGCAAGTTTGGTCACCCCCATGTAAGTTATGGGGCAGTAACAGCACACTTTTGAAAACGTGTTTTTCAGCCCGAAATAAACGCGTTTTTTCAGACATCTGAATCCCTATGTAACTGCAAGGCTCAAAAGAGCCCACACACTCAGCTCTTAACCCCAGTGTGCAGAAAGTGTCAAAACATGATTTTCAGCAGAAATAAACATGTTTCTGCAAGTTTGGTCACCCCCATGTAAGTTATGGGGCAGTAACAGCACACTTTTGAAAACGTGTTTTTCAGCCCGAAATAAACGCGTTTTTTCAGACAACTGAATCCCTATGTAACTGCAAGACTCAGAAGAGCCCACACACTCAGCTCTTAACCCCAGTGTGCAGAAAGTGTCAAAACGTGTTTTTCAGCAGAAATAAACATGTTTCTGCAAGTTTGGTCACCCCCATGTAAGTTATGGGGCAGTAACAGCACACTTTTGAAAACGTGTTTTTCAGCCCGAAATAAACGCGTTTTTTCAGACAACTGAATCCCTATGTAACTGCAAGACTCAGAAGAGCCCACACACTCAGCTCTTAACCCCAGTGTGCAGAAAGTGTCAAAACGTGTTTTTCAGCAGAAATAAACATGTTTCTGCAAGTTTGGTCACCCCCATGTAAGTTATGGGGCAGTAACAGCACACTATTGAAAACGTGTTTTTCAGCACGAAATAAACGCGTTTTTTCAGACAACTGAATCCCTATGTAACTGCAAGGCTCAAAAGAGCCCACACACTCAGCTCTTAACCCCAGTGTGCAGAAAGTGTCAAAACGTGTTTTTCAGCAGAAATAAACATGTTTCTGCAAGTTTGGTCACCCCCATGTAAGTTATGGGGCAGTAACAGCACACTTTTGAAAACGTGTTTTTCAGCCCGAAATAAACGCGTTTTTTCAGACAACTGAATCCCTATGTAACTGCAAGACTCAGAAGAGCCCACACACTCAGCTCTTAACCCCAGTGTGCAGAAAGTGTCAAAACATGATTTTCAGCAGAAATAAACATGTTTCTGCAAGTTTGGTCACCCCCATGTAAGTTATGGGGCAGTAACAGCACACTTTTGAAAACGTGTTTTTCAGCCCGAAATAAACGCGTTTTTTCAGACATCTGAATCCCTATGTAACTGCAAGGCTCAAAAGAGCCCACACACTCAGCTCTTAACCCCAGTGTGCAGAAAGTGTCAAAACATGATTTTCAGCAGAAATAAACATGTTTCTGCAAGTTTGGTCACCCCCATGTAAGTTATGGGGCAGTAACAGCACACTTTTGAAAACGTGTTTTTCAGCCCGAAATAAACGCGTTTTTTCAGACAACTGAATCCCTATGTAACTGCAAGACTCAGAAGAGCCCACACACTCAGCTCTTAACCCCAGTGTGCAGAAAGTGTCAAAACGTGTTTTTCAGCAGAAATAAACATGTTTCTGCAAGTTTGGTCACCCCCATGTAAGTTATGGGGCAGTAACAGCACACTTTTGAAAACGTGTTTTTCAGCCCGAAATAAACGCGTTTTTTCAGACAACTGAATCCCTATGTAACTGCAAGACTCAGAAGAGCCCACACACTCAGCTCTTAACCCCAGTGTGCAGAAAGTGTCAAAACGTGTTTTTCAGCAGAAATAAACATGTTTCTGCAAGTTTGGTCACCCCCATGTAAGTTATGGGGCAGTAACAGCACACTTTTGAAAACGTGTTTTTCAGCACGAAATAAACGCGTTTTTTCAGACAACTGAATCCCTATGTAACTGCAAGGCTCAAAAGAGCCCACACACTCAGCTCTTAACCCCAGTGTGCAGAAAGTGTCAAAACGTGTTTTTCAGCAGAAATAAACATGTTTCTGCAAGTTTGGTCACCCCCATGTAAGTTATGGGGCAGTAACAGCACACTTTTGAAAACGTGTTTTTCATCCCGAAATAAACGCGATTTTTCAGACAACTGAATCCCTATGTAACTGCAAGACTCAGAAGAGCCCACACACTCAGCTCTTAACCCCAGTGTGCAGAAAGTGTCAAAACGTGTTTTTCAGCAGAAATAAACATGTTTCTGCAAGTTTGGTCACCCCCATGTAAGTTATGGGGCAGTAACAGCACACTTTTGAAAACGTGTTTTTCAGCCTGAAATAAACACGTTTTTTCAGACAACTGAATCCCTATGTAACTGCAAGACTCAGAAGAGCCCACACACTCAGCTCTTAACCCCAGTGTGCAGAAAGTGTCAAAACATGATTTTCAGCAGAAATAAACATGTTTCTGCAAGTTTGGTCACCCCCATGTAAGTTATGGGGCAGTAACAGCACACTTTTGAAAACGTGTTTTTCAGCCCGAAATAAACGCGTTTTTTCAGACAACTGAATCCCTATGTAACTGCAAGGCTCAAAAGAGCCCACACACTCAGCTCTTAACCCCAGTGTGCAGAAAGTGTCAAAACGTGTTTTTCAGCAGAAATAAACATGTTTCTGCAAGTTTGGTCACCCCCATGTAAGTTATGGGGCAGTAACAGCACACTTTTGAAAACGTGTTTTTCAGCCCGAAATAAACGCGTTTTTTCAGACATCTGAATCCCTATGTAACTGCAAGGCTCAAAAGAGCCCACACACTCAGCTCTTAACCCCAGTGTGCAGAAAGTGTCAAAACATGATTTTCAGCAGAAATAAACATGTTTCTGCAAGTTTGGTCACCCCCATGTAAGTTATGGGGCAGTAACAGCACACTTTTGAAAACGTGTTTTTCAGCCCGAAATAAACGCGTTTTTTCAGACAACTGAATCCCTATGTAACTGCAAGACTCAGAAGAGCCCACACACTCAGCTCTTAACCCCAGTGTGCAGAAAGTGTCAAAACGTGTTTTTCAGCAGAAATAAACATGTTTCTGCAAGTTTGGTCACCCCCATGTAAGTTATGGGGCAGTAACAGCACACTTTTGAAAACGTGTTTTTCAGCCCGAAATAAACGCGTTTTTTCAGACAACTGAATCCCTATGTAACTGCAAGACTCAGAAGAGCCCACACACTCAGCTCTTAACCCCAGTGTGCAGAAAGTGTCAAAACGTGTTTTTCAGCAGAAATAAACATGTTTCTGCAAGTTTGGTCACCCCCATGTAAGTTATGGGGCAGTAACAGCACACTATTGAAAACGTGTTTTTCAGCACGAAATAAACGCGTTTTTTCAGACAACTGAATCCCTATGTAACTGCAAGGCTCAAAAGAGCCCACACACTCAGCTCTTAACCCCAGTGTGCAGAAAGTGTCAAAACGTGTTTTTCAGCAGAAATAAACATGTTTCTGCAAGTTTGGTCACCCCCATGTAAGTTATGGGGCAGTAACAGCACACTTTTGAAAACGTGTTTTTCAGCCCGAAATAAACGCGTTTTTTCAGACAACTGAATCCCTATGTAACTGCAAGACTCAGAAGAGCCCACACACTCAGCTCTTAACCCCAGTGTGCAGAAAGTGTCAAAACATGATTTTCAGCAGAAATAAACATGTTTCTGCAAGTTTGGTCACCCCCATGTAAGTTATGGGGCAGTAACAGCACACTTTTGAAAACGTGTTTTTCAGCCCGAAATAAACGCGTTTTTTCAGACAACTGAATCCCTATGTAACTGCAAGACTCAGAAGAGCCCACACACTCAGCTCTTAACCCCAGTGTGCAGAAAGTGTCAAAACGTGTTTTTCAGCAGAAATAAACATGTTTCTGCAAGTTTGGTCACCCCCATGTAAGTTATGGGGCAGTAACAGCACACTTTTGAAAATGTGTTTTTCAGCCTGAAATAAACACGTTTTTTCAGACAACTGAATCCCTATGTAACTGCAAGACTCAGAAGAGCCCACACACTCAGCTCTTAACCCCAGTGTGCAGAAAGTGTCAAAACATGATTTTCAGCAGAAATAAACATGTTTCTGCAAGTTTGGTCACCCCCATGTAAGTTATGGGGCAGTAACAGCACACTTTTGAAAACGTGTTTTTCAGCCCGAAATAAACGCGTTTTTTCAGACAACTGAATCCCTATGTAACTGCAAGGCTCAAAAGAGCCCACACACTCAGCTCTTAACCCCAGTGTGCAGAAAGTGTCAAAACGTGTTTTTCAGCAGAAATAAACATGTTTCTGCAAGTTTGGTCACCCCCATGTAAGTTATGGGGCAGTAACAGCACACTTTTGAAAACGTGTTTTTCAGCCCGAAATAAACGCGTTTTTTCAGACAACTGAATCCCTATGTAACTGCAAGACTCAGAAGAGCCCACACACTCAGCTCTTAACCCCAGTGTGCAGAAAGTGTCAAAACATGATTTTCAGCAGAAATAAACATGTTTCTGCAAGTTTGGTCACCCCCATGTAAGTTATGGGGCAGTAACAGCACACTTTTGAAAACGTGTTTTTCAGCCCGAAATAAACGCGTTTTTTCAGACAACTGAATCCCTATGTAACTGCAAGGCTCAAAAGAGCCCACACACTCAGCTCTTAACCCCAGTGTGCAGAAAGTGTCAAAACATGATTTTCAGCAGAAATAAACATGTTTCTGCAAGTTTGGTCACCCCCATGTAAGTTATGGGGCAGTAACAGCACACTTTTGAAAACGTGTTTTTCATCCCGAAATAAACGCGATTTTTCAGACAACTGAATCCCTATGTAACTGCAAGACTCAGAAGAGCCCACACACTCAGCTCTTAACCCCAGTGTGCAGAAAGTGTCAAAACGTGTTTTTCAGCAGAAATAAACATGTTTCTGCAAGTTTGGTCACCCCCATGTAAGTTATGGGGCAGTAACAGCACACTTTTGAAAACGTGTTTTTCAGCCTGAAATAAACACGTTTTTTCAGACAACTGAATCCCTATGTAACTGCAAGACTCAGTAGAGCCCACACACTCAGCTCTTAACCCCAGTGTGCAGAAAGTGTCAAAACATGATTTTCAGCAGAAATAAACATGTTTCTGCAAGTTTGGTCACCCCCATGTAAGTTATGGGGCAGTAACAGCACACTTTTGAAAACGTGTTTTTCATCCCGAAATAAACGCGTTTTTTCAGACAACTGAATCCCTATGTAACTGCAAGGCTCAAAAGAGCCCACACACTCAGCTCTTAACCCCAGTGTGCAGAAAGTGTCAAAACGTGTTTTTCAGCAGAAATAAACATGTTTCTGCAAGTTTGGTCACCCCCATGTAAGTTATGGGGCAGTAACAGCACACTTTTGAAAACGTGTTTTTCAGCCCGAAATAAACGCGTTTTTTCAGACATCTGAATCCCTATGTAACTGCAAGGCTCAAAAGAGCCCACACACTCAGCTCTTAACCCCAGTGTGCAGAAAGTGTCAAAACATGATTTTCAGCAGAAATAAACATGTTTCTGCAAGTTTGGTCACCCCCATGTAAGTTATGGGGCAGTAACAGCACACTTTTGAAAACGTGTTTTTCAGCCCGAAATAAACGCGTTTTTTCAGACAACTGAATCACTATGTAACTGCAAGACTCAGAAGAGCCCACACACTCAGCTCTTAACCCCAGTGTGCAGAAAGTGTCAAAACGTGTTTTTCAGCAGAAATAAACATGTTTCTGCAAGTTTGGTCACCCCCATGTAAGTTATGGGGCAGTAACAGCACACTTTTGAAAACGTGTTTTTCAGCCCGAAATAAACGCGTTTTTTCAGACAACTGAATCCCTATGTAACTGAAAGACTCAGAAGAGCCCACACACTCAGCTCTTAACCCCAGTGTGCAGAAAGTGTCAAAACGTGTTTTTCAGCAGAAATAAACATGTTTCTGCAAGTTTGGTCACCCCCATGTAAGTTATGGGGCAGTAACAGCACACTTTTGAAAACGTGTTTTTCAGCACGAAATAAACGCGTTTTTTCAGACAACTGAATCCCTATGTAACTGCAAGGCTCAAAAGAGCCCACACACTCAGCTCTTAACCCCAGTGTGCAGAAAGTGTCAAAACGTGTTTTTCAGCAGAAATAAACATGTTTCTGCAAGTTTGGTCACCCCCATGTAAGTTATGGGGCAGTAACAGCACACTTTTGAAAACGTGTTTTTCATCCCGAAATAAACGCGATTTTTCAGACAACTGAATCCCTATGTAACTGCAAGACTCAGAAGAGCCCACACACTCAGCTCTTAACCCCAGTGTGCAGAAAGTGTCAAAACGTGTTTTTCAGCAGAAATAAACATGTTTCTGCAAGTTTGGTCACCCCCATGTAAGTTATGGGGCAGTAACAGCACACTTTTGAAAACGTGTTTTTCAGCCTGAAATAAACACGTTTTTTCAGACAACTGAATCCCTATGTAACTGCAAGACTCAGAAGAGCCCACACACTCAGCTCTTAACCCCAGTGTGCAGAAAGTGTCAAAACATGATTTTCAGCAGAAATAAACATGTTTCTGCAAGTTTGGTCACCCCCATGTAAGTTATGGGGCAGTAACAGCACACTTTTGAAAACGTGTTTTTCAGCCCGAAATAAACGCGTTTTTTCAGACAACTGAATCCCTATGTAACTGCAAGGCTCAAAAGAGCCCACACACTCAGCTCTTAACCCCAGTGTGCAGAAAGTGTCAAAACGTGTTTTTCAGCAGAAATAAACATGTTTCTGCAAGTTTGGTCACCCCCATGTAAGTTATGGGGCAGTAACAGCACACTTTTGAAAACGTGTTTTTCAGCCCGAAATAAACGCGTTTTTTCAGACATCTGAATCCCTATGTAACTGCAAGGCTCAAAAGAGCCCACACACTCAGCTCTTAACCCCAGTGTGCAGAAAGTGTCAAAACATGATTTTCAGCAGAAATAAACATGTTTCTGCAAGTTTGGTCACCCCCATGTAAGTTATGGGGCAGTAACAGCACACTTTTGAAAACGTGTTTTTCAGCCCGAAATAAACGCGTTTTTTCAGACAACTGAATCCCTATGTAACTGCAAGACTCAGAAGAGCCCACACACTCAGCTCTTAACCCCAGTGTGCAGAAAGTGTCAAAACGTGTTTTTCAGCAGAAATAAACATGTTTCTGCAAGTTTGGTCACCCCCATGTAAGTTATGGGGCAGTAACAGCACACTTTTGAAAACGTGTTTTTCAGCCCGAAATAAACGCGTTTTTTCAGACAACTGAATCCCTATGTAACTGCAAGACTCAGAAGAGCCCACACACTCAGCTCTTAACCCCAGTGTGCAGAAAGTGTCAAAACGTGTTTTTCAGCAGAAATAAACATGTTTCTGCAAGTTTGGTCACCCCCATGTAAGTTATGGGGCAGTAACAGCACACTATTGAAAACGTGTTTTTCAGCACGAAATAAACGCGTTTTTTCAGACAACTGAATCCCTATGTAACTGCAAGGCTCAAAAGAGCCCACACACTCAGCTCTTAACCCCAGTGTGCAGAAAGTGTCAAAACGTGTTTTTCAGCAGAAATAAACATGTTTCTGCAAGTTTGGTCACCCCCATGTAAGTTATGGGGCAGTAACAGCACACTTTTGAAAACGTGTTTTTCAGCCCGAAATAAACGCGTTTTTTCAGACAACTGAATCCCTATGTAACTGCAAGACTCAGAAGAGCCCACACACTCAGCTCTTAACCCCAGTGTGCAGAAAGTGTCAAAACATGATTTTCAGCAGAAATAAACATGTTTCTGCAAGTTTGGTCACCCCCATGTAAGTTATGGGGCAGTAACAGCACACTTTTGAAAACGTGTTTTTCAGCCCGAAATAAACGCGTTTTTTCAGACAACTGAATCCCTATGTAACTGCAAGACTCAGAAGAGCCCACACACTCAGCTCTTAACCCCAGTGTGCAGAAAGTGTCAAAACGTGTTTTTCAGCAGAAATAAACATGTTTCTGCAAGTTTGGTCACCCCCATGTAAGTTATGGGGCAGTAACAGCACACTTTTGAAAATGTGTTTTTCAGCCTGAAATAAACACGTTTTTTCAGACAACTGAATCCCTATGTAACTGCAAGACTCAGAAGAGCCCACACACTCAGCTCTTAACCCCAGTGTGCAGAAAGTGTCAAAACATGATTTTCAGCAGAAATAAACATGTTTCTGCAAGTTTGGTCACCCCCATGTAAGTTATGGGGCAGTAACAGCACACTTTTGAAAACGTGTTTTTCAGCCCGAAATAAACGCGTTTTTTCAGACAACTGAATCCCTATGTAACTGCAAGGCTCAAAAGAGCCCACACACTCAGCTCTTAACCCCAGTGTGCAGAAAGTGTCAAAACGTGTTTTTCAGCAGAAATAAACATGTTTCTGCAAGTTTGGTCACCCCCATGTAAGTTATGGGGCAGTAACAGCACACTTTTGAAAACGTGTTTTTCAGCCCGAAATAAACGCGTTTTTTCAGACAACTGAATCCCTATGTAACTGCAAGACTCAGAAGAGCCCACACACTCAGCTCTTAACCCCAGTGTGCAGAAAGTGTCAAAACGTGTTTTTCAGCAGAAATAAACATGTTTCTGCAAGTTTGGTCACCCCCATGTAAGTTATGGGGCAGTAACAGCACACTTTTGAAAACGTGTTTTTCAGCCCGAAATAAACGCGTTTTTTCAGACAACTGAATCCCTATGTAACTGCAAGACTCAGAAGAGCCCACACACTCAGCTCTTAACCCCAGTGTGCAGAAAGTGTCAAAACGTGTTTTTCAGCAGAAATAAACATGTTTCTGCAAGTTTGGTCAACCCCATGTAAGTTATGGGGCAGTAACAGCACACTTTTGAAAACGTGTTTTTCAGCCTGAAATAAACGCGTTTTTTCAGACAACTGAATCCCTATGTAACTGCAAGGCTCAAAAGAGCCCACACACTCAGCTCTTAACCCCAGTGTGCAGAAAGTGTCAAAACATGTTTTTCAGCAGAAATAAACATGTTTCTGCAAGTTTGGTCACCCCCATGTAAGTTATGGGGCAGTAACAGCACACTTTTGAAAACGTGTTTTTCAGCCCGAAATAAACGCGTTTTTTCAGACAACTGAATCCCTATGTAACTGCAAGACTCAGAAGAGCCCACACACTCAGCTCTTAACCCCAGTGTGCAGAAAGAGTCAAAACATGATTTTCAGCAGAAATAAACATGTTTCTGCAAGTTTGGTCACCCCCATGTAAGTTATGGGGCAGTAACAGCACACTTTTTAAAACGTGTTTTTCAGCCCGAAATAAACGCGTTTTTTCAGACAACTGAATCCCTATGTAACTGCAAGGCTCAAAAGAGCCCACACACTCAGCTCTTAACCCCAGTGTGCAGAAAGTGTCAAAACATGATTTTCAGCAGAAATAAACATGTTTCTGCAAGTTTGGTCACCCCCATGTAAGTTATGGGGCAGTAACAGCACACTTTTGAAAACGTGTTTTTCAGCCCGAAATAAACGCGTTTTTTCAGACAACTGAATCCCTATGTAACTGCAAGACTCAGAAGAGCCCACACACTCAGCTCTTAACCCCAGTGTGCAGAAAGTGTCAAAACGTGTTTTTCAGCAGAAATAAACATGTTTCTGCAAGTTTGGTCACCCCCATGTAAGTTATGGGGCAGTAACAGCACACTTTTGAAAACGTGTTTTTCAGCCTGAAATAAACACGTTTTTTCAGACAACTGAATCCCTATGTAACTGCAAGACTCAGAAGAGCCCACACACTCAGCTCTTAACCCCAGTGTGCAGAAAGTGTCAAAACATGTTTTTCAGCAGAAATAAACATGTTTCTGCAAGTTTGGTCACCCCCATGTAAGTTATGGGGCAGTAACAGCACACTTTTGAAAACGTGTTTTTCAGCCTGAAATAAACACGTTTTTTCAGACAACTGAATCCCTATGTAACTGCAAGACTCAGAAGAGCCCACACACTCAGCTCTTAACCCCAGTGTGCAGAAAGTGTCAAAACATGTTTTTCAGCAGAAATAAACATGTTTCTGCAAGTTTGGTCACCCCCATGTAAGTTATGGGGCAGTAACAGCACACTTTTGAAAACGTGTTTTTCAGCCTGAAATAAACACGTTTTTTCAGACAACTGAATCCCTATGTAACTGCAAGACTCAGAAGAGCCCACACACTCAGCTCTTAACCCCAGTGTGCAGAAAGTGTCAAAACATGATTTTCAGCAGAAATAAACATGTTTCTGCAAGTTTGGTCAACCCCATGTAAGTTATGGGGCAGTAACAGCACACTTTTGAAAACGTGTTTTTCAGCCCGAAATAAACGCGTTTTTTCAGACAACTGAATCCCTATGTAACTGCAAGGCTCAAAAGAGCCCACACACTCAGCTCTTAACCCCAGTGTGCAGAAAGTGTCAAAACATGTTTTTCAGCAGAAATAAACATGTTTCTGCAAGTTTGGTCACCCCCATGTAAGTTATGGGGCAGTAACAGCACACTTTTGAAAACGTGTTTTTCAGCCCGAAATAAACGCGTTTTTTCAGACAACTGAATCCCTATGTAACTGCAAGACTCAGAAGAGCCCACACACTCAGCTCTTAACCCCAGTGTGCAGAAAGTGTCAAAACGTGTTTTTCAGCAGAAATAAACATGTTTCTGCAAGTTTGGTCACCCCCATGTAAGTTATGGGGCAGTAACAGCACACTTTTGAAAACGTGTTTTTCAGCCCGAAATAAACGCGTTTTTTCAGACAACTGAATCCCTATGTAACTGCAAGGCTCAAAAGAGCCCACACACTCAGCTCTTAACCCCAGTGTGCAGAAAGTGTCAAAACGTGTTTTTCAGCAGAAATAAACATGTTTCTGCAAGTTTGGTCACCCCCATGTAAGTTATGGGGCAGTAACAGCACACTTTTGAAAACGTGTTTTTCAGCCCGAAATAAACGCGTTTTTTCAGACAACTGAATCCCTATGTAACTGCAAGACTCAGAAGAGCCCACACACTCAGCTCTTAACCCCAGTGTGCAGAAAGTGTCAAAACATGATTTTCAGCAGAAATAAACATGTTTCTGCAAGTTTGGTCACCCCCATGTAAGTTATGGGGCAGTAACAGCACACTTTTGAAAACGTGTTTTTCAGCCCGAAATAAACGCGTTTTTTCAGACAACTGAATCCCTATGTAACTGCAAGACTCAGAAGAGCCCACACACTCAGCTCTTAACCCCAGTGTGCAGAAAGTGTCAAAACGTGTTTTTCAGCAGAAATAAACATGTTTCTGCAAGTTTGGTCACCCCCATGTAAGTTATGGGGCAGTAACAGCACACTTTTGAAAACGTGTTTTTCAGCCCGAAATAAACGCGTTTTTTCAGACAACTGAATCCCTATGTAACTGCAAGACTCAGAAGAGCCCACACACTCAGCTCTTAACCCCAGTGTGCAGAAAGTGTCAAAACATGATTTTCAGCAGAAATAAACATGTTTCTGCAAGTTTGGTCACCCCCATGTAAGTTATGGGGCAGTAACAGCACACTTTTTAAAACGTGTTTTTCAGCCCGAAATAAACGCGTTTTTTCAGACAACTGAATCCCTATGTAACTGCAAGGCTCAAAAGAGCCCACACACTCAGCTCTTAACCCCAGTGTGCAGAAAGTGTCAAAACATGATTTTCAGCAGAAATAAACATGTTTCTGCAAGTTTGGTCACCCCCATGTAAGTTATGGGGCAGTAACAGCACACTTTTTAAAACTTGTTTTTCAGCCCGAAATAAACGCGTTTTTTCAGACAACTGTTCCCTATGTAACTGCAAGGCTCAAAAGAGCCCACACACTCAGCTCTTAACCCCAGTGTGCAGAAAGTGTCAAAACATGATTTTCAGCAGAAATAAACATGTTTCTGCAAGTTTGGTCACCCCCATGTAAGTTATGGGGCAGTAACAGCACACTTTTGAAAACGTGTTTTTCAGCCCGAAATAAACGCGTTTTTTCAGACAACTGAATCCCTATGTAACTGCAAGACTCAGAAGAGCCCACACACTCAGCTCTTAACCCCAGTGTGCAGAAAGTGTCAAAACGTGTTTTTCAGCAGAAATAAACATGTTTCTGCAAGTTTGGTCACCCCCATGTAAGTTATGGGGCAGTAACAGCACACTTTTGAAAACGTGTTTTTCAGCCCGAAATAAACGCGTTTTTTCAGACAACTGAATCCCTATGTAACTGCAAGACTCAGAAGAGCCCACACACTCAGCTCTTAACCCCAGTGTGCAGAAAGTGTCAAAACGTGTTTTTCAGCAGAAATAAACATGTTTCTGCAAGTTTGGTCACCCCCATGTAAGTTATGGGGCAGTAACAGCACACTTTTGAAAACGTGTTTTTCAGCCCGAAATAAACGCGTTTTTTCAGACAACTGAATCCCTATGTAACTGCAAGACTCAGAAGAGCCCACACACTCAGCTCTTAACCCCAGTGTGCAGAAAGTGTCAAAACATGATTTTCAGCAGAAATAAACATGTTTCTGCAAGTTTGGTCACCCCCATGTAAGTTATGGGGCAGTAACAGCACACTTTTTAAAACGTGTTTTTCAGCCCGAAAAAAACGCGTTTTTTCAGACAACTGAATCCCTATGTAACTGCAAGGCTCAAAAGAGCCCACACACTCAGCTCTTAACCCCAGTGTGCAGAAAGTGTCAAAACATGATTTTCAGCAGAAATAAACATGTTTCTGCAAGTTTGGTCACCCCCATGTAAGTTATGGGGCAGTAACAGCACACTTTTGAAAACGTGTTTTTCAGCCCGAAATAAACGCGTTTTTTCAGACAACTGAATCCCTATGTAACTGCAAGACTCAGAAGAGCCCACACACTCAGCTCTTAACCCCAGTGTGCAGAAAGTGTCAAAACGTGTTTTTCAGCAGAAATAAACATGTTTCTGCAAGTTTGGTCACCCCCATGTAAGTTATGGGGCAGTAACAGCACACTTTTGAAAACGTGTTTTTCAGCCTGAAATAAACACGTTTTTTCAGACAACTGAATCCCTATGTAACTGCAAGACTCAGAAGAGCCCACACACTCAGCTCTTAACCCCAGTGTGCAGAAAGTGTCAAAACATGATTTTCAGCAGAAATAAACATGTTTCTGCAAGTTTGGTCAACCCCATGTAAGTTATGGGGCAGTAACAGCACACTTTTGAAAACGTGTTTTTCAGCCCGAAATAAACGCGTTTTTTCAGACAACTGAATCCCTATGTAACTGCAAGGCTCAAAAGAGCCCACACACTCAGCTCTTAACCCCAGTGTGCAGAAAGTGTCAAAACATGTTTTTCAGCAGAAATAAACATGTTTCTGCAAGTTTGGTCACCCCCATGTAAGTTATGGGGCAGTAACAGCACACTTTTGAAAACGTGTTTTTCAGCCCGAAATAAACGCGTTTTTTCAGACAACTGAATCCCTATGTAACTGCAAGACTCAGAAGAGCCCACACACTCAGCTCTTAACCCCAGTGTGCAGAAAGAGTCAAAACATGATTTTCAGCAGAAATAAACATGTTTCTGCAAGTTTGGTCACCCCCATGTAAGTTATGGGGCAGTAACAGCACACTTTTTAAAACGTGTTTTTCAGCCCGAAATAAACGCGTTTTTTCAGACAACTGAATCCCTATGTAACTGCAAGGCTCAAAAGAGCCCACACACTCAGCTCTTAACCCCAGTGTGCAGAAAGTGTCAAAACATGATTTTCAGCAGAAATAAACATGTTTCTGCAAGTTTGGTCACCCCCATGTAAGTTATGGGGCAGTAACAGCACACTTTTGAAAACGTGTTTTTCAGCCCGAAATAAACGCGTTTTTTCAGACAACTGAATCCCTATGTAACTGCAAGACTCAGAAGAGCCCACACACTCAGCTCTTAACCCCAGTGTGCAGAAAGTGTCAAAACGTGTTTTTCAGCAGAAATAAACATGTTTCTGCAAGTTTGGTCACCCCCATGTAAGTTATGGGGCAGTAACAGCACACTTTTGAAAACGTGTTTTTCAGCCTGAAATAAACACGTTTTTTCAGACAACTGAATCCCTATGTAACTGCAAGACTCAGAAGAGCCCACACACTCAGCTCTTAACCCCAGTGTGCAGAAAGTGTCAAAACATGTTTTTCAGCAGAAATAAACATGTTTCTGCAAGTTTGGTCACCCCCATGTAAGTTATGGGGCAGTAACAGCACACTTTTGAAAACGTGTTTTTCAGCCTGAAATAAACACGTTTTTTCAGACAACTGAATCCCTATGTAACTGCAAGACTCAGAAGAGCCCACACACTCAGCTCTTAACCCCAGTGTGCAGAAAGTGTCAAAACATGTTTTTCAGCAGAAATAAACATGTTTCTGCAAGTTTGGTCACCCCCATGTAAGTTATGGGGCAGTAACAGCACACTTTTGAAAACGTGTTTTTCAGCCTGAAATAAACACGTTTTTTCAGACAACTGAATCCCTATGTAACTGCAAGACTCAGAAGAGCCCACACACTCAGCTCTTAACCCCAGTGTGCAGAAAGTGTCAAAACATGATTTTCAGCAGAAATAAACATGTTTCTGCAAGTTTGGTCACCCCCATGTAAGTTATGGGGCAGTAACAGCACACTTTTGGAAACGTGTTTTTCAGCCCGAAATAAACGCGTTTTTTCAGACAACTGAATCCCTATGTAACTGCAAGACTCAGAAGAGCCCACACACTCAGCTCTTAACCCCAGTGTGCAGAAAGTGTCAAAACGTGTTTTTCAGCAGAAATAAACATGTTTCTGCAAGTTTGGTCACCCCCATGTAAGTTATGGGGCAGTAACAGCACACTTTTGAAAACGTGTTTTTCAGCCCGAAATAAACGCGTTTTTTCAGACAACTGAATCCCTATGTAACTGCAAGACTCAGAAGAGCCCACACACTCAGCTCTTAACCCCAGTGTGCAGAAAGTGTCAAAACATGATTTTCAGCAGAAATAAACATGTTTCTGCAAGTTTGGTCACCCCCATGTAAGTTATGGGGCAGTAACAGCACACTTTTTAAAACGTGTTTTTCAGCCCGAAATAAACGCGTTTTTTCAGACAACTGAATCCCTATGTAACTGCAAGGCTCAAAAGAGCCCACACACTCAGCTCTTAACCCCAGTGTGCAGAAAGTGTCAAAACATGATTTTCAGCAGAAATAAACATGTTTCTGCAAGTTTGGTCACCCCCATGTAAGTTATGGGGCAGTAACAGCACACTTTTTAAAACTTGTTTTTCAGCCCGAAATAAACGCGTTTTTTCAGACAACTGAATCCCTATGTAACTGCAAGGCTCAAAAGAGCCCACACACTCAGCTCTTAACCCCAGTGTGCAGAAAGTGTCAAAACATGATTTTCAGCAGAAATAAACATGTTTCTGCAAGTTTGGTCACCCCCATGTAAGTTATGGGGCAGTAACAGCACACTTTTGAAAACGTGTTTTTCAGCCCGAAATAAACGCGTTTTTTCAGACAACTGAATCCCTATGTAACTGCAAGACTCAGAAGAGCCCACACACTCAGCTCTTAACCCCAGTGTGCAGAAAGTGTCAAAACGTGTTTTTCAGCAGAAATAAACATGTTTCTGCAAGTTTGGTCACCCCCATGTAAGTTATGGGGCAGTAACAGCACACTTTTGAAAACGTGTTTTTCAGCCCGAAATAAACGCGTTTTTTCAGACAACTGAATCCCTATGTAACTGCAAGGCTCAAAAGAGCCCACACACTCAGCTCTTAACCCCAGTGTGCAGAAAGTGACAAAACATGATTTTCAGCAGAAATAAACATGTTTCTGCAAGTTTGGTCACCCCCATGTAAGTTATGGGGCAGTAACAGCACACTTTTGAAAACGTGTTTTTCAGCCCGAAATAAACGCGTTTTTTCAGACAACTGAATCCCTATGTAACTGCAAGGCTCAAAAGAGCCCACACACTCAGCTCTTAACCCCAGTGTGCAGAAAGTGTCAAAACGTGTTTTTCAGCAGAAATAAACATGTTTCTGCAAGTTTGGTCACCCCCATGTAAGTTATGGGGCAGTAACAGCACACTTTTGAAAACGTGTTTTTCAGCCCGAAATAAACGCGTTTTTTCAGACAACTGAATCCCTATGTAACTGCAAGACTCAGAAGAGCCCACACACTCAGCTCTTAACCCCAGTGTGCAGAAAGTGTCAAAACATGATTTTCAGCAGAAATAAACATGTTTCTGCAAGTTTGGTCACCCCCATGTAAGTTATGGGGCAGTAACAGCACACTTTTGAAAACGTGTTTTTCAGCCCGAAATAAACGCGTTTTTTCAGACAACTGAATCCCTATGTAACTGCAAGGCTCAAAAGAGCCCACACACTCAGCTCTTAACCCCAGTGTGCAGAAAGTGTCAAAACATGATTTTCAGCAGAAATAAACATGTTTCTGCAAGTTTGGTCACCCCCATGTAAGTTATGGGGCAGTAACAGCACACTTTTGAAAACGTGTTTTTCATCCCGAAATAAACGCGATTTTTCAGACAACTGAATCCCTATGTAACTGCAAGACTCAGAAGAGCCCACACACTCAGCTCTTAACCCCAGTGTGCAGAAAGTGTCAAAACGTGTTTTTCAGCAGAAATAAACATGTTTCTGCAAGTTTGGTCACCCCCATGTAAGTTATGGGGCAGTAACAGCACACTTTTGAAAACGTGTTTTTCATCCCGAAATAAACGCGTTTTTTCAGACAACTGAATCCCTATGTAACTGCAAGGCTCAAAAGAGCCCACACACTCAGCTCTTAACCCCAGTGTGCAGAAAGTGTCAAAACGTGTTTTTCAGCAGAAATAAACATGTTTCTGCAAGTTTGGTCACCCCCATGTAAGTTATGGGGCAGTAACAGCACACTTTTGAAAACGTGTTTTTCAGCCCGAAATAAACGCGTTTTTTCAGACATCTGAATCCCTATGTAACTGCAAGGCTCAAAAGAGCCCACACACTCAGCTCTTAACCCCAGTGTGCAGAAAGTGTCAAAACATGATTTTCAGCAGAAATAAACATGTTTCTGCAAGTTTGGTCACCCCCATGTAAGTTATGGGGCAGTAACAGCACACTTTTGAAAACGTGTTTTTCAGCCCGAAATAAACGCGTTTTTTCAGACAACTGAATCCCTATGTAACTGCAAGACTCAGAAGAGCCCACACACTCAGCTCTTAACCCCAGTGTGCAGAAAGTGTCAAAACGTGTTTTTCAGCAGAAATAAACATGTTTCTGCAAGTTTGGTCACCCCCATGTAAGTTATGGGGCAGTAACAGCACACTTTTGAAAACGTGTTTTTCAGCCCGAAATAAACGCGTTTTTTCAGACAACTGAATCCCTATGTAACTGCAAGACTCAGAAGAGCCCACACACTCAGCTCTTAACCCCAGTGTGCAGAAAGTGTCAAAACGTGTTTTTCAGCAGAAATAAACATGTTTCTGCAAGTTTGGTCACCCCCATGTAAGTTATGGGGCAGTAACAGCACACTTTTGAAAACGTGTTTTTCAGCCCGAAATAAACGCGTTTTTTCAGACAACTGAATCCCTATGTAACTGCAAGGCTCAAAAGAGCCCACACACTCAGCTCTTAACCCCAGTGTGCAGAAAGTGTCAAAACGTGTTTTTCAGCAGAAATAAACATGTTTCTGCAAGTTTGGTCACCCCCATGTAAGTTATGGGGCAGTAACAGCACACTTTTGAAAACGTGTTTTTCATCCCGAAATAAACGCGATTTTTCAGACAACTGAATCCCTATGTAACTGCAAGACTCAGAAGAGCCCACACACTCAGCTCTTAACCCCAGTGTGCAGAAAGTGTCAAAACGTGTTTTTCAGCAGAAATAAACATGTTTCTGCAAGTTTGGTCACCCCCATGTAAGTTATGGGGCAGTAACAGCACACTTTTGAAAACGTGTTTTTCAGCCTGAAATAAACACGTTTTTTCAGACAACTGAATCCCTATGTAACTGCAAGACTCAGAAGAGCCCACACACTCAGCTCTTAACCCCAGTGTGCAGAAAGTGTCAAAACATGATTTTCAGCAGAAATAAACATGTTTCTGCAAGTTTGGTCACCCCCATGTAAGTTATGGGGCAGTAACAGCACACTTTTGAAAACGTGTTTTTCAGCCCGAAATAAACGCGTTTTTTCAGACAACTGAATCCCTATGTAACTGCAAGGCTCAAAAGAGCCCACACACTCAGCTCTTAACCCCAGTGTGCAGAAAGTGTCAAAACGTGTTTTTCAGCAGAAATAAACATGTTTCTGCAAGTTTGGTCACCCCCATGTAAGTTATGGGGCAGTAACAGCACACTTTTGAAAACGTGTTTTTCAGCCCGAAATAAACGCGTTTTTTCAGACATCTGAATCCCTATGTAACTGCAAGGCTCAAAAGAGCCCACACACTCAGCTCTTAACCCCAGTGTGCAGAAAGTGTCAAAACATGATTTTCAGCAGAAATAAACATGTTTCTGCAAGTTTGGTCACCCCCATGTAAGTTATGGGGCAGTAACAGCACACTTTTGAAAACGTGTTTTTCAGCCCGAAATAAACGCGTTTTTTCAGACAACTGAATCCCTATGTAACTGCAAGACTCAGAAGAGCCCACACACTCAGCTCTTAACCCCAGTGTGCAGAAAGTGTCAAAACGTGTTTTTCAGCAGAAATAAACATGTTTCTGCAAGTTTGGTCACCCCCATGTAAGTTATGGGGCAGTAACAGCACACTTTTGAAAACGTGTTTTTCAGCCCGAAATAAACGCGTTTTTTCAGACAACTGAATCCCTATGTAACTGCAAGACTCAGAAGAGCCCACACACTCAGCTCTTAACCCCAGTGTGCAGAAAGTGTCAAAACGTGTTTTTCAGCAGAAATAAACATGTTTCTGCAAGTTTGGTCACCCCCATGTAAGTTATGGGGCAGTAACAGCACACTATTGAAAACGTGTTTTTCAGCACGAAATAAACGCGTTTTTTCAGACAACTGAATCCCTATGTAACTGCAAGGCTCAAAAGAGCCCACACACTCAGCTCTTAACCCCAGTGTGCAGAAAGTGTCAAAACGTGTTTTTCAGCAGAAATAAACATGTTTCTGCAAGTTTGGTCACCCCCATGTAAGTTATGGGGCAGTAACAGCACACTTTTGAAAACGTGTTTTTCAGCCCGAAATAAACGCGTTTTTTCAGACAACTGAATCCCTATGTAACTGCAAGACTCAGAAGAGCCCACACACTCAGCTCTTAACCCCAGTGTGCAGAAAGTGTCAAAACATGATTTTCAGCAGAAATAAACATGTTTCTGCAAGTTTGGTCACCCCCATGTAAGTTATGGGGCAGTAACAGCACACTTTTGAAAACGTGTTTTTCAGCCCGAAATAAACGCGTTTTTTCAGACAACTGAATCCCTATGTAACTGCAAGACTCAGAAGAGCCCACACACTCAGCTCTTAACCCCAGTGTGCAGAAAGTGTCAAAACGTGTTTTTCAGCAGAAATAAACATGTTTCTGCAAGTTTGGTCACCCCCATGTAAGTTATGGGGCAGTAACAGCACACTTTTGAAAATGTGTTTTTCAGCCTGAAATAAACACGTTTTTTCAGACAACTGAATCCCTATGTAACTGCAAGACTCAGAAGAGCCCACACACTCAGCTCTTAACCCCAGTGTGCAGAAAGTGTCAAAACATGATTTTCAGCAGAAATAAACATGTTTCTGCAAGTTTGGTCACCCCCATGTAAGTTATGGGGCAGTAACAGCACACTTTTGAAAACGTGTTTTTCAGCCCGAAATAAACGCGTTTTTTCAGACAACTGAATCCCTATGTAACTGCAAGGCTCAAAAGAGCCCACACACTCAGCTCTTAACCCCAGTGTGCAGAAAGTGTCAAAACGTGTTTTTCAGCAGAAATAAACATGTTTCTGCAAGTTTGGTCACCCCCATGTAAGTTATGGGGCAGTAACAGCACACTTTTGAAAACGTGTTTTTCAGCCCGAAATAAACGCGTTTTTTCAGACAACTGAATCCCTATGTAACTGCAAGACTCAGAAGAGCCCACACACTCAGCTCTTAACCCCAGTGTGCAGAAAGTGTCAAAACGTGTTTTTCAGCAGAAATAAACATGTTTCTGCAAGTTTGGTCACCCCCATGTAAGTTATGGGGCAGTAACAGCACACTTTTGAAAACGTGTTTTTCAGCCCGAAATAAACGCGTTTTTTCAGACAACTGAATCCCTATGTAACTGCAAGACTCAGAAGAGCCCACACACTCAGCTCTTAACCCCAGTGTGCAGAAAGTGTCAAAACGTGTTTTTCAGCAGAAATAAACATGTTTCTGCAAGTTTGGTCACCCCCATGTAAGTTATGGGGCAGTAACAGCACACTTTTGAAAACGTGTTTTTCAGCCCGAAATAAACACGTTTTTTCAGACAACTGAATCCCTATGTAACTGCAAGGCTCAAAAGAGCCCACACACTCAGCTCTTAACCCCAGTGTGCAGAAAGTGTCAAAACATGATTTTCAGCAGAAATAAACATGTTTCTGCAAGTTTGGTCACCCCCATGTAAGTTATGGGGCAGTAACAGCACACTTTTTAAAACTTGTTTTTCAGCCCGAAATAAACGCGTTTTTTCAGACAACTGAATCCCTATGTAACTGCAAGGCTCAAAAGAGCCCACACACTCAGCTCTTAACCCCAGTGTGCAGAAAGTGTCAAAACATGATTTTCAGCAGAAATAAACATGTTTCTGCAAGTTTGGTCACCCCCATGTAAGTTATGGGGCAGTAACAGCACACTTTTGAAAACGTGTTTTTCAGCCCGAAATAAACGCGTTTTTTCAGACAACTGAATCCCTATGTAACTGCAAGACTCAGAAGAGCCCACACACTCAGCTCTTAACCCCAGTGTGCAGAAAGTGTCAAAACGTGTTTTTCAGCAGAAATAAACATGTTTCTGCAAGTTTGGTCACCCCCATGTAAGTTATGGGGCAGTAACAGCACACTTTTGAAAACGTGTTTTTCAGCCTGAAATAAACACGTTTTTTCAGACAACTGAATCCCTATGTAACTGCAAGACTCAGAAGAGCCCACACACTCAGCTCTTAACCCCAGTGTGCAGAAAGTGTCAAAACATGTTTTTCAGCAGAAATAAACATGTTTCTGCAAGTTTGGTCACCCCCATGTAAGTTATGGGGCAGTAACAGCACACTTTTGAAAACGTGTTTTTCAGCCTGAAATAAACACGTTTTTTCAGACAACTGAATCCCTATGTAACTGCAAGACTCAGAAGAGCCCACACACTCAGCTCTTAACCCCAGTGTGCAGAAAGTGTCAAAACATGTTTTTCAGCAGAAATAAACATGTTTCTGCAAGTTTGGTCACCCCCATGTAAGTTATGGGGCAGTAACAGCACACTTTTGAAAACGTGTTTTTCAGCCTGAAATAAACACGTTTTTTCAGACAACTGAATCCCTATGTAACTGCAAGACTCAGAAGAGCCCACACACTCAGCTCTTAACCCCAGTGTGCAGAAAGTGTCAAAACATGATTTTCAGCAGAAATAAACATGTTTCTGCGAGTTTGGTCAACCCCATGTAAGTTATGGGGCAGTAACAGCACACTTTTGAAAACGTGTTTTTCAGCCCGAAATAAACGCGTTTTTTCAGACAACTGAATCCCTATGTAACTGCAAGACTCAGAAGAGCCCACACACTCAGCTCTTAACCCCAGTGTGCAGAAAGTGTCAAAACGTGTTTTTCAGCAGAAATAAACATGTTTCTGCAAGTTTGGTCACCCCCATGTAAGTTATGGGGCAGTAACAGCACACTTTTGAAAACGTGTTTTTCAGCCCGAAAAAAACGCGTTTTTTCAGACAACTGAATCCCTATGTAACTGCAAGACTCAGAAGAGCCCACACACTCAGCTCTTAACCCCAGTGTGCAGAAAGTGTCAAAACGTGTTTTTCAGCAGAAATAAACATGTTTCTGCAAGTTTGGTCACCCCCATGTAAGTTATGGGGCAGTAACAGCATACTATTGAAAACGTGTTTTTCAGCACGAAATAAACGCGTTTTTTCAGACAACTGAATCCCTATGTAACTGCAAGGCTCAAAAGAGCCCACACACTCAGCTCTTAACCCCAGTGTGCAGAAAGTGTCAAAACGTGTTTTTCAGCAGAAATAAACATGTTTCTGCAAGTTTGGTCACCCCCATGTAAGTTATGGGGCAGTAACAGCACACTTTTGAAAACGTGTTTTTCAGCCCGAAATAAACGCGTTTTTTCAGACAACTGAATCCCTATGTAACTGCAAGACTCAGAAGAGCCCACACACTCAGCTCTTAACCCCAGTGTGCAGAAAGTGTCAAAACATGATTTTCAGCAGAAATAAACATGTTTCTGCAAGTTTGGTCACCCCCATGTAAGTTATGGGGCAGTAACAGCACACTTTTGAAAACGTGTTTTTCAGCCTGAAATAAACACGTTTTTTCAGACAACTGAATCCCTATGTAACTGCAAGACTCAGAAGAGCCCACACACTCAGCTCTTAACCCCAGTGTGCAGAAAGTGTCAAAACATGTTTTTCAGCAGAAATAAACATGTTTCTGCAAGTTTGGTCACCCCCATGTAAGTTATGGGGCAGTAACAGCACACTTTTGAAAACGTGTTTTTCAGCCTGAAATAAACACGTTTTTTCAGACAACTGAATCCCTATGTAACTGCAAGACTCAGAAGAGCCCACACACTCAGCTCTTAACCCCAGTGTGCAGAAAGTGTCAAAACATGTTTTTCAGCAGAAATAAACATGTTTCTGCAAGTTTGGTCACCCCCATGTAAGTTATGGGGCAGTAACAGCACACTTTTGAAAACGTGTTTTTCAGCCTGAAATAAACACGTTTTTTCAGACAACTGAATCCCTATGTAACTGCAAGACTCAGAAGAGCCCACACACTCAGCTCTTAACCCCAGTGTGCAGAAAGTGTCAAAACATGATTTTCAGCAGAAATAAACATGTTTCTGCAAGTTTGGTCAACCCCATGTAAGTTATGGGGCAGTAACAGCACACTTTTGAAAACGTGTTTTTCAGCCCGAAATAAACGCGTTTTTTCAGACAACTGAATCCCTATGTAACTGCAAGACTCAGAAGAGCCCACACACTCAGCTCTTAACCCCAGTGTGCAGAAAGTGTCAAAACGTGTTTTTCAGCAGAAATAAACATGTTTCTGCAAGTTTGGTCACCCCCATGTAAGTTATGGGGCAGTAACAGCACACTTTTGAAAACGTGTTTTTCAGCCCGAAATAAACGCGTTTTTTCAGACAACTGAATCCCTATGTAACTGCAAGACTCAGAAGAGCCCACACACTCAGCTCTTAACCCCAGTGTGCAGAAAGTGTCAAAACGTGTTTTTCAGCAGAAATAAACATGTTTCTGCAAGTTTGGTCACCCCCATGTAAGTTATGGGGCAGTAACAGCACACTATTGAAAACGTGTTTTTCAGCACGAAATAAACGCGTTTTTTCAGACAACTGAATCCCTATGTAACTGCAAGGCTCAAAAGAGCCCACACACTCAGCTCTTAACCCCAGTGTGCAGAAAGTGTCAAAACGTGTTTTTCAGCAGAAATAAACATGTTTCTGCAAGTTTGGTCACCCCCATGTAAGTTATGGGGCAGTAACAGCACACTTTTGAAAACGTGTTTTTCAGCCCGAAATAAACGCGTTTTTTCAGACAACTGAATCCCTATGTAACTGCAAGACTCAGAAGAGCCCACACACTCAGCTCTTAACCCCAGTGTGCAGAAAGTGTCAAAACATGATTTTCAGCAGAAATAAACATGTTTCTGCAAGTTTGGTCACCCCCATGTAAGTTATGGGGCAGTAACAGCACACTTTTGAAAACGTGTTTTTCAGCCCGAAATAAACGCGTTTTTTCAGACAACTGAATCCCTATGTAACTGCAAGACTCAGAAGAGCCCACACACTCAGCTCTTAACCCCAGTGTGCAGAAAGTGTCAAAACGTGTTTTTCAGCAGAAATAAACATGTTTCTGCAAGTTTGGTCACCCCCATGTAAGTTATGGGGCAGTAACAGCACACTTTTGAAAATGTGTTTTTCAGCCTGAAATAAACACGTTTTTTCAGACAACTGAATCCCTATGTAACTGCAAGACTCAGAAGAGCCCACACACTCAGCTCTTAACCCCAGTGTGCAGAAAGTGTCAAAACATGATTTTCAGCAGAAATAAACATGTTTCTGCAAGTTTGGTCACCCCCATGTAAGTTATGGGGCAGTAACAGCACACTTTTGAAAACGTGTTTTTCAGCCCGAAATAAACGCGTTTTTTCAGACAACTGAATCCCTATGTAACTGCAAGGCTCAAAAGAGCCCACACACTCAGCTCTTAACCCCAGTGTGCAGAAAGTGTCAAAACGTGTTTTTCAGCAGAAATAAACATGTTTCTGCAAGTTTGGTCACCCCCATGTAAGTTATGGGGCAGTAACAGCACACTTTTGAAAACGTGTTTTTCAGCCCGAAATAAACGCGTTTTTTCAGACAACTGAATCCCTATGTAACTGCAAGGCTCAAAAGAGCCCACACACTCAGCTCTTAACCCCAGTGTGCAGAAAGTGTCAAAACGTGTTTTTCAGCAGAAATAAACATGTTTCTGCAAGTTTGGTCACCCCCATGTAAGTTATGGGGCAGTAACAGCACACTTTTGAAAACGTGTTTTTCATCCCGAAATAAACGCGATTTTTCAGACAACTGAATCCCTATGTAACTGCAAGACTCAGAAGAGCCCACACACTCAGCTCTTAACCCCAGTGTGCAGAAAGTGTCAAAACGTGTTTTTCAGCAGAAATAAACATGTTTCTGCAAGTTTGGTCACCCCCATGTAAGTTATGGGGCAGTAACAGCACACTTTTGAAAACGTGTTTTTCAGCCCGAAATAAACGCGTTTTTTCAGACATCTGAATCCCTATGTAACTGCAAGGCTCAAAAGAGCCCACACACTCAGCTCTTAACCCCAGTGTGCAGAAAGTGTCAAAACATGATTTTCAGCAGAAATAAACATGTTTCTGCAAGTTTGGTCACCCCCATGTAAGTTATGGGGCAGTAACAGCACACTTTTGAAAACGTGTTTTTCAGCCCGAAATAAACGCGTTTTTTCAGACAACTGAATCCCTATGTAACTGCAAGACTCAGAAGAGCCCACACACTCAGCTCTTAACCCCAGTGTGCAGAAAGTGTCAAAACGTGTTTTTCAGCAGAAATAAACATGTTTCTGCAAGTTTGGTCACCCCCATGTAAGTTATGGGGCAGTAACAGCACACTTTTGAAAACGTGTTTTTCAGCCCGAAATAAACGCGTTTTTTCAGACAACTGAATCCCTATGTAACTGCAAGACTCAGAAGAGCCCACACACTCAGCTCTTAACCCCAGTGTGCAGAAAGTGTCAAAACGTGTTTTTCAGCAGAAATAAACATGTTTCTGCAAGTTTGGTCACCCCCATGTAAGTTATGGGGCAGTAACAGCACACTTTTGAAAACGTGTTTTTCAGCCCGAAATAAACGCGTTTTTTCAGACAACTGAATCCCTATGTAACTGCAAGGCTCAAAAGAGCCCACACACTCAGCTCTTAACCCCAGTGTGCAGAAAGTGTCAAAACGTGTTTTTCAGCAGAAATAAACATGTTTCTGCAAGTTTGGTCACCCCCATGTAAGTTATGGGGCAGTAACAGCACACTTTTGAAAACGTGTTTTTCATCCCGAAATAAACGCGATTTTTCAGACAACTGAATCCC
Source organism: Lepisosteus platostomus (assembly GCF_059453375.1). Taxonomy (NCBI): domain Eukaryota; kingdom Metazoa; phylum Chordata; class Actinopteri; order Semionotiformes; family Lepisosteidae; genus Lepisosteus; species Lepisosteus platostomus. The sequence continues at coordinate 59,026 of NW_028291670.1, forward strand.
TATGTAACTGCAAGACTCAGAAGAGCCCACACACTCAGCTCTTAACCCCAGTGTGCAGAAAGTGTCAAAACGTGTTTTTCAGCAGAAATAAACATGTTTCTGCAAGTTTGGTCACCCCCATGTAAGTTATGGGGCAGTAACAGCACACTTTTGAAAACGTGTTTTTCAGCCTGAAATAAACACGTTTTTTCAGACAACTGAATCCCTATGTAACTGCAAGACTCAGAAGAGCCCACACACTCAGCTCTTAACCCCAGTGTGCAGAAAGTGTCAAAACATGATTTTCAGCAGAAATAAACATGTTTCTGCAAGTTTGGTCACCCCCATGTAAGTTATGGGGCAGTAACAGCACACTTTTGAAAACGTGTTTTTCAGCCCGAAATAAACGCGTTTTTTCAGACAACTGAATCCCTATGTAACTGCAAGGCTCAAAAGAGCCCACACACTCAGCTCTTAACCCCAGTGTGCAGAAAGTGTCAAAACGTGTTTTTCAGCAGAAATAAACATGTTTCTGCAAGTTTGGTCACCCCCATGTAAGTTATGGGGCAGTAACAGCACACTTTTGAAAACGTGTTTTTCAGCCCGAAATAAACGCGTTTTTTCAGACATCTGAATCCCTATGTAACTGCAAGGCTCAAAAGAGCCCACACACTCAGCTCTTAACCCCAGTGTGCAGAAAGTGTCAAAACATGATTTTCAGCAGAAATAAACATGTTTCTGCAAGTTTGGTCACCCCCATGTAAGTTATGGGGCAGTAACAGCACACTTTTGAAAACGTGTTTTTCAGCCCGAAATAAACGCGTTTTTTCAGACAACTGAATCCCTATGTAACTGCAAGACTCAGAAGAGCCCACACACTCAGCTCTTAACCCCAGTGTGCAGAAAGTGTCAAAACGTGTTTTTCAGCAGAAATAAACATGTTTCTGCAAGTTTGGTCACCCCCATGTAAGTTATGGGGCAGTAACAGCACACTTTTGAAAACGTGTTTTTCAGCCCGAAATAAACGCGTTTTTTCAGACAACTGAATCCCTATGTAACTGCAAGACTCAGAAGAGCCCACACACTCAGCTCTTAACCCCAGTGTGCAGAAAGTGTCAAAACGTGTTTTTCAGCAGAAATAAACATGTTTCTGCAAGTTTGGTCACCCCCATGTAAGTTATGGGGCAGTAACAGCACACTATTGAAAACGTGTTTTTCAGCACGAAATAAACGCGTTTTTTCAGACAACTGAATCCCTATGTAACTGCAAGGCTCAAAAGAGCCCACACACTCAGCTCTTAACCCCAGTGTGCAGAAAGTGTCAAAACGTGTTTTTCAGCAGAAATAAACATGTTTCTGCAAGTTTGGTCACCCCCATGTAAGTTATGGGGCAGTAACAGCACACTTTTGAAAACGTGTTTTTCAGCCCGAAATAAACGCGTTTTTTCAGACAACTGAATCCCTATGTAACTGCAAGACTCAGAAGAGCCCACACACTCAGCTCTTAACCCCAGTGTGCAGAAAGTGTCAAAACATGATTTTCAGCAGAAATAAACATGTTTCTGCAAGTTTGGTCACCCCCATGTAAGTTATGGGGCAGTAACAGCACACTTTTGAAAACGTGTTTTTCAGCCCGAAATAAACGCGTTTTTTCAGACAACTGAATCCCTATGTAACTGCAAGACTCAGAAGAGCCCACACACTCAGCTCTTAACCCCAGTGTGCAGAAAGTGTCAAAACGTGTTTTTCAGCAGAAATAAACATGTTTCTGCAAGTTTGGTCACCCCCATGTAAGTTATGGGGCAGTAACAGCACACTTTTGAAAATGTGTTTTTCAGCCTGAAATAAACACGTTTTTTCAGACAACTGAATCCCTATGTAACTGCAAGACTCAGAAGAGCCCACACACTCAGCTCTTAACCCCAGTGTGCAGAAAGTGTCAAAACATGATTTTCAGCAGAAATAAACATGTTTCTGCAAGTTTGGTCACCCCCATGTAAGTTATGGGGCAGTAACAGCACACTTTTGAAAACGTGTTTTTCAGCCCGAAATAAACGCGTTTTTTCAGACAACTGAATCCCTATGTAACTGCAAGGCTCAAAAGAGCCCACACACTCAGCTCTTAACCCCAGTGTGCAGAAAGTGTCAAAACGTGTTTTTCAGCAGAAATAAACATGTTTCTGCAAGTTTGGTCACCCCCATGTAAGTTATGGGGCAGTAACAGCACACTTTTGAAAACGTGTTTTTCAGCCCGAAATAAACGCGTTTTTTCAGACAACTGAATCCCTATGTAACTGCAAGACTCAGAAGAGCCCACACACTCAGCTCTTAACCCCAGTGTGCAGAAAGTGTCAAAACGTGTTTTTCAGCAGAAATAAACATGTTTCTGCAAGTTTGGTCACCCCCATGTAAGTTATGGGGCAGTAACAGCACACTTTTGAAAACGTGTTTTTCAGCCCGAAATAAACGCGTTTTTTCAGACAACTGAATCCCTATGTAACTGCAAGACTCAGAAGAGCCCACACACTCAGCTCTTAACCCCAGTGTGCAGAAAGTGTCAAAACGTGTTTTTCAGCAGAAATAAACATGTTTCTGCAAGTTTGGTCACCCCCATGTAAGTTATGGGGCAGTAACAGCACACTTTTGAAAACGTGTTTTTCAGCCCGAAATAAACACGTTTTTTCAGACAACTGAATCCCTATGTAACTGCAAGGCTCAAAAGAGCCCACACACTCAGCTCTTAACCCCAGTGTGCAGAAAGTGTCAAAACATGATTTTCAGCAGAAATAAACATGTTTCTGCAAGTTTGGTCACCCCCATGTAAGTTATGGGGCAGTAACAGCACACTTTTTAAAACTTGTTTTTCAGCCCGAAATAAACGCGTTTTTTCAGACAACTGAATCCCTATGTAACTGCAAGGCTCAAAAGAGCCCACACACTCAGCTCTTAACCCCAGTGTGCAGAAAGTGTCAAAACATGATTTTCAGCAGAAATAAACATGTTTCTGCAAGTTTGGTCACCCCCATGTAAGTTATGGGGCAGTAACAGCACACTTTTGAAAACGTGTTTTTCAGCCCGAAATAAACGCGTTTTTTCAGACAACTGAATCCCTATGTAACTGCAAGACTCAGAAGAGCCCACACACTCAGCTCTTAACCCCAGTGTGCAGAAAGTGTCAAAACGTGTTTTTCAGCAGAAATAAACATGTTTCTGCAAGTTTGGTCACCCCCATGTAAGTTATGGGGCAGTAACAGCACACTTTTGAAAACGTGTTTTTCAGCCTGAAATAAACACGTTTTTTCAGACAACTGAATCCCTATGTAACTGCAAGACTCAGAAGAGCCCACACACTCAGCTCTTAACCCCAGTGTGCAGAAAGTGTCAAAACATGTTTTTCAGCAGAAATAAACATGTTTCTGCAAGTTTGGTCACCCCCATGTAAGTTATGGGGCAGTAACAGCACACTTTTGAAAACGTGTTTTTCAGCCTGAAATAAACACGTTTTTTCAGACAACTGAATCCCTATGTAACTGCAAGACTCAGAAGAGCCCACACACTCAGCTCTTAACCCCAGTGTGCAGAAAGTGTCAAAACATGTTTTTCAGCAGAAATAAACATGTTTCTGCAAGTTTGGTCACCCCCATGTAAGTTATGGGGCAGTAACAGCACACTTTTGAAAACGTGTTTTTCAGCCTGAAATAAACACGTTTTTTCAGACAACTGAATCCCTATGTAACTGCAAGACTCAGAAGAGCCCACACACTCAGCTCTTAACCCCAGTGTGCAGAAAGTGTCAAAACATGATTTTCAGCAGAAATAAACATGTTTCTGCGAGTTTGGTCAACCCCATGTAAGTTATGGGGCAGTAACAGCACACTTTTGAAAACGTGTTTTTCAGCCCGAAATAAACGCGTTTTTTCAGACAACTGAATCCCTATGTAACTGCAAGACTCAGAAGAGCCCACACACTCAGCTCTTAACCCCAGTGTGCAGAAAGTGTCAAAACGTGTTTTTCAGCAGAAATAAACATGTTTCTGCAAGTTTGGTCACCCCCATGTAAGTTATGGGGCAGTAACAGCACACTTTTGAAAACGTGTTTTTCAGCCCGAAAAAAACGCGTTTTTTCAGACAACTGAATCCCTATGTAACTGCAAGACTCAGAAGAGCCCACACACTCAGCTCTTAACCCCAGTGTGCAGAAAGTGTCAAAACGTGTTTTTCAGCAGAAATAAACATGTTTCTGCAAGTTTGGTCACCCCCATGTAAGTTATGGGGCAGTAACAGCATACTATTGAAAACGTGTTTTTCAGCACGAAATAAACGCGTTTTTTCAGACAACTGAATCCCTATGTAACTGCAAGGCTCAAAAGAGCCCACACACTCAGCTCTTAACCCCAGTGTGCAGAAAGTGTCAAAACGTGTTTTTCAGCAGAAATAAACATGTTTCTGCAAGTTTGGTCACCCCCATGTAAGTTATGGGGCAGTAACAGCACACTTTTGAAAACGTGTTTTTCAGCCCGAAATAAACGCGTTTTTTCAGACAACTGAATCCCTATGTAACTGCAAGACTCAGAAGAGCCCACACACTCAGCTCTTAACCCCAGTGTGCAGAAAGTGTCAAAACATGATTTTCAGCAGAAATAAACATGTTTCTGCAAGTTTGGTCACCCCCATGTAAGTTATGGGGCAGTAACAGCACACTTTTGAAAACGTGTTTTTCAGCCTGAAATAAACACGTTTTTTCAGACAACTGAATCCCTATGTAACTGCAAGACTCAGAAGAGCCCACACACTCAGCTCTTAACCCCAGTGTGCAGAAAGTGTCAAAACATGTTTTTCAGCAGAAATAAACATGTTTCTGCAAGTTTGGTCACCCCCATGTAAGTTATGGGGCAGTAACAGCACACTTTTGAAAACGTGTTTTTCAGCCTGAAATAAACACGTTTTTTCAGACAACTGAATCCCTATGTAACTGCAAGACTCAGAAGAGCCCACACACTCAGCTCTTAACCCCAGTGTGCAGAAAGTGTCAAAACATGTTTTTCAGCAGAAATAAACATGTTTCTGCAAGTTTGGTCACCCCCATGTAAGTTATGGGGCAGTAACAGCACACTTTTGAAAACGTGTTTTTCAGCCTGAAATAAACACGTTTTTTCAGACAACTGAATCCCTATGTAACTGCAAGACTCAGAAGAGCCCACACACTCAGCTCTTAACCCCAGTGTGCAGAAAGTGTCAAAACATGATTTTCAGCAGAAATAAACATGTTTCTGCAAGTTTGGTCAACCCCATGTAAGTTATGGGGCAGTAACAGCACACTTTTGAAAACGTGTTTTTCAGCCCGAAATAAACGCGTTTTTTCAGACAACTGAATCCCTATGTAACTGCAAGACTCAGAAGAGCCCACACACTCAGCTCTTAACCCCAGTGTGCAGAAAGTGTCAAAACGTGTTTTTCAGCAGAAATAAACATGTTTCTGCAAGTTTGGTCACCCCCATGTAAGTTATGGGGCAGTAACAGCACACTTTTGAAAACGTGTTTTTCAGCCCGAAATAAACGCGTTTTTTCAGACAACTGAATCCCTATGTAACTGCAAGACTCAGAAGAGCCCACACACTCAGCTCTTAACCCCAGTGTGCAGAAAGTGTCAAAACGTGTTTTTCAGCAGAAATAAACATGTTTCTGCAAGTTTGGTCACCCCCATGTAAGTTATGGGGCAGTAACAGCACACTATTGAAAACGTGTTTTTCAGCACGAAATAAACGCGTTTTTTCAGACAACTGAATCCCTATGTAACTGCAAGGCTCAAAAGAGCCCACACACTCAGCTCTTAACCCCAGTGTGCAGAAAGTGTCAAAACGTGTTTTTCAGCAGAAATAAACATGTTTCTGCAAGTTTGGTCACCCCCATGTAAGTTATGGGGCAGTAACAGCACACTTTTGAAAACGTGTTTTTCAGCCCGAAATAAACGCGTTTTTTCAGACAACTGAATCCCTATGTAACTGCAAGACTCAGAAGAGCCCACACACTCAGCTCTTAACCCCAGTGTGCAGAAAGTGTCAAAACATGATTTTCAGCAGAAATAAACATGTTTCTGCAAGTTTGGTCACCCCCATGTAAGTTATGGGGCAGTAACAGCACACTTTTGAAAACGTGTTTTTCAGCCCGAAATAAACGCGTTTTTTCAGACAACTGAATCCCTATGTAACTGCAAGACTCAGAAGAGCCCACACACTCAGCTCTTAACCCCAGTGTGCAGAAAGTGTCAAAACGTGTTTTTCAGCAGAAATAAACATGTTTCTGCAAGTTTGGTCACCCCCATGTAAGTTATGGGGCAGTAACAGCACACTTTTGAAAATGTGTTTTTCAGCCTGAAATAAACACGTTTTTTCAGACAACTGAATCCCTATGTAACTGCAAGACTCAGAAGAGCCCACACACTCAGCTCTTAACCCCAGTGTGCAGAAAGTGTCAAAACATGATTTTCAGCAGAAATAAACATGTTTCTGCAAGTTTGGTCACCCCCATGTAAGTTATGGGGCAGTAACAGCACACTTTTGAAAACGTGTTTTTCAGCCCGAAATAAACGCGTTTTTTCAGACAACTGAATCCCTATGTAACTGCAAGGCTCAAAAGAGCCCACACACTCAGCTCTTAACCCCAGTGTGCAGAAAGTGTCAAAACGTGTTTTTCAGCAGAAATAAACATGTTTCTGCAAGTTTGGTCACCCCCATGTAAGTTATGGGGCAGTAACAGCACACTTTTGAAAACGTGTTTTTCAGCCCGAAATAAACGCGTTTTTTCAGACAACTGAATCCCTATGTAACTGCAAGACTCAGAAGAGCCCACACACTCAGCTCTTAACCCCAGTGTGCAGAAAGTGTCAAAACGTGTTTTTCAGCAGAAATAAACATGTTTCTGCAAGTTTGGTCACCCCCATGTAAGTTATGGGGCAGTAACAGCACACTTTTGAAAACGTGTTTTTCAGCCCGAAATAAACGCGTTTTTTCAGACAACTGAATCCCTATGTAACTGCAAGACTCAGAAGAGCCCACACACTCAGCTCTTAACCCCAGTGTGCAGAAAGTGTCAAAACGTGTTTTTCAGCAGAAATAAACATGTTTCTGCAAGTTTGGTCACCCCCATGTAAGTTATGGGGCAGTAACAGCACACTTTTGAAAACGTGTTTTTCAGCCCGAAATAAACACGTTTTTTCAGACAACTGAATCCCTATGTAACTGCAAGGCTCAAAAGAGCCCACACACTCAGCTCTTAACCCCAGTGTGCAGAAAGTGTCAAAACATGATTTTCAGCAGAAATAAACATGTTTCTGCAAGTTTGGTCACCCCCATGTAAGTTAGGGGGCAGTAACAGCACACTTTTTAAAACTTGTTTTTCAGCCCGAAATAAACGCGTTTTTTCAGACAACTGAATCCCTATGTAACTGCAAGACTCAGAAGAGCCCACACACTCAGCTCTTAACCCCAGTGTGCAGAAAGTGTCAAAACGTGTTTTTCAGCAGAAATAAACATGTTTCTGCAAGTTTGGTCACCCCCATGTAAGTTATGGGGCAGTAACAGCACACTATTGAAAACGTGTTTTTCAGCACGAAATAAACGCGTTTTTTCAGACAACTGAATCCCTATGTAACTGCAAGGCTCAAAAGAGCCCACACACTCAGCTCTTAACCCCAGTGTGCAGAAAGTGTCAAAACGTGTTTTTCAGCAGAAATAAACATGTTTCTGCAAGTTTGGTCACCCCCATGTAAGTTATGGGGCAGTAACAGCACACTTTTGAAAACGTGTTTTTCAGCCCGAAATAAACGCGTTTTTTCAGACAACTGAATCCCTATGTAACTGCAAGACTCAGAAGAGCCCACACACTCAGCTCTTAACCCCAGTGTGCAGAAAGTGTCAAAACATGATTTTCAGCAGAAATAAACATGTTTCTGCAAGTTTGGTCACCCCCATGTAAGTTATGGGGCAGTAACAGCACACTTTTGAAAACGTGTTTTTCAGCCCGAAATAAACGCGTTTTTTCAGACAACTGAATCCCTATGTAACTGCAAGACTCAGAAGAGCCCACACACTCAGCTCTTAACCCCAGTGTGCAGAAAGTGTCAAAACGTGTTTTTCAGCAGAAATAAACATGTTTCTGCAAGTTTGGTCACCCCCATGTAAGTTATGGGGCAGTAACAGCACACTTTTGAAAATGTGTTTTTCAGCCTGAAATAAACACGTTTTTTCAGACAACTGAATCCCTATGTAACTGCAAGACTCAGAAGAGCCCACACACTCAGCTCTTAACCCCAGTGTGCAGAAAGTGTCAAAACATGATTTTCAGCAGAAATAAACATGTTTCTGCAAGTTTGGTCACCCCCATGTAAGTTATGGGGCAGTAACAGCACACTTTTGAAAACGTGTTTTTCAGCCCGAAATAAACGCGTTTTTTCAGACAACTGAATCCCTATGTAACTGCAAGGCTCAAAAGAGCCCACACACTCAGCTCTTAACCCCAGTGTGCAGAAAGTGTCAAAACGTGTTTTTCAGCAGAAATAAACATGTTTCTGCAAGTTTGGTCACCCCCATGTAAGTTATGGGGCAGTAACAGCACACTTTTGAAAACGTGTTTTTCAGCCCGAAATAAACGCGTTTTTTCAGACAACTGAATCCCTATGTAACTGCAAGACTCAGAAGAGCCCACACACTCAGCTCTTAACCCCAGTGTGCAGAAAGTGTCAAAACGTGTTTTTCAGCAGAAATAAACATGTTTCTGCAAGTTTGGTCACCCCCATGTAAGTTATGGGGCAGTAACAGCACACTTTTGAAAACGTGTTTTTCAGCCCGAAATAAACACGTTTTTTCAGACAACTGAATCCCTATGTAACTGCAAGGCTCAAAAGAGCCCACACACTCAGCTCTTAACCCCAGTGTGCAGAAAGTGTCAAAACATGATTTTCAGCAGAAATAAACATGTTTCTGCAAGTTTGGTCACCCCCATGTAAGTTATGGGGCAGTAACAGCACACTTTTTAAAACTTGTTTTTCAGCCCGAAATAAACGCGTTTTTTCAGACAACTGAATCCCTATGTAACTGCAAGGCTCAAAAGAGCCCACACACTCAGCTCTTAACCCCAGTGTGCAGAAAGTGTCAAAACATGATTTTCAGCAGAAATAAACATGTTTCTGCAAGTTTGGTCACCCCCATGTAAGTTATGGGGCAGTAACAGCACACTTTTGAAAACGTGTTTTTCAGCCCGAAATAAACGCGTTTTTTCAGACAACTGAATCCCTATGTAACTGCAAGACTCAGAAGAGCCCACACACTCAGCTCTTAACCCCAGTGTGCAGAAAGTGTCAAAACGTGTTTTTCAGCAGAAATAAACATGTTTCTGCAAGTTTGGTCACCCCCATGTAAGTTATGGGGCAGTAACAGCACACTTTTGAAAACGTGTTTTTCAGCCTGAAATAAACACGTTTTTTCAGACAACTGAATCCCTATGTAACTGCAAGACTCAGAAGAGCCCACACACTCAGCTCTTAACCCCAGTGTGCAGAAAGTGTCAAAACATGTTTTTCAGCAGAAATAAACATGTTTCTGCAAGTTTGGTCACCCCCATGTAAGTTATGGGGCAGTAACAGCACACTTTTGAAAACGTGTTTTTCAGCCTGAAATAAACACGTTTTTTCAGACAACTGAATCCCTATGTAACTGCAAGACTCAGAAGAGCCCACACACTCAGCTCTTAACCCCAGTGTGCAGAAAGTGTCAAAACATGTTTTTCAGCAGAAATAAACATGTTTCTGCAAGTTTGGTCACCCCCATGTAAGTTATGGGGCAGTAACAGCACACTTTTGAAAACGTGTTTTTCAGCCTGAAATAAACACGTTTTTTCAGACAACTGAATCCCTATGTAACTGCAAGACTCAGAAGAGCCCACACACTCAGCTCTTAACCCCAGTGTGCAGAAAGTGTCAAAACATGATTTTCAGCAGAAATAAACATGTTTCTGCAAGTTTGGTCAACCCCATGTAAGTTATGGGGCAGTAACAGCACACTTTTGAAAACGTGTTTTTCAGCCCGAAATAAACGCGTTTTTTCAGACAACTGAATCCCTATGTAACTGCAAGGCTCAAAAGAGCCCACACACTCAGCTCTTAACCCCAGTGTGCAGAAAGTGTCAAAACATGTTTTTCAGCAGAAATAAACATGTTTCTGCAAGTTTGGTCACCCCCATGTAAGTTATGGGGCAGTAACAGCACACTTTTGAAAACGTGTTTTTCAGCCCGAAATAAACGCGTTTTTTCAGACAACTTAATCCCTATGTAACTGCAAGACTCAGAAGAGCCCACACACTCAGCTCTTAACCCCAGTGTGCAGAAAGTGTCAAAACGTGTTTTTCAGCAGAAATAAACATGTTTCTGCAAGTTTGGTCACCCCCATGTAAGTTATGGGGCAGTAACAGCACACTTTTGAAAACGTGTTTTTCAGCCCGAAATAAACGCGTTTTTTCAGACAACTGAATCCCTATGTAACTGCAAGGCTCAAAAGAGCCCACACACTCAGCTCTTAACCCCAGTGTGCAGAAAGTGTCAAAACGTGTTTTTCAGCAGAAATAAACATGTTTCTGCAAGTTTGGTCACCCCCATGTAAGTTATGGGGCAGTAACAGCACACTTTTTAAAACGTGTTTTTCAGCCCGAAATAAACGCGTTTTTTCAGACAACTGAATCCCTATGTAACTGCAAGACTCAGAAGAGCCCACACACTCAGCTCTTAACCCCAGTGTGCAGAAAGTGTCAAAACATGATTTTCAGCAGAAATAAACATGTTTCTGCAAGTTTGGTCACCCCCATGTAAGTTATGGGGCAGTAACAGCACACTTTTGAAAACGTGTTTTTCAGCCCGAAATAAACGCGTTTTTTCAGACAACTGAATCCCTATGTAACTGCAAGACTCAGAAGAGCCCACACACTCAGCTCTTAACCCCAGTGTGCAGAAAGTGTCAAAACGTGTTTTTCAGCAGAAATAAACATGTTTCTGCAAGTTTGGTCACCCCCATGTAAGTTATGGGGCAGTAACAGCACACTTTTGAAAACGTGTTTTTCAGCCCGAAATAAACGCGTTTTTTCAGACAACTGAATCCCTATGTAACTGCAAGACTCAGAAGAGCCCACACACTCAGCTCTTAACCCCAGTGTGCAGAAAGTGTCAAAACGTGTTTTTCAGCAGAAATAAACATGTTTCTGCAAGTTTGGTCACCCCCATGTAAGTTATGGGGCAGTAACAGCACACTTTTGAAAACGTGTTTTTCAGCCCGAAATAAACACGTTTTTTCAGACAACTGAATCCCTATGTAACTGCAAGGCTCAAAAGAGCCCACACACTCAGCTCTTAACCCCAGTGTGCAGAAAGTGTCAAAACATGATTTTCAGCAGAAATAAACATGTTTCTGCAAGTTTGGTCACCCCCATGTAAGTTATGGGGCAGTAACAGCACACTTTTTAAAACTTGTTTTTCAGCCCGAAATAAACGCGTTTTTTCAGACAACTGAATCCCTATGTAACTGCAAGGCTCAAAAGAGCCCACACACTCAGCTCTTAACCCCAGTGTGCAGAAAGTGTCAAAACATGATTTTCAGCAGAAATAAACATGTTTCTGCAAGTTTGGTCACCCCCATGTAAGTTATGGGGCAGTAACAGCACACTTTTGAAAACGTGTTTTTCAGCCCGAAATAAACGCGTTTTTTCAGACAACTGAATCCCTATGTAACTGCAAGACTCAGAAGAGCCCACACACTCAGCTCTTAACCCCAGTGTGCAGAAAGTGTCAAAACGTGTTTTTCAGCAGAAATAAACATGTTTCTGCAAGTTTGGTCACCCCCATGTAAGTTATGGGGCAGTAACAGCACACTTTTGAAAACGTGTTTTTCAGCCTGAAATAAACACGTTTTTTCAGACAACTGAATCCCTATGTAACTGCAAGACTCAGAAGAGCCCACACACTCAGCTCTTAACCCCAGTGTGCAGAAAGTGTCAAAACATGTTTTTCAGCAGAAATAAACATGTTTCTGCAAGTTTGGTCACCCCCATGTAAGTTATGGGGCAGTAACAGCACACTTTTGAAAACGTGTTTTTCAGCCTGAAATAAACACGTTTTTTCAGACAACTGAATCCCTATGTAACTGCAAGACTCAGAAGAGCCCACACACTCAGCTCTTAACCCCAGTGTGCAGAAAGTGTCAAAACATGTTTTTCAGCAGAAATAAACATGTTTCTGCAAGTTTGGTCACCCCCATGTAAGTTATGGGGCAGTAACAGCACACTTTTGAAAACGTGTTTTTCAGCCTGAAATAAACACGTTTTTTCAGACAACTGAATCCCTATGTAACTGCAAGACTCAGAAGAGCCCACACACTCAGCTCTTAACCCCAGTGTGCAGAAAGTGTCAAAACATGATTTTCAGCAGAAATAAACATGTTTCTGCAAGTTTGGTCAACCCCATGTAAGTTATGGGGCAGTAACAGCACACTTTTGAAAACGTGTTTTTCAGCCCGAAATAAACGCGTTTTTTCAGACAACTGAATCCCTATGTAACTGCAAGACTCAGAAGAGCCCACACACTCAGCTCTTAACCCCAGTGTGCAGAAAGTGTCAAAACGTGTTTTTCAGCAGAAATAAACATGTTTCTGCAAGTTTGGTCACCCCCATGTAAGTTATGGGGCAGTAACAGCACACTTTTGAAAACGTGTTTTTCAGCCCGAAATAAACGCGTTTTTTCAGACAACTGAATCCCTATGTAACTGCAAGACTCAGAAGAGCCCACACACTCAGCTCTTAACCCCAGTGTGCAGAAAGTGTCAAAACATGATTTTCAGCAGAAATAAACATGTTTCTGCAAGTTTGGTCACCCCCATGTAAGTTATGGGGCAGTAACAGCACACTTTTTAAAACGTGTTTTTCAGCCCGAAATAAACGCGTTTTTTCAGACAACTGAATCCCTATGTAACTGCAAGGCTCAAAAGAGCCCACACACTCAGCTCTTAACCCCAGTGTGCAGAAAGTGTCAAAACATGATTTTCAGCAGAAATAAACATGTTTCTGCAAGTTTGGTCACCCCCATGTAAGTTATGGGGCAGTAACAGCACACTTTTGAAAACGTGTTTTTCAGCCCGAAATAAACGCGTTTTTTCAGACAACTGAATCCCTATGTAACTGCAAGACTCAGAAGAGCCCACACACTCAGCTCTTAACCCCAGTGTGCAGAAAGTGTCAAAACGTATTTTTCAGCAGAAATAAACATGTTTCTGCAAGTTTGGTCACCCCCATGTAAGTTATGGGGCAGTAACAGCACTCTTTTGAAAACGTGTTTTTCAGCCTGAAATAAACACGTTTTTTCAGACAACTGAATCCCTATGTAACTGCAAGACTCAGAAGAGCCCACACACTCAGCTCTTAACCCCAGTGTGCAGAAAGTGTCAAAACATGTTTTTCAGCAGAAATAAACATGTTTCTGCAAGTTTGGTCACCCCCATGTAAGTTATGGGGCAGTAACAGCACACTTTTGAAAACGTGTTTTTCAGCCTGAAATAAACACGTTTTTTCAGACAACTGAATCCCTATGTAACTGCAAGACTCAGAAGAGCCCACACACTCAGCTCTTAACCCCAGTGTGCAGAAAGTGTCAAAACATGTTTTTCAGCAGAAATAAACATGTTTCTGCAAGTTTGGTCACCCCCATGTAAGTTATGGGGCAGTAACAGCACACTTTTGAAAACGTGTTTTTCAGCCTGAAATAAACACGTTTTTTCAGACAACTGAATCCCTATGTAACTGCAAGACTCAGAAGAGCCCACACACTCAGCTCTTAACCCCAGTGTGCAGAAAGTGTCAAAACATGTTTTTCAGCAGAAATAAACATGTTTCTGCAAGTTTGGTCACCCCCATGTAAGTTATGGGGCAGTAACAGCACACTTTTGAAAACGTGTTTTTCAGCCCGAAATAAACGCGTTTTTTCAGACAACTGAATCCCTATGTAACTGCAAGACTCAGAAGAGCCCACACACTCAGCTCTTAACCCCAGTGTGCAGAAAGTGTCAAAACGTGTTTTTCAGCAGAAATAAACATGTTTCTGCAAGTTTGGTCACCCCCATGTAAGTTATGGGGCAGTAACAGCACACTTTTGAAAATGTGTTTTTCAGCCTGAAATAAACACGTTTTTTCAGACAACTGAATCCCTATGTAACTGCAAGACTCAGAAGAGCCCACACACTCAGCTCTTAACCCCAGTGTGCAGAAAGTGTCAAAACATGATTTTCAGCAGAAATAAACATGTTTCTGCAAGTTTGGTCACCCCCATGTAAGTTATGGGGCAGTAACAGCACACTTTTGAAAACGTGTTTTTCAGCCCGAAATAAACGCGTTTTTTCAGACAACTGAATCCCTATGTAACTGCAAGGCTCAAAAGAGCCCACACACTCAGCTCTTAACCCCAGTGTGCAGAAAGTGTCAAAACGTGTTTTTCAGCAGAAATAAACATGTTTCTGCAAGTTTGGTCACCCCCATGTAAGTTATGGGGCAGTAACAGCACACTTTTGAAAACGTGTTTTTCAGCCCGAAATAAACGCGTTTTTTCAGACAACTGAATCCCTATGTAACTGCAAGACTCAGAAGAGCCCACACACTCAGCTCTTAACCCCAGTGTGCAGAAAGTGTCAAAACGTGTTTTTCAGCAGAAATAAACATGTTTCTGCAAGTTTGGTCACCCCCATGTAAGTTATGGGGCAGTAACAGCACACTTTTGAAAACGTGTTTTTCAGCCCGAAATAAACGCGTTTTTTCAGACAACTGAATCCCTATGTAACTGCAAGACTCAGAAGAGCCCACACACTCAGCTCTTAACCCCAGTGTGCAGAAAGTGTCAAAACGTGTTTTTCAGCAGAAATAAACATGTTTCTGCAAGTTTGGTCACCCCCATGTAAGTTATGGGGCAGTAACAGCACACTTTTGAAAACGTGTTTTTCAGCCCGAAATAAACACGTTTTTTCAGACAACTGAATCCCTATGTAACTGCAAGGCTCAAAAGAGCCCACACACTCAGCTCTTAACCCCAGTGTGCAGAAAGTGTCAAAACATGATTTTCAGCAGAAATAAACATGTTTCTGCAAGTTTGGTCACCCCCATGTAAGTTAGGGGGCAGTAACAGCACACTTTTTAAAACTTGTTTTTCAGCCCGAAATAAACGCGTTTTTTCAGACAACTGAATCCCTATGTAACTGCAAGACTCAGAAGAGCCCACACACTCAGCTCTTAACCCCAGTGTGCAGAAAGTGTCAAAACGTGTTTTTCAGCAGAAATAAACATGTTTCTGCAAGTTTGGTCACCCCCATGTAAGTTATGGGGCAGTAACAGCACACTATTGAAAACGTGTTTTTCAGCACGAAATAAACGCGTTTTTTCAGACAACTGAATCCCTATGTAACTGCAAGGCTCAAAAGAGCCCACACACTCAGCTCTTAACCCCAGTGTGCAGAAAGTGTCAAAACGTGTTTTTCAGCAGAAATAAACATGTTTCTGCAAGTTTGGTCACCCCCATGTAAGTTATGGGGCAGTAACAGCACACTTTTGAAAACGTGTTTTTCAGCCCGAAATAAACGCGTTTTTTCAGACAACTGAATCCCTATGTAACTGCAAGACTCAGAAGAGCCCACACACTCAGCTCTTAACCCCAGTGTGCAGAAAGTGTCAAAACATGATTTTCAGCAGAAATAAACATGTTTCTGCAAGTTTGGTCACCCCCATGTAAGTTATGGGGCAGTAACAGCACACTTTTGAAAACGTGTTTTTCAGCCCGAAATAAACGCGTTTTTTCAGACAACTGAATCCCTATGTAACTGCAAGACTCAGAAGAGCCCACACACTCAGCTCTTAACCCCAGTGTGCAGAAAGTGTCAAAACGTGTTTTTCAGCAGAAATAAACATGTTTCTGCAAGTTTGGTCACCCCCATGTAAGTTATGGGGCAGTAACAGCACACTTTTGAAAATGTGTTTTTCAGCCTGAAATAAACACGTTTTTTCAGACAACTGAATCCCTATGTAACTGCAAGACTCAGAAGAGCCCACACACTCAGCTCTTAACCCCAGTGTGCAGAAAGTGTCAAAACATGATTTTCAGCAGAAATAAACATGTTTCTGCAAGTTTGGTCACCCCCATGTAAGTTATGGGGCAGTAACAGCACACTTTTGAAAACGTGTTTTTCAGCCCGAAATAAACGCGTTTTTTCAGACAACTGAATCCCTATGTAACTGCAAGGCTCAAAAGAGCCCACACACTCAGCTCTTAACCCCAGTGTGCAGAAAGTGTCAAAACGTGTTTTTCAGCAGAAATAAACATGTTTCTGCAAGTTTGGTCACCCCCATGTAAGTTATGGGGCAGTAACAGCACACTTTTGAAAACGTGTTTTTCAGCCCGAAATAAACGCGTTTTTTCAGACAACTGAATCCCTATGTAACTGCAAGACTCAGAAGAGCCCACACACTCAGCTCTTAACCCCAGTGTGCAGAAAGTGTCAAAACGTGTTTTTCAGCAGAAATAAACATGTTTCTGCAAGTTTGGTCACCCCCATGTAAGTTATGGGGCAGTAACAGCACACTTTTGAAAACGTGTTTTTCAGCCCGAAATAAACACGTTTTTTCAGACAACTGAATCCCTATGTAACTGCAAGGCTCAAAAGAGCCCACACACTCAGCTCTTAACCCCAGTGTGCAGAAAGTGTCAAAACATGATTTTCAGCAGAAATAAACATGTTTCTGCAAGTTTGGTCACCCCCATGTAAGTTATGGGGCAGTAACAGCACACTTTTTAAAACTTGTTTTTCAGCCCGAAATAAACGCGTTTTTTCAGACAACTGAATCCCTATGTAACTGCAAGGCTCAAAAGAGCCCACACACTCAGCTCTTAACCCCAGTGTGCAGAAAGTGTCAAAACATGATTTTCAGCAGAAATAAACATGTTTCTGCAAGTTTGGTCACCCCCATGTAAGTTATGGGGCAGTAACAGCACACTTTTGAAAACGTGTTTTTCAGCCCGAAATAAACGCGTTTTTTCAGACAACTGAATCCCTATGTAACTGCAAGACTCAGAAGAGCCCACACACTCAGCTCTTAACCCCAGTGTGCAGAAAGTGTCAAAACGTGTTTTTCAGCAGAAATAAACATGTTTCTGCAAGTTTGGTCACCCCCATGTAAGTTATGGGGCAGTAACAGCACACTTTTGAAAACGTGTTTTTCAGCCTGAAATAAACACGTTTTTTCAGACAACTGAATCCCTATGTAACTGCAAGACTCAGAAGAGCCCACACACTCAGCTCTTAACCCCAGTGTGCAGAAAGTGTCAAAACATGTTTTTCAGCAGAAATAAACATGTTTCTGCAAGTTTGGTCACCCCCATGTAAGTTATGGGGCAGTAACAGCACACTTTTGAAAACGTGTTTTTCAGCCTGAAATAAACACGTTTTTTCAGACAACTGAATCCCTATGTAACTGCAAGACTCAGAAGAGCCCACACACTCAGCTCTTAACCCCAGTGTGCAGAAAGTGTCAAAACATGTTTTTCAGCAGAAATAAACATGTTTCTGCAAGTTTGGTCACCCCCATGTAAGTTATGGGGCAGTAACAGCACACTTTTGAAAACGTGTTTTTCAGCCTGAAATAAACACGTTTTTTCAGACAACTGAATCCCTATGTAACTGCAAGACTCAGAAGAGCCCACACACTCAGCTCTTAACCCCAGTGTGCAGAAAGTGTCAAAACATGATTTTCAGCAGAAATAAACATGTTTCTGCAAGTTTGGTCAACCCCATGTAAGTTATGGGGCAGTAACAGCACACTTTTGAAAACGTGTTTTTCAGCCCGAAATAAACGCGTTTTTTCAGACAACTGAATCCCTATGTAACTGCAAGGCTCAAAAGAGCCCACACACTCAGCTCTTAACCCCAGTGTGCAGAAAGTGTCAAAACATGTTTTTCAGCAGAAATAAACATGTTTCTGCAAGTTTGGTCACCCCCATGTAAGTTATGGGGCAGTAACAGCACACTTTTGAAAACGTGTTTTTCAGCCCGAAATAAACGCGTTTTTTCAGACAACTTAATCCCTATGTAACTGCAAGACTCAG
Organism: Lepisosteus platostomus; assembly: GCF_059453375.1. Taxonomy (NCBI): domain Eukaryota; kingdom Metazoa; phylum Chordata; class Actinopteri; order Semionotiformes; family Lepisosteidae; genus Lepisosteus; species Lepisosteus platostomus. Next base: position 77,174 of record NW_028291670.1, read on the forward strand.
AAGAGCCCACACACTCAGCTCTTAACCCCAGTGTGCAGAAAGTGTCAAAACGTGTTTTTCAGCAGAAATAAACATGTTTCTGCAAGTTTGGTCACCCCCATGTAAGTTATGGGGCAGTAACAGCACACTTTTGAAAACGTGTTTTTCAGCCCGAAATAAACGCGTTTTTTCAGACAACTGAATCCCTATGTAACTGCAAGGCTCAAAAGAGCCCACACACTCAGCTCTTAACCCCAGTGTGCAGAAAGTGTCAAAACGTGTTTTTCAGCAGAAATAAACATGTTTCTGCAAGTTTGGTCACCCCCATGTAAGTTATGGGGCAGTAACAGCACACTTTTTAAAACGTGTTTTTCAGCCCGAAATAAACGCGTTTTTTCAGACAACTGAATCCCTATGTAACTGCAAGACTCAGAAGAGCCCACACACTCAGCTCTTAACCCCAGTGTGCAGAAAGTGTCAAAACATGATTTTCAGCAGAAATAAACATGTTTCTGCAAGTTTGGTCACCCCCATGTAAGTTATGGGGCAGTAACAGCACACTTTTGAAAACGTGTTTTTCAGCCCGAAATAAACGCGTTTTTTCAGACAACTGAATCCCTATGTAACTGCAAGACTCAGAAGAGCCCACACACTCAGCTCTTAACCCCAGTGTGCAGAAAGTGTCAAAACGTGTTTTTCAGCAGAAATAAACATGTTTCTGCAAGTTTGGTCACCCCCATGTAAGTTATGGGGCAGTAACAGCACACTTTTGAAAACGTGTTTTTCAGCCCGAAATAAACGCGTTTTTTCAGACAACTGAATCCCTATGTAACTGCAAGACTCAGAAGAGCCCACACACTCAGCTCTTAACCCCAGTGTGCAGAAAGTGTCAAAACGTGTTTTTCAGCAGAAATAAACATGTTTCTGCAAGTTTGGTCACCCCCATGTAAGTTATGGGGCAGTAACAGCACACTTTTGAAAACGTGTTTTTCAGCCCGAAATAAACACGTTTTTTCAGACAACTGAATCCCTATGTAACTGCAAGGCTCAAAAGAGCCCACACACTCAGCTCTTAACCCCAGTGTGCAGAAAGTGTCAAAACATGATTTTCAGCAGAAATAAACATGTTTCTGCAAGTTTGGTCACCCCCATGTAAGTTATGGGGCAGTAACAGCACACTTTTTAAAACTTGTTTTTCAGCCCGAAATAAACGCGTTTTTTCAGACAACTGAATCCCTATGTAACTGCAAGGCTCAAAAGAGCCCACACACTCAGCTCTTAACCCCAGTGTGCAGAAAGTGTCAAAACATGATTTTCAGCAGAAATAAACATGTTTCTGCAAGTTTGGTCACCCCCATGTAAGTTATGGGGCAGTAACAGCACACTTTTGAAAACGTGTTTTTCAGCCCGAAATAAACGCGTTTTTTCAGACAACTGAATCCCTATGTAACTGCAAGACTCAGAAGAGCCCACACACTCAGCTCTTAACCCCAGTGTGCAGAAAGTGTCAAAACGTGTTTTTCAGCAGAAATAAACATGTTTCTGCAAGTTTGGTCACCCCCATGTAAGTTATGGGGCAGTAACAGCACACTTTTGAAAACGTGTTTTTCAGCCTGAAATAAACACGTTTTTTCAGACAACTGAATCCCTATGTAACTGCAAGACTCAGAAGAGCCCACACACTCAGCTCTTAACCCCAGTGTGCAGAAAGTGTCAAAACATGTTTTTCAGCAGAAATAAACATGTTTCTGCAAGTTTGGTCACCCCCATGTAAGTTATGGGGCAGTAACAGCACACTTTTGAAAACGTGTTTTTCAGCCTGAAATAAACACGTTTTTTCAGACAACTGAATCCCTATGTAACTGCAAGACTCAGAAGAGCCCACACACTCAGCTCTTAACCCCAGTGTGCAGAAAGTGTCAAAACATGTTTTTCAGCAGAAATAAACATGTTTCTGCAAGTTTGGTCACCCCCATGTAAGTTATGGGGCAGTAACAGCACACTTTTGAAAACGTGTTTTTCAGCCTGAAATAAACACGTTTTTTCAGACAACTGAATCCCTATGTAACTGCAAGACTCAGAAGAGCCCACACACTCAGCTCTTAACCCCAGTGTGCAGAAAGTGTCAAAACATGATTTTCAGCAGAAATAAACATGTTTCTGCAAGTTTGGTCAACCCCATGTAAGTTATGGGGCAGTAACAGCACACTTTTGAAAACGTGTTTTTCAGCCCGAAATAAACGCGTTTTTTCAGACAACTGAATCCCTATGTAACTGCAAGACTCAGAAGAGCCCACACACTCAGCTCTTAACCCCAGTGTGCAGAAAGTGTCAAAACGTGTTTTTCAGCAGAAATAAACATGTTTCTGCAAGTTTGGTCACCCCCATGTAAGTTATGGGGCAGTAACAGCACACTTTTGAAAACGTGTTTTTCAGCCCGAAATAAACGCGTTTTTTCAGACAACTGAATCCCTATGTAACTGCAAGACTCAGAAGAGCCCACACACTCAGCTCTTAACCCCAGTGTGCAGAAAGTGTCAAAACATGATTTTCAGCAGAAATAAACATGTTTCTGCAAGTTTGGTCACCCCCATGTAAGTTATGGGGCAGTAACAGCACACTTTTTAAAACGTGTTTTTCAGCCCGAAATAAACGCGTTTTTTCAGACAACTGAATCCCTATGTAACTGCAAGGCTCAAAAGAGCCCACACACTCAGCTCTTAACCCCAGTGTGCAGAAAGTGTCAAAACATGATTTTCAGCAGAAATAAACATGTTTCTGCAAGTTTGGTCACCCCCATGTAAGTTATGGGGCAGTAACAGCACACTTTTGAAAACGTGTTTTTCAGCCCGAAATAAACGCGTTTTTTCAGACAACTGAATCCCTATGTAACTGCAAGACTCAGAAGAGCCCACACACTCAGCTCTTAACCCCAGTGTGCAGAAAGTGTCAAAACGTATTTTTCAGCAGAAATAAACATGTTTCTGCAAGTTTGGTCACCCCCATGTAAGTTATGGGGCAGTAACAGCACTCTTTTGAAAACGTGTTTTTCAGCCTGAAATAAACACGTTTTTTCAGACAACTGAATCCCTATGTAACTGCAAGACTCAGAAGAGCCCACACACTCAGCTCTTAACCCCAGTGTGCAGAAAGTGTCAAAACATGTTTTTCAGCAGAAATAAACATGTTTCTGCAAGTTTGGTCACCCCCATGTAAGTTATGGGGCAGTAACAGCACACTTTTGAAAACGTGTTTTTCAGCCTGAAATAAACACGTTTTTTCAGACAACTGAATCCCTATGTAACTGCAAGACTCAGAAGAGCCCACACACTCAGCTCTTAACCCCAGTGTGCAGAAAGTGTCAAAACATGTTTTTCAGCAGAAATAAACATGTTTCTGCAAGTTTGGTCACCCCCATGTAAGTTATGGGGCAGTAACAGCACACTTTTGAAAACGTGTTTTTCAGCCTGAAATAAACACGTTTTTTCAGACAACTGAATCCCTATGTAACTGCAAGACTCAGAAGAGCCCACACACTCAGCTCTTAACCCCAGTGTGCAGAAAGTGTCAAAACATGATTTTCAGCAGAAATAAACATGTTTCTGCAAGTTTGGTCAACCCCATGTAAGTTATGGGGCAGTAACAGCACACTTTTGAAAACGTGTTTTTCAGCCCGAAATAAACGCGTTTTTTCAGACAACTGAATCCCTATGTAACTGCAAGGCTCAAAAGAGCCCACACACTCAGCTCTTAACCCCAGTGTGCAGAAAGTGTCAAAACATGTTTTTCAGCAGAAATAAACATGTTTCTGCAAGTTTGGTCACCCCCATGTAAGTTATGGGGCAGTAACAGCACACTTTTGAAAACGTGTTTTTCAGCCCGAAATAAACGCGTTTTTTCAGACAACTGAATCCCTATGTAACTGCAAGACTCAGAAGAGCCCACACACTCAGCTCTTAACCCCAGTGTGCAGAAAGTGTCAAAACGTGTTTTTCAGCAGAAATAAACATGTTTCTGCAAGTTTGGTCACCCCCATGTAAGTTATGGGGCAGTAACAGCACACTTTTGAAAACGTGTTTTTCAGCCCGAAATAAACGCGTTTTTTCAGACAACTGAATCCCTATGTAACTGCAAGGCTCAAAAGAGCCCACACACTCAGCTCTTAACCCCAGTGTGCAGAAAGTGTCAAAACGTGTTTTTCAGCAGAAATAAACATGTTTCTGCAAGTTTGGTCACCCCCATGTAAGTTATGGGGCAGTAACAGCACACTTTTGAAAACGTGTTTTTCAGCCCGAAATAAACGCGTTTTTTCAGACAACTGAATCCCTATGTAACTGCAAGACTCAGAAGAGCCCACACACTCAGCTCTTAACCCCAGTGTGCAGAAAGTGTCAAAACATGATTTTCAGCAGAAATAAACATGTTTCTGCAAGTTTGGTCACCCCCATGTAAGTTATGGGGCAGTAACATTACACTTTTTAAAACGTGTTTTTCAGCCCGAAATAAACGCGTTTTTTCAGACAACTGAATCCCTATGTAACTGCAAGGCTCAAAAGAGCCCACACACTCAGCTCTTAACCCCAGTGTGCAGAAAGTGTCAAAACATGATTTTCAGCAGAAATAAACATGTTTCTGCAAGTTTGGTCACCCCCATGTAAGTTATGGGGCAGTAACAGCACACTTTTGAAAACGTGTTTTTCAGCCCGAAATAAACGCGTTTTTTCAGACAACTGAATCCCTATGTAACTGCAAGGCTCAAAAGAGCCCACACACTCAGCTCTTAACCCCAGTGTGCAGAAAGTGTCAAAACATGATTTTCAGCAGAAATAAACATGTTTCTGCAAGTTTGGTCACCCCCATGTAAGTTATGGGGCAGTAACAGCACACTTTTGAAAACGTGTTTTTCAGCCCGAAATAAACGCGTTTTTTCAGACAACTGAATCCCTATGTAACTGCAAGACTCAGAAGAGCCCACACACTCAGCTCTTAACCCCAGTGTGCAGAAAGTGTCAAAACGTGTTTTTCAGCAGAAATAAACATGTTTCTGCAAGTTTGGTCACCCCCATGTAAGTTATGGGGCAGTAACAGCACACTTTTGAAAACGTGTTTTTCAGCCCGAAATAAACGCGTTTTTTCAGACAACTGAATCCCTATGTAACTGCAAGGCTCAAAAGAGCCCACACACTCAGCTCTTAACCCCAGTGTGCAGAAAGTGACAAAACATGATTTTCAGCAGAAATAAACATGTTTCTGCAAGTTTGGTCACCCCCATGTAAGTTATGGGGCAGTAACAGCACACTTTTGAAAACGTGTTTTTCAGCCCGAAATAAACGCGTTTTTTCAGACAACTGAATCCCTATGTAACTGCAAGGCTCAAAAGAGCCCACACACTCAGCTCTTAACCCCAGTGTGCAGAAAGTGTCAAAACGTGTTTTTCAGCAGAAATAAACATGTTTCTGCAAGTTTGGTCACCCCCATGTAAGTTATGGGGCAGTAACAGCACACTTTTGAAAACGTGTTTTTCAGCCCGAAATAAACGCGTTTTTTCAGACAACTGAATCCCTATGTAACTGCAAGACTCAGAAGAGCCCACACACTCAGCTCTTAACCCCAGTGTGCAGAAAGTGTCAAAACATGATTTTCAGCAGAAATAAACATGTTTCTGCAAGTTTGGTCACCCCCATGTAAGTTATGGGGCAGTAACAGCACACTTTTGAAAACGTGTTTTTCAGCCCGAAATAAACGCGTTTTTTCAGACAACTGAATCCCTATGTAACTGCAAGGCTCAAAAGAGCCCACACACTCAGCTCTTAACCCCAGTGTGCAGAAAGTGTCAAAACATGATTTTCAGCAGAAATAAACATGTTTCTGCAAGTTTGGTCACCCCCATGTAAGTTATGGGGCAGTAACAGCACACTTTTGAAAACGTGTTTTTCATCCCGAAATAAACGCGATTTTTCAGACAACTGAATCCCTATGTAACTGCAAGACTCAGAAGAGCCCACACACTCAGCTCTTAACCCCAGTGTGCAGAAAGTGTCAAAACGTGTTTTTCAGCAGAAATAAACATGTTTCTGCAAGTTTGGTCACCCCCATGTAAGTTATGGGGCAGTAACAGCACACTTTTGAAAACGTGTTTTTCAGCCTGAAATAAACACGTTTTTTCAGACAACTGAATCCCTATGTAACTGCAAGACTCAGTAGAGCCCACACACTCAGCTCTTAACCCCAGTGTGCAGAAAGTGTCAAAACATGATTTTCAGCAGAAATAAACATGTTTCTGCAAGTTTGGTCACCCCCATGTAAGTTATGGGGCAGTAACAGCACACTTTTGAAAACGTATTTTTCATCCCGAAATAAACGCGTTTTTTCAGACATCTGAATCCCTATGTAACTGCAAGGCTCAAAAGAGCCCACACACTCAGCTCTTAACCCCAGTGTGCAGAAAGTGTCAAAACGTGTTTTTCAGCAGAAATAAACATGTTTCTGCAAGTTTGGTCACCCCCATGTAAGTTATGGGGCAGTAACAGCACACTTTTGAAAACGTGTTTTTCAGCCCGAAATAAACGCGTTTTTTCAGACATCTGAATCCCTATGTAACTGCAAGGCTCAAAAGAGCCCACACACTCAGCTCTTAACCCCAGTGTGCAGAAAGTGTCAAAACATGATTTTCAGCAGAAATAAACATGTTTCTGCAAGTTTGGTCACCCCCATGTAAGTTATGGGGCAGTAACAGCACACTTTTGAAAACGTGTTTTTCAGCCCGAAATAAACGCGTTTTTTCAGACAACTGAATCCCTATGTAACTGCAAGACTCAGAAGAGCCCACACACTCAGCTCTTAACCCCAGTGTGCAGAAAGTGTCAAAACGTGTTTTTCAGCAGAAATAAACATGTTTCTGCAAGTTTGGTCACCCCCATGTAAGTTATGGGGCAGTAACAGCACACTTTTGAAAACGTGTTTTTCAGCCCGAAATAAACGCGTTTTTTCAGACAACTGAATCCCTATGTAACTGCAAGACTCAGAAGAGCCCACACACTCAGCTCTTAACCCCAGTGTGCAGAAAGTGTCAAAACGTGTTTTTCAGCAGAAATAAACATGTTTCTGCAAGTTTGGTCACCCCCATGTAAGTTATGGGGCAGTAACAGCACACTTTTGAAAACGTGTTTTTCAGCACGAAATAAACGCGTTTTTTCAGACAACTGAATCCCTATGTAACTGCAAGGCTCAAAAGAGCCCACACACTCAGCTCTTAACCCCAGTGTGCAGAAAGTGTCAAAACGTGTTTTTCAGCAGAAATAAACATGTTTCTGCAAGTTTGGTCACCCCCATGTAAGTTATGGGGCAGTAACAGCACACTTTTGAAAACGTGTTTTTCATCCCGAAATAAACGCGATTTTTCAGACAACTGAATCCCTATGTAACTGCAAGACTCAGAAGAGCCCACACACTCAGCTCTTAACCCCAGTGTGCAGAAAGTGTCAAAACGTGTTTTTCAGCAGAAATAAACATGTTTCTGCAAGTTTGGTCACCCCCATGTAAGTTATGGGGCAGTAACAGCACACTTTTGAAAACGTGTTTTTCAGCCTGAAATAAACACGTTTTTTCAGACAACTGAATCCCTATGTAACTGCAAGACTCAGAAGAGCCCACACACTCAGCTCTTAACCCCAGTGTGCAGAAAGTGTCAAAACATGATTTTCAGCAGAAATAAACATGTTTCTGCAAGTTTGGTCACCCCCATGTAAGTTATGGGGCAGTAACAGCACACTTTTGAAAACGTGTTTTTCAGCCCGAAATAAACGCGTTTTTTCATACATCTGAATCCCTATGTAACTGCAAGGCTCAAAAGAGCCCACACACTCAGCTCTTAACCCCAGTGTGCAGAAAGTGTCAAAACATGATTTTCAGCAGAAATAAACATGTTGCTGCAAGTTTGGTCACCCCCATGTAAGTTATGGGGCAGTAACAGCACACTTTTGAAAACGTGTTTTTCAGCCCGAAATAAACGCGTTTTTTCAGACAACTGAATCCCTATGTAACTGCAAGACTCAGAAGAGCCCACACACTCAGCTCTTAACCCCAGTGTGCAGAAAGTGTCAAAACGTGTTTTTCAGCAGAAATAAACATGTTTCTGCAAGTTTGGTCACCCCCATGTAAGTTATGGGGCAGTAACAGCACACTTTTGAAAACGTGTTTTTCAGCCCGAAATAAACGCGTTTTTTCAGACAACTGAATCCCTATGTAACTGCAAGACTCAGAAGAGCCCACACACTCAGCTCTTAACCCCAGTGTGCAGAAAGTGTCAAAACGTGTTTTTCAGCAGAAATAAACATGTTTCTGCAAGTTTGGTCACCCCCATGTAAGTTATGGGGCAGTAACAGCACACTATTGAAAACGTGTTTTTCAGCACGAAATAAACGCGTTTTTTCAGACAACTGAATCCCTATGTAACTGCAAGGCTCAAAAGAGCCCACACACTCAGCTCTTAACCCCAGTGTGCAGAAAGTGTCAAAACATGATTTTCAGCAGAAATAAACATGTTTCTGCAAGTTTGGTCACCCCCATGTAAGTTATGGGGCAGTAACAGCACACTTTTGAAAACGTGTTTTTCAGCCCGAAATAAACGCGTTTTTTCAGACAACTGAATCCCTATGTAACTGCAAGGCTCAAAAGAGCCCACACACTCAGCTCTTAACCCCAGTGTGCAGAAAGTGTCAAAACGTGTTTTTCAGCAGAAATAAACATGTTTCTGCAAGTTTGGTCACCCCCATGTAAGTTATGGGGCAGTAACAGCACACTTTTGAAAACGTGTTTTTCAGCCCGAAATAAACGCGTTTTTTCAGACAACTGAATCCCTATGTAACTGCAAGACTCAGAAGAGCCCACACACTCAGCTCTTAACCCCAGTGTGCAGAAAGTGACAAAACATGATTTTCAGCAGAAATAAACATGTTTCTGCAAGTTTGGTCAACCCCATGTAAGTTATGGGGCAGTAACAGCACACTTTTGAAAACGTGTTTTTCAGCCCGAAATAAACGCGTTTTTTCAGACAACTGAATCCCTATGTAACTGCAAGACTCAGAAGAGCCCACACACTCAGCTCTTAACCCCAGTGTGCAGAAAGTGTCAAAACGTGTTTTTCAGCAGAAATAAACATGTTTCTGCAAGTTTGGTCACCCCCATGTAAGTTATGGGGCAGTAACAGCACACTTTTGAAAACGTGTTTTTCAGCCCGAAATAAACGCGTTTTTTCAGACAACTGAATCCCTATGTAACTGCAAGACTCAGAAGAGCCCACACACTCAGCTCTTAACCCCAGTGTGCAGAAAGTGTCAAAACATGATTTTCAGCAGAAATAAACATGTTTCTGCAAGTTTGGTCAACCCCATGTAAGTTATGGGGCAGTAACAGCACACTTTTGAAAACGTGTTTTTCAGCCCGAAATAAACGCGTTTTTTCAGACAACTGAATCCCTATGTAACTGCAAGGCTCAAAAGAGCCCACACACTCAGCTCTTAACCCCAGTGTGCAGAAAGTGTCAAAACATGTTTTTCAGCAGAAATAAACATGTTTCTGCAAGTTTGGTCACCCCCATGTAAGTTATGGGGCAGTAACAGCACACTTTTGAAAACTTGTTTTTCAGCCCGAAATAAACGCGTTTTTTCAGACAACTGAATCCCTATGTAACTGCAAGGCTCAAAAGAGCCCACACACTCAGCTCTTAACCCCAGTGTGCAGAAAGTGTCAAAACATGATTTTCAGCAGAAATAAACATGTTTCTGCAAGTTTGGTCACCCCCATGTAAGTTATGGGGCAGTAACAGCACACTTTTGAAAACGTGTTTTTCAGCCCGAAATAAACGCGTTTTTTCAGACAACTGAATCCCTATGTAACTGCAAGGCTCAAAAGAGCCCACACACTCAGCTCTTAACCCCAGTGTGCAGAAAGAGTCAAAACATGATTTTCAGCAGAAATAAACATGTTTCTGCAAGTTTGGTCACCCCCATGTAAGTTATGGAACAGTAACAGCACACTTTTTAAAACGTGTTTTTCAGCCCGAAATAAACGCGTTTTTTCAGACAACTGAATCCCTATGTAACTGCAAGGCTCAAAAGAGCCCACACACTCAGCTCTTAACCCCAGTGTGCAGAAAGTGTCAAAACATGATTTTCAGCAGAAATAAACATGTTTCTGCAAGTTTGGTCACCCCCATGTAAGTTATGGGGCAGTAACAGCACACTTTTGAAAACGTGTTTTTCAGCCCGAAATAAACGCGTTTTTTCAGACAACTGAATCCCTATGTAACTGCAAGACTCAGAAGAGCCCACACACTCAGCTCTTAACCCCAGTGTGCAGAAAGTGTCAAAACGTGTTTTTCAGCAGAAATAAACATGTTTCTGCAGGTTTGGTCACCCCCATGTAAGTTATGGGGCAGTAACAGCACACTTTTGAAAATGTGTTTTTCAGCCCGAAATAAACGCGTTTTTTCAGACAACTGAATCCCTATGTAACTGCAAGACTCAGAAGAGCCCACACACTCAGCTCTTAACCCCAGTGTGCAGAAAGTGTCAAAACGTGATTTTCAGCAGAAATAAACATGTTTCTGCAAGTTTGGTCACCCCCATGTAAGTTATGGGGCAGTAACAGCACACTTTTGAAAACGTGTTTTTCAGCCCGAAATAAACGCGTTTTTTCAGACAACTGAATCCCTATGTAACTGCAAGGCTCAAAAGAGCCCACACACTCAGCTCTTAACCCCAGTGTGCAGAAAGTGTCAAAACGTGTTTTTCAGCAGAAATAAACATGTTTCTGCAGGTTTGGTCACCCCCATGTATGTTATGGGGCAGTAACAGCACACTTTTGAAAACGTGTTATTCAGCCCGAAATAAACACGTTTTTTCAGACAACTGAATCCCTATGTAACTGCAAGGCTCAAAAGAGCCCACACACTCAGCTCTTAACCCCAGTGTGCAGAAAGTGTCAAAACGGGTTTTTCAGCAGAAATAAACATGTTTCTGCAAGTTTGGTCACCCCCATGTAAGTTATGGGGCAGTAACAGCACACTTTTGAAAACGTGTTTTTCAGCCCGAAATAAACGCGTTTTTTCAGACAACTGAATCCCTATGTAACTGCAAGACTCAGAAGAGCCCACACACTCAGCTCTTAACCCCAGTGTGCAGAAAGTGTCAAAACGTGTTTTTCAGCAGAAATAAACATGTTTCTGCAAGTTTGGTCACCCCCATGTAAGTTATGGGGCAGTAACAGCACACTTTTGAAAACGTGTTTTTCAGCCCGAAATAAACGCGTTTTTTCAGACAACTGAATCCCTATGTAACTGCAAGGCTCAAAAGAGCCCACACACTCAGCTCTTAACCCCAGTGTGCAGAAATTGTCAATACATGTTTTTCAGCAGAAATAAACATGTTTCTGCAAGTTTGGTCACCCCCATGTAAGTTTTGGGGCAGTAACAGCACACTTTTGAAAACGTGTTTTTCAGCCCGAAATAAACGCGTTTTTTCAGACAACTGAATCCCTATGTAACTGCAAGGCTCAAAAGAGCCCACACACTCAGCTCTTAACCCCAGTGTGCAGAAAGTGTCAAAACATGATTTTCAGCAGAAATAAACATGTTTCTGCAAGTTTGGACACCCCCATGTAAGTTATGGGGCAGTAACAGCACACTTTTGAAAACGTGTTTTTCAGCCCGAAATAAACGCGTTTTTTCAGACAACTGAATCCCTATGTAACTGCAAGGCTCAAAAGAGCCCACACACTCAGCTCTTAACCCCAGTGTGCAGAAAGAGTCAAAATATGATTTTCAGCAGAAATAAACATGTTTCTGCAAGTTTGGTCACCCCCATGTAAGTTATGGGGCAGTAACAGCACACTTTTTAAAACGTGTTTTTCAGCCCGAAATAAACGCGTTTTTTCAGACAACTGAATCCCTATGTAACTGCAAGGCTCAAAAGAGCCCACACACTCAGCTCTTAACCCCAGTGTGCAGAAAGTGTCAAAACATGATTTTCAGCAGAAATAAACATGTTTCTGCAAGTTTGGTCACCCCCATGTAAGTTATGGGGCAGTAACAGCACACTTTTGAAAACGTGTTTTTCAGCCCGAAATAAACGCGTTTTTTCAGACATCTGAATCCCTATGTAACTGCAAGACTCAGAAGAGCCCACACACTCAGCTCTTAACCCCAGTGTGCAGAAAGTGTCAAAACGTGTTTTTCAGCAGAAATAAACATGTTTCTACAAGTTTGGTCACCCCCATGTAAGTTATGGGGCAGTAACAGCACACTTTTGAAAACGTGTTTTTCAGCCCGAAATAAACACGTTTTTTCAGACAACTGAATCCCTATGTAACTGCAAGGCTCAAAAGAGCCCACACACTCAGCTCTTAACCCCAGTGTGCAGAAAGTGTCAAAACATGATTTTCAGCAGAAATAAACATGTTTCTGCAAGTTTGGTCACCCCCATGTAAGTTATGGGGCAGTAACAGCACACTTTTTAAAACTTGTTTTTCAGCCCGAAATAAACGCGTTTTTTCAGACAACTGAATCCCTATGTAACTGCAAGGCTCAAAAGAGCCCACACACTCAGCTCTTAACCCCAGTGTGCAGAAAGTGTCAAAACATGATTTTCAGCAGAAATAAACATGTTTCTGCAAGTTTGGTCACCCCCATGTAAGTTATGGGGCAGTAACAGCACACTTTTGAAAACGTGTTTTTCAGCCCGAAATAAACGCGTTTTTTCAGACAACTGAATCCCTATGTAACTGCAAGACTCAGAAGAGCCCACACACTCAGCTCTTAACCCCAGTGTGCAGAAAGTGTCAAAACGTGTTTTTCAGCAGAAATAAACATGTTTCTGCAAGTTTGGTCACCCCCATGTAAGTTATGGGGCAGTAACAGCACACTTTTGAAAACGTGTTTTTCAGCCCGAAATAAACGCGTTTTTTCAGACAACTGAATCCCTATGTAACTGCAAGGCTCAAAAGAGCCCACACACTCAGCTCTTAACCCCAGTGTGCAGAAAGTGTCAAAACATGTTTTTCAGCAGAAATAAACATGTTTCTGCAAGTTTGGTCACCCCCATGTAAGTTATGGGGCAGTAACAGCACACTTTTGAAAACGTGTTTTTCAGCCCGAAATAAACGCGTTTTTTCAGACAACTGAATCCCTATGTAACTGCAAGACTCAGAAGAGCCCACACACTCAGCTCTTAACCCCAGTGTGCAGAAAGTGACAAAACATGATTTTCAGCAGAAATAAACATGTTTCTGCAAGTTTGGTCACCCCCATGTAAGTTATGGGGCAGTAACAGCACACTTTTGAAAACGTGTTTTTCAGCCCGAAATAAACGCGTTTTTTCAGACAACTGAATCCCTATGTAACTGCAAGACTCAGAAGAGCCCACACACTCAGCTCTTAACCCCAGTGTGCAGAAAGTGTCAAAACGTGATTTTCAGCAGAAATAAACATGTTTCTGCAAGTTTGGTCACCCCCATGTAAGTTATGGGGCAGTAACAGCACACTTTTGAAAACGTGTTTTTCAGCCCGAAATAAACGCGTTTTTTCAGACAACTGAATCCCTATGTAACTGCAAGGCTCAAAAGAGCCCACACACTCAGCTCTTAACCCCAGTGTGCAGAAAGTGTCAAAACATGATTTTCAGCAGAAATAAACATGTTTCTGCAAGTTTGGTCACCCCCATGTAAGTTATGGGGCAGTAACAGCACACTTTTGAAAACGTGTTTTTCATCCCGAAATAAACGCGATTTTTCAGACAACTGAATCCCTATGTAACTGCAAGACTCAGAAGAGCCCACACACTCAGCTCTTAACCCCAGTGTGCAGAAAGTGTCAAAACGTGTTTTTCAGCAGAAATAAACATGTTTCTGCAAGTTTGGTCACCCCCATGTAAGTTATGGGGCAGTAACAGCACACTTTTGAAAACGTGTTTTTCAGCCTGAAATAAACACGTTTTTTCAGACAACTGAATCCCTATGTAACTGCAAGACTCAGAAGAGCCCACACACTCAGCTCTTAACCCCAGTGTGCAGAAAGTGTCAAAACATGATTTTCAGCAGAAATAAACATGTTTCTGCAAGTTTGGTCACCCCCATGTAAGTTATGGGGCAGTAACAGCACACTTTTGAAAACGTGTTTTTCAGCCCGAAATAAACGCGTTTTTTCAGACAACTGAATCCCTATGTAACTGCAAGACTCAGAAGAGCCCACACACTCAGCTCTTAACCCCAGTGTGCAGAAAGTGTCAAAACGTGTTTTTCAGCAGAAATAAACATGTTTCTGCAAGTTTGGTCACCCCCATGTAAGTTATGGGGCAGTAACAGCACACTTTTGAAAACGTGTTTTTCAGCCCGAAATAAACGCGTTTTTTCAGACAACTGAATCCCTATGTAACTGCAAGACTCAGAAGAGCCCACACACTCAGCTCTTAACCCCAGTGTGCAGAAAGTGTCAAAACGTGTTTTTCAGCAGAAATAAACATGTTTCTGCAAGTTTGGTCACCCCCATGTAAGTTATGGGGCAGTAACAGCACACTTTTGAAAACGTGTTTTTCAGCCCGAAATAAACGCGTTTTTTCAGACAACTGAATCCCTATGTAACTGCAAGACTCAGAAGAGCCCACACACTCAGCTCTTAACCCCAGTGTGCAGAAAGTGTCAAAACGTGTTTTTCAGCAGAAATAAACATGTTTCTGCAAGTTTGGTCACCCCCATGTAAGTTATGGGGCAGTAACAGCACACTTTTGAAAACGTGTTTTTCAGCCCGAAATAAACGCGTTTTTTCAGACAACTGAATCCCTATGTAACTGCAAGACTCAGAAGAGCCCACACACTCAGCTCTTAACCCCAGTGTGCAGAAAGTGACAAAACATGATTTTCAGCAGAAATAAACATGTTTCTGCAAGTTTGGTCAACCCCATGTAAGTTATGGGGCAGTAACAGCACACTTTTGAAAACGTGTTTTTCAGCCCGAAATAAACGCGTTTTTTCAGACAACTGAATCCCTATGTAACTGCAAGGCTCAAAAGAGCCCACACACTCAGCTCTTAACCCCAGTGTGCAGAAAGTGTCAAAACATGTTTTTCAGCAGAAATAAACATGTTTCTGCAAGTTTGGTCACCCCCATGTAAGTTATGGGGCAGTAACAGCACACTTTTGAAAACGTGTTTTTCAGCCCGAAATAAACGCGTTTTTTCAGACAACTGAATCCCTATGTAACTGCAAGACTCAGAAGAGCCCACACACTCAGCTCTTAACCCCAGTGTGCAGAAAGTGTCAAAACGTGTTTTTCAGCAGAAATAAACATGTTTCTGCAAGTTTGGTCACCCCCATGTAAGTTATGGGGCAGTAACAGCACACTTTTGAAAACGTGTTTTTCAGCCCGAAATAAACGCGTTTTTTCAGACAACTGAATCCCTATGTAACTGCAAGACTCAGAAGAGCCCACACACTCAGCTCTTAACCCCAGTGTGCAGAAAGTGTCAAAACATGTTTTTCAGCAGAAATAAACATGTTTCTGCAAGTTTGGTCACCCCCATGTAAGTTATGGGGCAGTAACAGCACACTTTTGAAAACTTGTTTTTCAGCCCGAAATAAACGCGTTTTTTCAGACAACTGAATCCCTATGTAACTGCAAGACTCAGAAGAGCCCACACACTCAGCTCTTAACCCCAGTGTGCAGAAAGTGTCAAAACGTGATTTTCAGCAGAAATAAACATGTTTCTGCAAGTTTGGTCACCCCCATGTAAGTTATGGGGCAGTAACAGCACACTTTTGAAAACGTGTTTTTCAGCCCGAAATAAACGCGTTTTTTCAGACAACTGAATCCCTATGTAACTGCAAGACTCAGAAGAGCCCACACACTCAGCTCTTAACCCCAGTGTGCAGAAAGTGTCAAAACGTGATTTTCTGCAGAAATAAACATGTTTCTGCAAGTTTGGTCACCCCCATGTAAGTTATGGGGCAGTAACAGCACACTTTTGAAAACGTGTTTTTCAGCCCGAAATAAACGCGTTTTTTCAGACAACTGAATCCCTATGTAACTGCAAGGCTCAAAAGAGCCCACACACTCAGCTCTTAACCCCAGTGTGCAGAAAGTGTCAAAACGTGTTTTTCAGCAGAAATAAACATGTTTCTGCAGGTTTGGTCACCCCCATGTAAGTTATGGGGCAGTAACAGCACACTTTTGAAAATGTGTTTTTCAGCCCAAAATAAACGCGTTTTTTCAGACAACTGAATCCCTATGTAACTGCAAGACTCAGAAGAGCCCACACACTCAGCTCTTAACCCCAGTGTGCAGAAAGTGTCAAAACGTGATTTTCAGCAGAAATAAACATATTTCTGCAAGTTTGGTCACCCCCATGTAAGTTATGGGGCAGTAACAGCACACTTTTGAAAACGTGTTTTTCAGCCCGAAATAAACGCGTTTTTTCAGACAACTGAATCCCTATGTAACTGCAAGGCTCAAAAGAGCCCACACACTCAGCTCTTAACCCCAGTGTGCAGAAAGTGTCAAAACGTGTTTTTCAGCAGAAATAAACATGTTTCTGCAGGTTTGGTCACCCCCATGTATGTTATGGGGCAGTAACAGCACACTTTTGAAAACGTGTTATTCAGCCCGAAATAAACACGTTTTTTCAGACAACTGAATCCCTATGTAACTGCAAGGCTCAAAAGAGCCCACACACTCAGCTCTTAACCCCAGTGTGCAGAAAGTGTCAAAACGGGTTTTTCAGCAGAAATAAACATGTTTCTGCAAGTTTGGTCACCCCCATGTAAGTTATGGGGCAGTAACAGCACACTTTTGAAAACGTGTTTTTCAGCCCGAAATAAACGCGTTTTTTCAGACAACTGAATCCCTATGTAACTGCAAGACTCAGAAGAGCCCACACACTCAGCTCTTAACCCCAGTGTGCAGAAAGTGTCAAAACATGATTTTCAGCAGAAATAAACATGTTTCTGCAAGTTTGGTCACCCCCATGTAAGTTATGGGGCAGTAACAGCACACTTTTGAAAACGTGTTTTTCAGCCCGAAATAAACGCGTTTTTTCAGACAACTGAATCCCTATGTAACTGCAAGGCTCAAAAGAGCCCACACACTCAGCTCTTAACCCCAGTGTGCAGAAATTGTCAATACATGTTTTTCAGCAGAAATAAACATGTTTCTGCAAGTTTGGTCACCCCCATGTAAGTTTTGGGGCAGTAACAGCACACTTTTGAAAACGTGTTTTTCAGCCCGAAATAAACGCGTTTTTTCAGACAACTGAATCCCTATGTAACTGCAAGGCTCAAAAGAGCCCACACACTCAGCTCTTAACCCCAGTGTGCAGAAAGTGTCAAAACATGATTTTCAGCAGAAATAAACATGTTTCTGCAAGTTTGGACACCCCCATGTAAGTTATGGGGCAGTAACAGCACACTTTTGAAAACGTGTTTTTCAGCCCGAAATAAACGCGTTTTTTCAGACAACTGAATCCCTATGTAACTGCAAGGCTCAAAAGAGCCCACACACTCAGCTCTTAACCCCAGTGTGCAGAAAGAGTCAAAATATGATTTTCAGCAGAAATAAACATGTTTCTGCAAGTTTGGTCACCCCCATGTAAGTTATGGGGCAGTAACAGCACACTTTTTAAAACGTGTTTTTCAGCCCGAAATAAACGCGTTTTTTCAGACAACTGAATCCCTATGTAACTGCAAGGCTCAAAAGAGCCCACACACTCAGCTCTTAACCCCAGTGTGCAGAAAGTGTCAAAACATGATTTTCAGCAGAAATAAACATGTTTCTGCAAGTTTGGTCACCCCCATGTAAGTTATGGGGCAGTAACAGCACACTTTTTAAAACTTGTTTTTCAGCCCGAAATAAACGCGTTTTTTCAGACAACTGAATCCCTATGTAACTGCAAGGCTCAAAAGAGCCCACACACTCAGCTCTTAACCCCAGTGTGCAGAAAGTGTCAAAACATGATTTTCAGCAGAAATAAACATGTTTCTGCAAGTTTGGTCACCCCCATGTAAGTTATGGGGCAGTAACAGCACACTTTTGAAAACGTGTTTTTCAGCCCGAAATAAACGCGTTTTTTCAGACAACTGAATCCCTATGTAACTGCAAGACTCAGAAGAGCCCACACACTCAGCTCTTAACCCCAGTGTGCAGAAAGTGTCAAAACGTGTTTTTCAGCAGAAATAAACATGTTTCTGCAAGTTTGGTCACCCCCATGTAAGTTATGGGGCAGTAACAGCACACTTTTGAAAACGTGTTTTTCAGCCCGAAATAAACGCGTTTTTTCAGACAACTGAATCCCTATGTAACTGCAAGGCTCAAAAGAGCCCACACACTCAGCTCTTAACCCCAGTGTGCAGAAAGTGTCAAAACATGTTTTTCAGCAGAAATAAACATGTTTCTGCAAGTTTGGTCACCCCCATGTAAGTTATGGGGCAGTAACAGCACACTTTTGAAAACGTGTTTTTCAGCCCGAAATAAACGCGTTTTTTCAGACAACTGAATCCCTATGTAACTGCAAGACTCAGAAGAGCCCACACACTCAGCTCTTAACCCCAGTGTGCAGAAAGTGACAAAACATGATTTTCAGCAGAAATAAACATGTTTCTGCAAGTTTGGTCACCCCCATGTAAGTTATGGGGCAGTAACAGCACACTTTTGAAAACGTGTTTTTCAGCCCGAAATAAACGCGTTTTTTCAGACAACTGAATCCCTATGTAACTGCAAGACTCAGAAGAGCCCACACACTCAGCTCTTAACCCCAGTGTGCAGAAAGTGTCAAAACGTGATTTTCAGCAGAAATAAACATGTTTCTGCAAGTTTGGTCACCCCCATGTAAGTTATGGGGCAGTAACAGCACACTTTTGAAAACGTGTTTTTCAGCCCGAAATAAACGCGTTTTTTCAGACAACTGAATCCCTATGTAACTGCAAGGCTCAAAAGAGCCCACACACTCAGCTCTTAACCCCAGTGTGCAGAAAGTGTCAAAACATGATTTTCAGCAGAAATAAACATGTTTCTGCAAGTTTGGTCACCCCCATGTAAGTTATGGGGCAGTAACAGCACACTTTTGAAAACGTGTTTTTCATCCCGAAATAAACGCGATTTTTCAGACAACTGAATCCCTATGTAACTGCAAGACTCAGAAGAGCCCACACACTCAGCTCTTAACCCCAGTGTGCAGAAAGTGTCAAAACGTGTTTTTCAGCAGAAATAAACATGTTTCTGCAAGTTTGGTCACCCCCATGTAAGTTATGGGGCAGTAACAGCACACTTTTGAAAACGTGTTTTTCAGCCTGAAATAAACACGTTTTTTCAGACAACTGAATCCCTATGTAACTGCAAGACTCAGAAGAGCCCACACACTCAGCTCTTAACCCCAGTGTGCAGAAAGTGTCAAAACATGATTTTCAGCAGAAATAAACATGTTTCTGCAAGTTTGGTCACCCCCATGTAAGTTATGGGGCAGTAACAGCACACTTTTGAAAACGTGTTTTTCAGCCCGAAATAAACACGTTTTTTCAGACAACTGAATCCCTATGTAACTGCAAGGCTCAAAAGAGCCCACACACTCAGCTCTTAACCCCAGTGTGCAGAAAGTGTCAAAACATGATTTTCAGCAGAAATAAACATGTTTCTGCAAGTTTGGTCACCCCCATGTAAGTTATGGGGCAGTAACAGCACACTTTTTAAAACTTGTTTTTCAGCCCGAAATAAACGCGTTTTTTCAGACAACTGAATCCCTATGTAACTGCAAGGCTCAAAAGAGCCCACACACTCAGCTCTTAACCCCAGTGTGCAGAAAGTGTCAAAACATGATTTTCAGCAGAAATAAACATGTTTCTGCAAGTTTGGTCACCCCCATGTAAGTTATGGGGCAGTAACAGCACACTTTTGAAAACGTGTTTTTCAGCCCGAAATAAACGCGTTTTTTCAGACAACTGAATCCCTATGTAACTGCAAGACTCAGAAGAGCCCACACACTCAGCTCTTAACCCCAGTGTGCAGAAAGTGTCAAAACGTGTTTTTCAGCAGAAATAAACATGTTTCTGCAAGTTTGGTCACCCCCATGTAAGTTATGGGGCAGTAACAGCACACTTTTGAAAACGTGTTTTTCAGCCCGAAATAAACGCGTTTTTTCAGACAACTGAATCCCTATGTAACTGCAAGGCTCAAAAGAGCCCACACACTCAGCTCTTAACCCCAGTGTGCAGAAAGTGTCAAAACATGTTTTTCAGCAGAAATAAACATGTTTCTGCAAGTTTGGTCACCCCCATGTAAGTTATGGGGCAGTAACAGCACACTTTTGAAAACGTGTTTTTCAGCCCGAAATAAACGCGTTTTTTCAGACAACTGAATCCCTATGTAACTGCAAGACTCAGAAGAGCCCACACACTCAGCTCTTAACCCCAGTGTGCAGAAAGTGACAAAACATGATTTTCAGCAGAAATAAACATGTTTCTGCAAGTTTGGTCACCCCCATGTAAGTTATGGGGCAGTAACAGCACACTTTTGAAAACGTGTTTTTCAGCCCGAAATAAACGCGTTTTTTCAGACAACTGAATCCCTATGTAACTGCAAGACTCAGAAGAGCCCACACACTCAGCTCTTAACCCCAGTGTGCAGAAAGTGTCAAAACGTGATTTTCAGCAGAAATAAACATGTTTCTGCAAGTTTGGTCACCCCCATGTAAGTTATGGGGCAGTAACAGCACACTTTTGAAAACGTGTTTTTCAGCCCGAAATAAACGCGTTTTTTCAGACAACTGAATCCCTATGTAACTGCAAGGCTCAAAAGAGCCCACACACTCAGCTCTTAACCCCAGTGTGCAGAAAGTGTCAAAACATGATTTTCAGCAGAAATAAACATGTTTCTGCAAGTTTGGTCACCCCCATGTAAGTTATGGGGCAGTAACAGCACACTTTTGAAAACGTGTTTTTCATCCCGAAATAAACGCGATTTTTCAGACAACTGAATCCCTATGTAACTGCAAGACTCAGAAGAGCCCACACACTCAGCTCTTAACCCCAGTGTGCAGAAAGTGTCAAAACGTGTTTTTCAGCAGAAATAAACATGTTTCTGCAAGTTTGGTCACCCCCATGTAAGTTATGGGGCAGTAACAGCACACTTTTGAAAACGTGTTTTTCAGCCTGAAATAAACACGTTTTTTCAGACAACTGAATCCCTATGTAACTGCAAGACTCAGAAGAGCCCACACACTCAGCTCTTAACCCCAGTGTGCAGAAAGTGTCAAAACATGATTTTCAGCAGAAATAAACATGTTTCTGCAAGTTTGGTCACCCCCATGTAAGTTATGGGGCAGTAACAGCACACTTTTGAAAACGTGTTTTTCAGCCCGAAATAAACGCGTTTTTTCAGACAACTGAATCCCTATGTAACTGCAAGACTCAGAAGAGCCCACACACTCAGCTCTTAACCCCAGTGTGCAGAAAGTGTCAAAACGTGTTTTTCAGCAGAAATAAACATGTTTCTGCAAGTTTGGTCACCCCCATGTAAGTTATGGGGCAGTAACAGCACACTTTTGAAAACGTGTTTTTCAGCCCGAAATAAACGCGTTTTTTCAGACAACTGAATCCCTATGTAACTGCAAGACTCAGAAGAGCCCACACACTCAGCTCTTAACCCCAGTGTGCAGAAAGTGTCAAAACATGATTTTCAGCAGAAATAAACATGTTTCTGCAAGTTTGGTCACCCCCATGTAAGTTATGGGGCAGTAACAGCACACTTTTGAAAACGTGTTTTTCAGCCCGAAATAAACGCGTTTTTTCAGACAACTGAATCCCTATGTAACTGCAAGACTCAGAAGAGCCCACACACTCAGCTCTTAACCCCAGTGTGCAGAAAGTGTCAAAACATGTTTTTCAGCAGAAATAAACATGTTTCTGCAAGTTTGGTCACCCCCATGTAAGTCATGGGGCAGTAACAGCACACTTTTGAAAACGTGTTTTTCAGCCTGAAATAAACACGTTTTTTCAGACAACTGAATCCCTATGTAACTGCAAGACTCAGAAGAGCCCACACACTCAGCTCTTAACCCCAGTGTGCAGAAAGTGTCAAAACGTGTTTTTCAGCAGAAATAAACATGTTTCTGCAAGTTTGGTCACCCCCATGTAAGTTATGGGGCAGTAACAGCACACTTTTGAAAACGTGTTTTTCAGCCTGAAATAAACACGTTTTTTCAGACAACTGAATCCCTATGTAACTGCAAGACTCAGAAGAGCCCACACACTCAGCTCTTAACCCCAGTGTGCAGAAAGTGTCAAAACATGATTTTCAGCAGAAATAAACATGTTTCTGCAAGTTTGGTCAACCCCATGTAAGTTATGGGGCAGTAACAGCACACTTTTGAAAACGTGTTTTTCAGCCCGAAATAAACGCGTTTTTTCAGACAACTGAATCCCTATGTAACTGCAAGACTCAGAAGAGCCCACACACTCAGCTCTTAACCCCAGTGTGCAGAAAGTGTCAAAACGTGTTTTTCAGCAGAAATAAACATGTTTCTGCAAGTTTGGTCACCCCCATGTAAGTTATGGGGCAGTAACAGCACACTTTTGAAAACGTGTTTTTCAGCCCGAAATAAACGCGTTTTTTCAGACAACTGAATCCCTATGTAACTGCAAGGCTCAAAAGAGCCCACACACTCAGCTCTTAACCCCAGTGTGCAGAAAGTGTCAAAACATGTTTTTCAGCAGAAATAAACATGTTTCTGCAAGTTTGGTCACCCCCATGTAAGTTATGGGGCAGTAACAGCACACTTTTGAAAACGTGTTTTTCAGCCCGAAATAAACGCGTTTTTTCAGACAACTGAATCCCTATGTAACTGCAAGGCTCAAAAGAGCCCACACACTCAGCTCTTAACCCCAGTGTGCAGAAAGTGTCAAAACATGATTTTCAGCAGAAATAAACATGTTTCTGCAAGTTTGGTCACCCCCATGTAAGTTATGGGGCAGTAACAGCACACTTTTGAAAACGTGTTTTTCAGCCCGAAATAAACGCGTTTTTTCAGACAACTGAATCCCTATGTAACTGCAAGGCTCAAAAGAGCCCACACACTCAGCTCTTAACCCCAGTGTGCAGAAAGAGTCAAAACATGATTTTCAGCAGAAATAAACATGTTTCTGCAAGTTTGGTCACCCCCATGTAAGTTATGGAACAGTAACAGCACACTTTTTAAAACGTGTTTTTCAGCCCGAAATAAACGCGTTTTTTCAGACAACTGAATCCCTATGTAACTGCAAGGCTCAAAAGAGCCCACACACTCAGCTCTTAACCCCAGTGTGCAGAAAGTGTCAAAACATGATTTTCAGCAGAAATAAACATGTTTCTGCAAGTTTGGTCACCCCCATGTAAGTTATGGGGCAGTAACAGCACACTTTTGAAAACGTGTTTTTCAGCCCGAAATAAACGCGTTTTTTCAGACAACTGAATCCCTATGTAACTGCAAGACTCAGAAGAGCCCACACACTCAGCTCTTAACCCCAGTGTGCAGAAAGTGTCAAAACGTGTTTTTCAGCAGAAATAAACATGTTTCTGCAAGTTTGGTCACCCCCATGTAAGTTATGGGGCAGTAACAGCACACTTTTGAAAACGTGTTTTTCAGCCCGAAATAAACGCGTTTTTTCAGACAACTGAATCCCTATGTAACTGCAAGGCTCAAAAGAGCCCACACACTCAGCTCTTAACCCCAGTGTGCAGAAAGAGTCAAAACATGATTTTCAGCAGAAATAAACATGTTTCTGCAAGTTTGGTCACCCCCATGTAAGTTATGGAACAGTAACAGCACACTTTTGAAAACGTGTTTTTCAGCCCGAAATAAACGCGTTTTTTCAGACAACTGAATCCCTATGTAACTGCAAGACTCAGAAGAGCCCACACACTCAGCTCTTAACCCCAGTGTGCAGAAAGTGTCAAAACGTGTTTTTCAGCAGAAATAAACATGTTTCTGCAAGTTTGGTCACCCCCATGTAAGTTATGGGGCAGTAACAGCACACTTTTGAAAACGTGTTTTTCAGCCCGAAATAAACGCGTTTTTTCAGACAACTGAATCCCTATGTAACTGCAAGGCTCAAAAGAGCCCACACACTCAGCTCTTAACCCCAGTGTGCAGAAAGTGTCAAAACATGATTTTCAGCAGAAATAAACATGTTTCTGCAAGTTTGGTCACCCCCATGTAAGTTATGGGGCAGTAACAGCACACTTTTTAAAACTTGTTTTTCAGCCCGAAATAAACGCGTTTTTTCAGACAACTGAATCCCTATGTAACTGCAAGGCTCAAAAGAGCCCACACACTCAGCTCTTAACCCCAGTGTGCAGAAAGTGTCAAAACATGATTTTCAGCAGAAATAAACATGTTTCTGCAAGTTTGGTCACCCCCATGTAAGTTATGGGGCAGTAACAGCACACTTTTGAAAACGTGTTTTTCAGCCCGAAATAAACGCGTTTTTTCAGACAACTGAATCCCTATGTAACTGCAAGACTCAGAAGAGCCCACACACTCAGCTCTTAACCCCAGTGTGCAGAAAGTGTCAAAACGTGTTTTTCAGCAGAAATAAACATGTTTCTGCAAGTTTGGTCACCCCCATGTAAGTTATGGGGCAGTAACAGCACACTTTTGAAAACGTGTTTTTCAGCCCGAAATAAACGCGTTTTTTCAGACAACTGAATCCCTATGTAACTGCAAGGCTCAAAAGAGCCCACACACTCAGCTCTTAACCCCAGTGTGCAGAAAGTGTCAAAACATGTTTTTCAGCAGAAATAAACATGTTTCTGCAAGTTTGGTCACCCCCATGTAAGTTATGGGGCAGTAACAGCACACTTTTGAAAACGTGTTTTTCAGCCCGAAATAAACGCGTTTTTTCAGACAACTGAATCCCTATGTAACTGCAAGACTCAGAAGAGCCCACACACTCAGCTCTTAACCCCAGTGTGCAGAAAGTGACAAAACATGATTTTCAGCAGAAATAAACATGTTTCTGCAAGTTTGGTCAACCCCATGTAAGTTATGGGGCAGTAACAGCACACTTTTGAAAACGTGTTTTTCAGCCCGAAATAAACGCGTTTTTTCAGACAACTGAATCCCTATGTAACTGCAAGGCTCAAAAGAGCCCACACACTCAGCTCTTAACCCCAGTGTGCAGAAAGTGTCAAAACATGTTTTTCAGCAGAAATAAACATGTTTCTGCAAGTTTGGTCACCCCCATGTAAGTTATGGGGCAGTAACAGCACACTTTTGAAAACGTGTTTTTCAGCCCGAAATAAACGCGTTTTTTCAGACAACTGAATCCCTATGTAACTGCAAGACTCAGAAGAGCCCACACACTCAGCTCTTAACCCCAGTGTGCAGAAAGTGTCAAAACGTGTTTTTCAGCAGAAATAAACATGTTTCTGCAAGTTTGGTCACCCCCATGTAAGTTATGGGGCAGTAACAGCACACTTTTGAAAACGTGTTTTTCAGCCCGAAATAAACGCGTTTTTTCAGACAACTGAATCCCTATGTAACTGCAAGGCTCAAAAGAGCCCACACACTCAGCTCTTAACCCCAGTGTGCAGAAAGTGTCAAAACATGTTTTTCAGCAGAAATAAACATGTTTCTGCAAGTTTGGTCACCCCCATGTAAGTTATGGGGCAGTAACAGCACACTTTTGAAAACGTGTTTTTCAGCCCGAAATAAACGCGTTTTTTCAGACAACTGAATCCCTATGTAACTGCAAGGCTCAAAAGAGCCCACACACTCAGCTCTTAACCCCAGTGTGCAGAAAGTGTCAAAACATGATTTTCAGCAGAAATAAACATGTTTCTGCAAGTTTGGTCACCCCCATGTAAGTTATGGGGCAGTAACAGCACACTTTTGAAAACGTGTTTTTCAGCCCGAAATAAACGCGTTTTTTCAGACAACTGAATCCCTATGTAACTGCAAGGCTCAAAAGAGCCCACACACTCAGCTCTTAACCCCAGTGTGCAGAAAGAGTCAAAACATGATTTTCAGCAGAAATAAACATGTTTCTGCAAGTTTGGTCACCCCCATGTAAGTTATGGAACAGTAACAGCACACTTTTTAAAACGTGTTTTTCAGCCCGAAATAAACGCGTTTTTTCAGACAACTGAATCCCTATGTAACTGCAAGGCTCAAAAGAGCCCACACACTCAGCTCTTAACCCCAGTGTGCAGAAAGTGTCAAAACATGATTTTCAGCAGAAATAAACATGTTTCTGCAAGTTTGGTCACCCCCATGTAAGTTATGGGGCAGTAACAGCACACTTTTGAAAACGTGTTTTTCAGCCCGAAATAAACGCGTTTTTTCAGACAACTGAATCCCTATGTAACTGCAAGACTCAGAAGAGCCCACACACTCAGCTCTTAACCCCAGTGTGCAGAAAGTGTCAAAACGTGTTTTTCAGCAGAAATAAACATGTTTCTGCAAGTTTGGTCACCCCCATGTAAGTTATGGGGCAGTAACAGCACACTTTTGAAAACGTGTTTTTCAGCCCGAAATAAACGCGTTTTTTCAGACAACTGAATCCCTATGTAACTGCAAGGCTCAAAAGAGCCCACACACTCAGCTCTTAACCCCAGTGTGCAGAAAGAGTCAAAACATGATTTTCAGCAGAAATAAACATGTTTCTGCAAGTTTGGTCACCCCCATGTAAGTTATGGAACAGTAACAGCACACTTTTTAAAACGTGTTTTTCAGCCCGAAATAAACGCGTTTTTTCAGACAACTGAATCCCTATGTAACTGCAAGGCTCAAAAGAGCCCACACACTCAGCTCTTAACCCCAGTGTGCAGAAAGTGTCAAAACATGATTTTCAGCAGAAATAAACATGTTTCTGCAAGTTTGGTCACCCCCATGTAAGTTATGGGGCAGTAACAGCACACTTTTGAAAACGTGTTTTTCAGCCCGAAATAAACGCGTTTTTTCAGACAACTGAATCCCTATGTAACTGCAAGACTCAGAAGAGCCCACACACTCAGCTCTTAACCCCAGTGTGCAGAAAGTGTCAAAACGTGTTTTTCAGCAGAAATAAACATGTTTCTGCAAGTTTGGTCACCCCCATGTAAGTTATGGGGCAGTAACAGCACACTTTTGAAAACGTGTTTTTCAGCCCGAAATAAACACGTTTTTTCAGACAACTGAATCCCTATGTAACTGCAAGGCTCAAAAGAGCCCACACACTCAGCTCTTAACCCCAGTGTGCAGAAAGTGTCAAAACATGATTTTCAGCAGAAATAAACATGTTTCTGCAAGTTTGGTCACCCCCATGTAAGTTATGGGGCAGTAACAGCACACTTTTTAAAACTTGTTTTTCAGCCCGAAATAAACGCGTTTTTTCAGACAACTGAATCCCTATGTAACTGCAAGGCTCAAAAGAGCCCACACACTCAGCTCTTAACCCCAGTGTGCAGAAAGTGTCAAAACATGATTTTCAGCAGAAATAAACATGTTTCTGCAAGTTTGGTCACCCCCATGTAAGTTATGGGGCAGTAACAGCACACTTTTGAAAACGTGTTTTTCAGCCCGAAATAAACGCGTTTTTTCAGACAACTGAATCCCTATGTAACTGCAAGACTCAGAAGAGCCCACACACTCAGCTCTTAACCCCAGTGTGCAGAAAGTGTCAAAACGTGTTTTTCAGCAGAAATAAACATGTTTCTGCAAGTTTGGTCACCCCCATGTAAGTTATGGGGCAGTAACAGCACACTTTTGAAAACGTGTTTTTCAGCCCGAAATAAACGCGTTTTTTCAGACAACTGAATCCCTATGTAACTGCAAGGCTCAAAAGAGCCCACACACTCAGCTCTTAACCCCAGTGTGCAGAAAGTGTCAAAACATGTTTTTCAGCAGAAATAAACATGTTTCTGCAAGTTTGGTCACCCCCATGTAAGTTATGGGGCAGTAACAGCACACTTTTGAAAACGTGTTTTTCAGCCCGAAATAAACGCGTTTTTTCAGACAACTGAATCCCTATGTAACTGCAAGACTCAGAAGAGCCCACACACTCAGCTCTTAACCCCAGTGTGCAGAAAGTGACAAAACATGATTTTCAGCAGAAATAAACATGTTTCTGCAAGTTTGGTCACCCCCATGTAAGTTATGGGGCAGTAACAGCACACTTTTGAAAACGTGTTTTTCAGCCCGAAATAAACGCGTTTTTTCAGACAACTGAATCCCTATGTAACTGCAAGACTCAGAAGAGCCCACACACTCAGCTCTTAACCCCAGTGTGCAGAAAGTGTCAAAACGTGTTTTTCAGCAGAAATAAACATGTTTCTGCAAGTTTGGTCACCCCCATGTAAGTTATGGGGCAGTAACAGCACACTTTTGAAAACGTGTTTTTCAGCCTGAAATAAACACGTTTTTTCAGACAACTGAATCCCTATGTAACTGCAAGACTCAGAAGAGCCCACACACTCAGCTCTTAACCCCAGTGTGCAGAAAGTGTCAAAACATGATTTTCAGCAGAAATAAACATGTTTCTGCAAGTTTGGTCAACCCCATGTAAGTTATGGGGCAGTAACAGCACACTTTTGAAAACGTGTTTTTCAGCCCGAAATAAACGCGTTTTTTCAGACAACTGAATCCCTATGTAACTGCAAGGCTCAAAAGAGCCCACACACTCAGCTCTTAACCCCAGTGTGCAGAAAGTGTCAAAACATGTTTTTCAGCAGAAATAAACATGTTTCTGCAAGTTTGGTCACCCCCATGTAAGTTATGGGGCAGTAACAGCACACTTTTGAAAACGTGTTTTTCAGCCCGAAATAAACGCGTTTTTTCAGACAACTGAATCCCTATGTAACTGCAAGACTCAGAAGAGCCCACACACTCAGCTCTTAACCCCAGTGTGCAGAAAGTGTCAAAACATGTTTTTCAGCAGAAATAAACATGTTTCTGCAAGTTTGGTCACCCCCATGTAAGTTATGGGGCAGTAACAGCACACTTTTGAAAACGTGTTTTTCAGCCTGAAATAAACACGTTTTTTCAGACAACTGAATCCCTATGTAACTGCAAGACTCAGAAGAGCCCACACACTCAGCTCTTAACCCCAGTGTGCAGAAAGTGTCAAAACATGATTTTCAGCAGAAATAAACATGTTTCTGCAAGTTTGGTCAACCCCATGTAAGTTATGGGGCAGTAACAGCACACTTTTGAAAACGTGTTTTTCAGCCCGAAATAAACGCGTTTTTTCAGACAACTGAATCCCTATGTAACTGCAAGGCTCAAAAGAGCCCACACACTCAGCTCTTAACCCCAGTGTGCAGAAAGTGTCAAAACATGTTTTTCAGCAGAAATAAACATGTTTCTGCAAGTTTGGTCACCCCCATGTAAGTTATGGGGCAGTAACAGCACACTTTTGAAAACGTGTTTTTCAGCCCGAAATAAACGCGTTTTTTCAGACAACTGAATCCCTATGTAACTGCAAGACTCAGAAGAGCCCACACACTCAGCTCTTAACCCCAGTGTGCAGAAAGTGTCAAAACGTGATTTTCAGCAGAAATAAACATGTTTCTGCAAGTTTGGTCACCCCCATGTAAGTTATGGGGCAGTAACAGCACACTTTTGAAAACGTGTTTTTCAGCCCGAAATAAACGCGTTTTTTCAGACAACTGAATCCCTATGTAACTGCAAGACTCAGAAGAGCCCACACACACAGCTCTTAACCCCAGTGTGCAGAAAGTGTCAAAACGTGTTTTTCAGCAGAAATAAACATGTTTCTGCAAGTTTGTTCACCCCCATGTAAGTTATGGGGCAGTAACAGCACACTTTTGAAAACGTGTTTTTCAGCCTGAAATAAACACGTTTTTTCAGACAACTGAATCCCTATGTAACTGCAAGACTCAGAAGAGCCCACACACTCAGCTCTTAACCCCAGTGTGCAGAAAGTGTCAAAACATGATTTTCAGCAGAAATAAACATGTTTCTGCAAGTTTGGTCACCCCCATGTAAGTTATGGGGCAGTAACAGCACACTTTTGAAAACGTGTTTTTCAGCCCGAAATAAACGCGTTTTTTCAGACAACTGAATCCCTATGTAACTGCAAGACTCAGAAGAGCCCACACACTCAGCTCTTAACCCCAGTGTGCAGAAAGTGTCAAAACGTGTTTTTCAGCAGAAATAAACATGTTTCTGCAAGTTTGGTCACCCCCATGTAAGTTATGGGGCAGTAACAGCACACTTTTGAAAACGTGTTTTTCAGCCCGAAATAAACGCGTTTTTTCAGACAACTGAATCCCTATGTAACTGCAAGACTCAGAAGAGCCCACACACTCAGCTCTTAACCCCAGTGTGCAGAAAGTGTCAAAACATGATTTTCAGCAGAAATAAACATGTTTCTGCAAGTTTGGTCACCCCCATGTAAGTTATGGGGCAGTAACAGCACACTTTTGAAAACGTGTTTTTCAGCCCGAAATAAACGCGTTTTTTCAGACAACTGAATCCCTATGTAACTGCAAGACTCAGAAGAGCCCACACACTCAGCTCTTAACCCCAGTGTGCAGAAAGTGTCAAAACATGTTTTTCAGCAGAAATAAACATGTTTCTGCAAGTTTGGTCACCCCCATGTAAGTTATGGGGCAGTAACAGCACACTTTTGAAAACGTGTTTTTCAGCCCGAAATAAACGCGTTTTTTCAGACAACTGAATCCCTATGTAACTGCAAGGCTCAAAAGAGCCCACACACTCAGCTCTTAACCCCAGTGTGCAGAAAGTGTCAAAACATGATTTTCAGCAGAAATAAACATGTTTCTGCAAGTTTGGTCAACCCCATGTAAGTTATGGGGCAGTAACAGCACACTTTTGAAAACGTGTTTTTCAGCCTGAAATAAACGCGTTTTTTCAGACAACTGAATCCCTATGTAACTGCAAGACTCAGAAGAGCCCACACACTCAGCTCTTAACCCCAGTGTGCAGAAAGTGTCAAAACATGATTTTCAGCAGAAATAAACATGTTTCTGCAAGTTTGGTCACCCCCATGTAAGTTATGGGGCAGTAACAGCACACTTTTGAAAACGTGTTTTTCAGCCTGAAATAAACGCGTTTTTTCAGACAACTGAATCCCTATGTAACTGCAAGGCTCAAAAGAGCCCACACACTCAGCTCTTAACCCCAGTGTGCAGAAAGTGTCAAAACATGTTTTTCAGCAGAAATAAACATGTTTCTGCAAGTTTGGTCACCCCCATGTAAGTTATGGGGCAGTAACAGCACACTTTTGAAAACGTGTTTTTCAGCCCGAAATAAACGCGTTTTTTCAGACAACTGAATCCCTATGTAACTGCAAGACTCAGAAGAGCCCACACACACAGCTCTTAACCCCAGTGTGCAGAAAGTGTCAAAACGTGTTTTTCAGCAGAAATAAACATGTTTCTGCAAGTTTGGTCACCCCCATGTAAGTTATGGGGCAGTAACAGCACACTTTTGAAAACGTGTTTTTCAGCCCGAAATAAACGCGTTTTTTCAGACAACTGAATCCCTATGTAACTGCAAGACTCAGAAGAGCCCACACACTCAGCTCTTAACCCCAGTGTGCAGAAAGTGTCAAAACATGATTTTCAGCAGAAATAAACATGTTTCTGCAAGTTTGGTCACCCCCATGTAAGTTATGGGGCAGTAACAGCACACTTTTGAAAACGTGTTTTTCAGCCCGAAATAAACGCGTTTTTTCAGACAACTGAATCCCTATGTAACTGCAAGACTCAGAAGAGCCCACACACTCAGCTCTTAACCCCAGTGTGCAGAAAGTGTCAAAACGTGTTTTTCAGCAGAAATAAACATGTTTCTGCAAGTTTGGTCACCCCCATGTAAGTTATGGGGCAGTAACAGCACACTTTTGAAAACGTGTTTTTCAGCCTGAAATAAACACGTTTTTTCAGACAACTGAATCCCTATGTAACTGCAAGACTCAGAAGAGCCCACACACTCAGCTCTTAACCCCAGTGTGCAGAAAGTGTCAAAACATGATTTTCAGCAGAAATAAACATGTTTCTGCAAGTTTGGTCAACCCCATGTAAGTTATGGGGCAGTAACAGCACACTTTTGAAAACGTGTTTTTCAGCCCGAAATAAACGCGTTTTTTCAGACAACTGAATCCCTATGTAACTGCAAGGCTCAAAAGAGCCCACACACTCAGCTCTTAACCCCAGTGTGCAGAAAGTGTCAAAACATGTTTTTCAGCAGAAATAAACATGTTTCTGCAAGTTTGGTCACCCCCATGTAAGTTATGGGGCAGTAACAGCACACTTTTGAAAACGTGTTTTTCAGCCCGAAATAAACGCGTTTTTTCAGACAACTGAATCCCTATGTAACTGCAAGACTCAGAAGAGCCCACACACTCAGCTCTTAACCCCAGTGTGCAGAAAGTGTCAAAACATGTTTTTCAGCAGAAATAAACATGTTTCTGCAAGTTTGGTCACCCCCATGTAAGTTATGGGGCAGTAACAGCACACTTTTGAAAACGTGTTTTTCAGCCTGAAATAAACACGTTTTTTCAGACAACTGAATCCCTATGTAACTGCAAGACTCAGAAGAGCCCACACACTCAGCTCTTAACCCCAGTGTGCAGAAAGTGTCAAAACATGATTTTCAGCAGAAATAAACATGTTTCTGCAAGTTTGGTCAACCCCATGTAAGTTATGGGGCAGTAACAGCACACTTTTGAAAACGTGTTTTTCAGCCCGAAATAAACGCGTTTTTTCAGACAACTGAATCCCTATGTAACTGCAAGGCTCAAAAGAGCCCACACACTCAGCTCTTAACCCCAGTGTGCAGAAAGTGTCAAAACATGTTTTTCAGCAGAAATAAACATGTTTCTGCAAGTTTGGTCACCCCCATGTAAGTTATGGGGCAGTAACAGCACACTTTTGAAAACGTGTTTTTCAGCCCGAAATAAACGCGTTTTTTCAGACAACTGAATCCCTATGTAACTGCAAGACTCAGAAGAGCCCACACACTCAGCTCTTAACCCCAGTGTGCAGAAAGTGTCAAAACGTGATTTTCAGCAGAAATAAACATGTTTCTGCAAGTTTGGTCACCCCCATGTAAGTTATGGGGCAGTAACAGCACACTTTTGAAAACGTGTTTTTCAGCCCGAAATAAACGCGTTTTTTCAGACAACTGAATCCCTATGTAACTGCAAGACTCAGAAGAGCCCACACACACAGCTCTTAACCCCAGTGTGCAGAAAGTGTCAAAACGTGTTTTTCAGCAGAAATAAACATGTTTCTGCAAGTTTGTTCACCCCCATGTAAGTTATGGGGCAGTAACAGCACACTTTTGAAAACGTGTTTTTCAGCCTGAAATAAACACGTTTTTTCAGACAACTGAATCCCTATGTAACTGCAAGACTCAGAAGAGCCCACACACTCAGCTCTTAACCCCAGTGTGCAGAAAGTGTCAAAACATGATTTTCAGCAGAAATAAACATGTTTCTGCAAGTTTGGTCACCCCCATGTAAGTTATGGGGCAGTAACAGCACACTTTTGAAAACGTGTTTTTCAGCCCGAAATAAACGCGTTTTTTCAGACAACTGAATCCCTATGTAACTGCAAGACTCAGAAGAGCCCACACACTCAGCTCTTAACCCCAGTGTGCAGAAAGTGTCAAAACGTGTTTTTCAGCAGAAATAAACATGTTTCTGCAAGTTTGGTCACCCCCATGTAAGTTATGGGGCAGTAACAGCACACTTTTGAAAACGTGTTTTTCAGCCCGAAATAAACGCGTTTTTTCAGACAACTGAATCCCTATGTAACTGCAAGACTCAGAAGAGCCCACACACTCAGCTCTTAACCCCAGTGTGCAGAAAGTGTCAAAACATGATTTTCAGCAGAAATAAACATGTTTCTGCAAGTTTGGTCACCCCCATGTAAGTTATGGGGCAGTAACAGCACACTTTTGAAAACGTGTTTTTCAGCCCGAAATAAACGCGTTTTTTCAGACAACTGAATCCCTATGTAACTGCAAGACTCAGAAGAGCCCACACACTCAGCTCTTAACCCCAGTGTGCAGAAAGTGTCAAAACATGTTTTTCAGCAGAAATAAACATGTTTCTGCAAGTTTGGTCACCCCCATGTAAGTTATGGGGCAGTAACAGCACACTTTTGAAAACGTGTTTTTCAGCCCGAAATAAACGCGTTTTTTCAGACAACTGAATCCCTATGTAACTGCAAGGCTCAAAAGAGCCCACACACTCAGCTCTTAACCCCAGTGTGCAGAAAGTGTCAAAACATGATTTTCAGCAGAAATAAACATGTTTCTGCAAGTTTGGTCAACCCCATGTAAGTTATGGGGCAGTAACAGCACACTTTTGAAAACGTGTTTTTCAGCCTGAAATAAACGCGTTTTTTCAGACAACTGAATCCCTATGTAACTGCAAGACTCAGAAGAGCCCACACACTCAGCTCTTAACCCCAGTGTGCAGAAAGTGTCAAAACATGATTTTCAGCAGAAATAAACATGTTTCTGCAAGTTTGGTCACCCCCATGTAAGTTATGGGGCAGTAACAGCACACTTTTGAAAACGTGTTTTTCAGCCTGAAATAAACGCGTTTTTTCAGACAACTGAATCCCTATGTAACTGCAAGGCTCAAAAGAGCCCACACACTCAGCTCTTAACCCCAGTGTGCAGAAAGTGTCAAAACATGTTTTTCAGCAGAAATAAACATGTTTCTGCAAGTTTGGTCACCCCCATGTAAGTTATGGGGCAGTAACAGCACACTTTTGAAAACGTGTTTTTCAGCCCGAAATAAACGCGTTTTTTCAGACAACTGAATCCCTATGTAACTGCAAGACTCAGAAGAGCCCACACACACAGCTCTTAACCCCAGTGTGCAGAAAGTGTCAAAACGTGTTTTTCAGCAGAAATAAACATGTTTCTGCAAGTTTGGTCACCCCCATGTAAGTTATGGGGCAGTAACAGCACACTTTTGAAAACGTGTTTTTCAGCCCGAAATAAACGCGTTTTTTCAGACAACTGAATCCCTATGTAACTGCAAGACTCAGAAGAGCCCACACACTCAGCTCTTAACCCCAGTGTGCAGAAAGTGTCAAAACATGATTTTCAGCAGAAATAAACATGTTTCTGCAAGTTTGGTCACCCCCATGTAAGTTATGGGGCAGTAACAGCACACTTTTGAAAACGTGTTTTTCAGCCCGAAATAAACGCGTTTTTTCAGACAACTGAATCCCTATGTAACTGCAAGACTCAGAAGAGCCCACACACTCAGCTCTTAACCCCAGTGTGCAGAAAGTGTCAAAACGTGTTTTTCAGCAGAAATAAACATGTTTCTGCAAGTTTGGTCACCCCCATGTAAGTTATGGGGCAGTAACAGCACACTTTTGAAAACGTGTTTTTCAGCCTGAAATAAACACGTTTTTTCAGACAACTGAATCCCTATGTAACTGCAAGACTCAGAAGAGCCCACACACTCAGCTCTTAACCCCAGTGTGCAGAAAGTGTCAAAACATGATTTTCAGCAGAAATAAACATGTTTCTGCAAGTTTGGTCAACCCCATGTAAGTTATGGAGCAGTAACAGCACACTTTTGAAAACGTGTTTTTCAGCCCGAAATAAACGCGTTTTTTCAGACAACTGAATCCCTATGTAACTGCAAGGCTCAAAAGAGCCCACACACTCAGCTCTTAACCCCAGTGTGCAGAAAGTGTCAAAACATGTTTTTCAGCAGAAATAAACATGTTTCTGCAAGTTTGGTCACCCCCATGTAAGTTATGGGGCAGTAACAGCACACTTTTGAAAACGTGTTTTTCAGCCCGAAATAAACGCGTTTTTTCAGACAACTGAATCCCTATGTAACTGCAAGACTCAGAAGAGCCCACACACTCAGCTCTTAACCCCAGTGTGCAGAAAGTGTCAAAACGTGTTTTTCAGCAGAAATAAACATGTTTCTGCAAGTTTGGTCACCCCCATGTAAGTTATGGGGCAGTAACAGCACACTTTTGAAAACGTGTTTTTCAGCCCGAAATAAACGCGTTTTTTCAGACAACTGAATCCCTATGTAACTGCAAGGCTCAAAAGAGCCCACACACTCAGCTCTTAACCCCAGTGTGCAGAAAGTGTCAAAACGTGTTTTTCAGCAGAAATAAACATGTTTCTGCAAGTTTGGTCACCCCCATGTAAGTTATGGGGCAGTAACAGCACACTTTTGAAAACGTGTTTTTCAGCCCGAAATAAACGCGTTTTTTCAGACAACTGAATCCCTATGTAACTGCAAGACTCAGAAGAGCCCACACACTCAGCTCTTAACCCCAGTGTGCAGAAAGTGTCAAAACATGATTTTCAGCAGAAATAAACATGTTTCTGCAAGTTTGGTCACCCCCATGTAAGTTATGGGGCAGTAACAGCACACTTTTGAAAACGTGTTTTTCAGCCCGAAATAAACGCGTTTTTTCAGACAACTGAATCCCTATGTAACTGCAAGACTCAGAAGAGCCCACACACTCAGCTCTTAACCCCAGTGTGCAGAAAGTGTCAAAACGTGTTTTTCAGCAGAAATAAACATGTTTCTGCAAGTTTGGTCACCCCCATGTAAGTTATGGGGCAGTAACAGCACACTTTTGAAAACGTGTTTTTCAGCCTGAAATAAACACGTTTTTTCAGACAACTGAATCCCTATGTAACTGCAAGACTCAGAAGAGCTCACACACTCAGCTCTTAACCCCAGTGTGCAGAAAGTGTCAAAACATGATTTTCAGCAGAAATAAACATGTTTCTGCAAGTTTGGTCAACCCCATGTAAGTTATGGGGCAGTAACAGCACACTTTTGAAAACGTGTTTTTCAGCCCGAAATAAACGCGTTTTTTCAGACAACTGAATCCCTATGTAACTGCAAGGCTCAAAAGAGCCCACACACTCAGCTCTTAACCCCAGTGTGCAGAAAGTGTCAAAACGTGTTTTTCAGCAGAAATAAACATGTTTCTGCAAGTTTGGTCACCCCCATGTAAGTTATGGGGCAGTAACAGCACACTTTTGAAAACGTGTTTTTCAGCCCGAAATAAACGCGTTTTTTCAGACAACTGAATCCCTATGTAACTGCAAGACTCAGAAGAGCCCACACACTCAGCTCTTAACCCCAGTGTGCAGAAAGTGTCAAAACATGATTTTCAGCAGAAATAAACATGTTTCTGCAAGTTTGGTCACCCCCATGTAAGTTATGGGGCAGTAACAGCACACTTTTTAAAACGTGTTTTTCAGCCCGAAATAAACGCGTTTTTTCAGACAACTGAATCCCTATGTAACTGCAAGGCTCAAAAGAGCCCACACACTCAGCTCTTAACCCCAGTGTGCAGAAAGTGTCAAAACATGATTTTCAGCAGAAATAAACATGTTTCTGCAAGTTTGGTCACCCCCATGTAAGTTATGGGGCAGTAACAGCACACTTTTGAAAACGTGTTTTTCAGCCCGAAATAAACGCGTTTTTTCAGACAACTGAATCCCTATGTAACTGCAAGACTCAGAAGAGCCCACACACTCAGCTCTTAACCCCAGTGTGCAGAAAGTGTCAAAACGTGTTTTTCAGCAGAAATAAACATGTTTCTGCAAGTTTGGTCACCCCCATGTAAGTTATGGGGCAGTAACAGCACACTTTTGAAAACGTGTTTTTCAGCCCGAAATAAACGCGTTTTTTCAGACAACTGAATCCCTATGTAACTGCAAGACTCAGAAGAGCCCACACACTCAGCTCTTAACCCCAGTGTGCAGAAAGTGTCAAAACATGATTTTCAGCAGAAATAAACATGTTTCTGCAAGTTTGGTCACCCCCATGTAAGTTATGGGGCAGTAACAGCACACTTTTGAAAACGTGTTTTTCAGCCCGAAATAAACGCGTTTTTTCAGACAACTGAATCCCTATGTAACTGCAAGGCTCAAAAGAGCCCACACACTCAGCTCTTAACCCCAGTGTGCAGAAAGTGTCAAAACATGTTTTTCAGCAGAAATAAACATGTTTCTGCAAGTTTGGTCACCCCCATGTAAGTTATGGGGCAGTAACAGCACACTTTTGAAAACGTGTTTTTCAGCCCGAAATAAACGCGTTTTTTCAGACAACTGAATCCCTATGTAACTGCAAGACTCAGAAGAGCCCACACACTCAGCTCTTAACCCCAGTGTGCAGAAAGTGTCAAAACGTGTTTTTCAGCAGAAATAAACATGTTTCTGCAAGTTTGGTCACCCCCATGTAAGTTATGGGGCAGTAACAGCACACTTTTGAAAACGTGTTTTTCAGCCCGAAATAAACGCGTTTTTTCAGACAACTGAATCCCTATGTAACTGCAAGACTCAGAAGAGCCCACACACTCAGCTCTTAACCCCAGTGTGCAGAAAGTGTCAAAACATGATTTTCAGCAGAAATAAACATGTTTCTGCAAGTTTGGTCAACCCCATGTAAGTTATGGGGCAGTAACAGCACACTTTTGAAAACGTGTTTTTCAGCCCGAAATAAACGCGTTTTTTCAGACAACTGAATCCCTATGTAACTGCAAGGCTCAAAAGAGCCCACACACTCAGCTCTTAACCCCAGTGTGCAGAAAGTGTCAAAACATGATTTTCAGCAGAAATAAACATGTTTCTGCAAGTTTGGTCACCCCCATGTAAGTTATGGGGCAGTAACAGCACACTTTTGAAAACGTGTTTTTCAGCCCGAAATAAACGCGTTTTTTCAGACAACTGAATCCCTATGTAACTGCAAGACTCAGAAGAGCCCACACACTCAGCTCTTAACCCCAGTGTGCAGAAAGTGTCAAAACATGATTTTCAGCAGAAATAAACATGTTTCTGCAAGTTTGGTCACCCCCATGTAAGTTATGGGGCAGTACCAGCACACTTTTTAAAACGTGTTTTTCAGCCCGAAATAAACGCGTTTTTTCAGACAACTGAATCCCTATGTAACTGCAAGGCTCAAAAGAGCCCACACACTCAGCTCTTAACCCCAGTGTGCAGAAAGTGTCAAAACATGATTTTCAGCAGAAATAAACATGTTTCTGCAAGTTTGGTCACCCCCATGTAAGTTATGGGGCAGTAACAGCACACTTTTGAAAACGTGTTTTTCAGCCCGAAATAAACGCGTTTTTTCAGACAACTGAATCCCTATGTAACTGCAAGACTCAGAAGAGCCCACACACTCAGCTCTTAACCCCAGTGTGCAGAAAGTGTCAAAACGTGTTTTTCAGCAGAAATAAACATGTTTCTGTAAGTTTGGTCACCCCCATGTAAGTTATGGGGCAGTAACAGCACACTTTTGAAAACGTGTTTTTCAGCCCGAAATAAACGCGTTTTTTCAGACAACTGAATCCCTATGTAACTGCAAGGCTCAAAAGAGCCCACACACTCAGCTCTTAACCCCAGTGTGCAGAAAGTGTCAAAACATGATTTTCAGCAGAAATAAACATGTTTCTGCAAGTTTGGTCACCCCCATGTAAGTTATGGGGCAGTAACAGCACACTTTTGAAAACGTGTTTTTCAGCCCGAAATAAACGCGTTTTTTCAGACAACTGAATCCCTATGTAACTGCAAGACTCAGAAGAGCCCACACACTCAGCTCTTAACCCCAGTGTGCAGAAAGAGTCAAAACATGATTTTCAGCAGAAATAAACATGTTTCTGCAAGTTTGGTCACCCCCATGTAAGTTATGGGGCAGTAACAGCACACTTTTTAAAACGTGTTTTTCAGCCCGAAATAAACGCGTTTTTTCAGACAACTGAATCCCTATGTAACTGCAAGGCTCAAAAGAGCCCACACACTCAGCTCTTAACCCCAGTGTGCAGAAAGTGTCAAAACATGATTTTCAGCAGAAATAAACATGTTTCTGCAAGTTTGGTCACCCCCATGTAAGTTATGGGGCAGTAACAGCACACTTTTGAAAACGTGTTTTTCAGCCCGAAATAAACGCGTTTTTTCAGACAACTGAATCCCTATGTAACTGCAAGACTCAGAAGAGCCCACACACTCAGCTCTTAACCCCAGTGTGCAGAAAGTGTCAAAACGTGTTTTTCAGCAGAAATAAACATGTTTCTGCAAGTTTGGTCACCCCCATGTAAGTTATGGGGCAGTAACAGCACACTTTTGAAAACGTGTTTTTCAGCCCGAAATAAACACGTTTTTTCAGACAACTGAATCCCTATGTAACTGCAAGGCTCAAAAGAGCCCACACACTCAGCTCTTAACCCCAGTGTGCAGAAAGTGTCAAAACATGATTTTCAGCAGAAATAAACATGTTTCTGCAAGTTTGGTCACCCCCATGTAAGTTATGGGGCAGTAACAGCACACTTTTTAAAACTTGTTTTTCAGCCCGAAATAAACGCGTTTTTTCAGACAACTGAATCCCTATGTAACTGCAAGGCTCAAAAGAGCCCACACACTCAGCTCTTAACCCCAGTGTGCAGAAAGTGTCAAAACATGATTTTCAGCAGAAATAAACATGTTTCTGCAAGTTTGGTCACCCCCATGTAAGTTATGGGGCAGTAACAGCACACTTTTGAAAACGTGTTTTTCAGCCCGAAATAAACGCGTTTTTTCAGACAACTGAATCCCTATGTAACTGCAAGACTCAGAAGAGCCCACACACTCAGCTCTTAACCCCAGTGTGCAGAAAGTGTCAAAACGTGTTTTTCAGCAGAAATAAACATGTTTCTGCAAGTTTGGTCACCCCCATGTAAGTTATGGGGCAGTAACAGCACACTTTTGAAAACGTGTTTTTCAGCCCGAAATAAACGCGTTTTTTCAGACAACTGAATCCCTATGTAACTGCAAGGCTCAAAAGAGCCCACACACTCAGCTCTTAACCCCAGTGTGCAGAAAGTGTCAAAACGTGTTTTTCAGCAGAAATAAACATGTTTCTGCAAGTTTGGTCACCCCCATGTAAGTTATGGGGCAGTAACAGCACACTTTTGAAAACGTGTTTTTCAGCCCGAAATAAACGCGTTTTTTCAGACAACTGAATCCCTATGTAACTGCAAGACTCAGAAGAGCCCACACACTCAGCTCTTAACCCCAGTGTGCAGAAAGTGACAAAACATGATTTTCAGCAGAAATAAACATGTTTCTGCAAGTTTGGTCACCCCCATGTAAGTTATGGGGCAGTAACAGCACACTTTTGAAAACGTGTTTTTCAGCCCGAAATAAACGCGTTTTTTCAGACAACTGAATCCCTATGTAACTGCAAGACTCAGAAGAGCCCACACACTCAGCTCTTAACCCCAGTGTGCAGAAAGTGTCAAAACGTGATTTTCAGCAGAAATAAACATGTTTCTGCAAGTTTGGTCACCCCCATGTAAGTTATGGGGCAGTAACAGCACACTTTTGAAAACGTGTTTTTCAGCCCGAAATAAACGCGTTTTTTCAGACAACTGAATCCCTATGTAACTGCAAGGCTCAAAAGAGCCCACACACTCAGCTCTTAACCCCAGTGTGCAGAAAGTGTCAAAACATGATTTTCAGCAGAAATAAACATGTTTCTGCAAGTTTGGTCACCCCCATGTAAGTTATGGGGCAGTAACAGCACACTTTTGAAAACGTGTTTTTCATCCCGAAATAAACGCGATTTTTCAGACAACTGAATCCCTATGTAACTGCAAGACTCAGAAGAGCCCACACACTCAGCTCTTAACCCCAGTGTGCAGAAAGTGTCAAAACGTGTTTTTCAGCAGAAATAAACATGTTTCTGCAAGTTTGGTCACCCCCATGTAAGTTATGGGGCAGTAACAGCACACTTTTGAAAACGTGTTTTTCAGCCTGAAATAAACACGTTTTTTCAGACAACTGAATCCCTATGTAACTGCAAGACTCAGAAGAGCCCACACACTCAGCTCTTAACCCCAGTGTGCAGAAAGTGTCAAAACATGATTTTCAGCAGAAATAAACATGTTTCTGCAAGTTTGGTCACCCCCATGTAAGTTATGGGGCAGTAACAGCACACTTTTGAAAACGTGTTTTTCAGCCCGAAATAAACGCGTTTTTTCAGACAACTGAATCCCTATGTAACTGCAAGACTCAGAAGAGCCCACACACTCAGCTCTTAACCCCAGTGTGCAGAAAGTGTCAAAACGTGATTTTCAGCAGAAATAAACATGTTTCTGCAAGTTTGGTCACCCCCATGTAAGTTATGGGGCAGTAACAGCACACTTTTGAAAACGTGTTTTTCAGCCCGAAATAAACGCGTTTTTTCAGACAACTGAATCCCTATGTAACTGCAAGGCTCAAAAGAGCCCACACACTCAGCTCTTAACCCCAGTGTGCAGAAAGTGTCAAAACATGATTTTCAGCAGAAATAAACATGTTTCTGCAAGTTTGGTCACCCCCATGTAAGTTATGGGGCAGTAACAGCACACTTTTGAAAACGTGTTTTTCATCCCGAAATAAACGCGATTTTTCAGACAACTGAATCCCTATGTAACTGCAAGACTCAGAAGAGCCCACACACTCAGCTCTTAACCCCAGTGTGCAGAAAGTGTCAAAACGTGTTTTTCAGCAGAAATAAACATGTTTCTGCAAGTTTGGTCACCCCCATGTAAGTTATGGGGCAGTAACAGCACACTTTTGAAAACGTGTTTTTCAGCCTGAAATAAACACGTTTTTTCAGACAACTGAATCCCTATGTAACTGCAAGACTCAGAAGAGCCCACACACTCAGCTCTTAACCCCAGTGTGCAGAAAGTGTCAAAACATGATTTTCAGCAGAAATAAACATGTTTCTGCAAGTTTGGTCACCCCCATGTAAGTTATGGGGCAGTAACAGCACACTTTTGAAAACGTGTTTTTCAGCCCGAAATAAACGCGTTTTTTCAGACAACTGAATCCCTATGTAACTGCAAGGCTCAAAAGAGCCCACACACTCAGCTCTTAACCCCAGTGTGCAGAAAGTGTCAAAACGTGTTTTTCAGCAGAAATAAACATGTTTCTGCAAGTTTGGTCACCCCCATGTAAGTTATGGGGCAGTAACAGCACACTTTTGAAAACGTGTTTTTCAGCCCGAAATAAACGCGTTTTTTCAGACATCTGAATCCCTATGTAACTGCAAGGCTCAAAAGAGCCCACACACTCAGCTCTTAACCCCAGTGTGCAGAAAGTGTCAAAACATGATTTTCAGCAGAAATAAACATGTTTCTGCAAGTTTGGTCACCCCCATGTAAGTTATGGGGCAGTAACAGCACACTTTTTAAAACGTGTTTTTCAGCCCGAAATAAACGCGTTTTTTCAGACAACTGAATCCCTATGTAACTGCAAGACTCAGAAGAGCCCACACACTCAGCTCTTAACCCCAGTGTGCAGAAAGTGTCAAAACGTGTTTTTCAGCAGAAATAAACATGTTTCTGCAAGTTTGGTCACCCCCATGTAAGTTATGGGGCAGTAACAGCACACTTTTGAAAACGTGTTTTTCAGCACGAAATAAACGCGTTTTTTCAGACAACTGAATCCCTATGTAACTGCAAGGCTCAAAAGAGCCCACACACTCAGCTCTTAACCCCAGTGTGCAGAAAGTGTCAAAACGTGTTTTTCAGCAGAAATAAACATGTTTCTGCAAGTTTGGTCACCCCCATGTAAGTTATGGGGCAGTAACAGCACACTTTTGAAAACGTGTTTTTCAGCCCGAAATAAACGCGTTTTTTCAGACAACTGAATCCCTATGTAACTGCAAGACTCAGAAGAGCCCACACACTCAGCTCTTAACCCCAGTGTGCAGAAAGTGTCAAAACATGATTTTCAGCAGAAATAAACATGTTTCTGCAAGTTTGGTCACCCCCATGTAAGTTATGGGGCAGTAACAGCACACTTTTGAAAACGTGTTTTTCAGCCCGAAATAAACGCGTTTTTTCAGACAACTGAATCCCTATGTAACTGCAAGACTCAGAAGAGCCCACACACTCAGCTCTTAACCCCAGTGTGCAGAAAGTGACAAAACATGATTTTCAGCAGAAATAAACATGTTTCTGCAAGTTTGGTCACCCCCATGTAAGTTATGGGGCAGTAACAGCACACTTTTGAAAACGTGTTTTTCAGCCCGAAATAAACGCGTTTTTTCAGACAACTGAATCCCTATGTAACTGCAAGACTCAGAAGAGCCCACACACTCAGCTCTTAACCCCAGTGTGCAGAAAGTGTCAAAACGTGTT
Organism: Lepisosteus platostomus; assembly: GCF_059453375.1. Taxonomy (NCBI): domain Eukaryota; kingdom Metazoa; phylum Chordata; class Actinopteri; order Semionotiformes; family Lepisosteidae; genus Lepisosteus; species Lepisosteus platostomus. The sequence continues at coordinate 121,314 of NW_028291670.1, forward strand.
TTTCAGCAGAAATAAACATGTTTCTGCAAGTTTGGTCACCCCCATGTAAGTTATGGGGCAGTAACAGCACACTTTTGAAAACGTGTTTTTCAGCCCGAAATAAACGCGTTTTTTCAGACAACTGAATCCCTATGTAACTGCAAGACTCAGAAGAGCCCACACACTCAGCTCTTAACCCCAGTGTGCAGAAAGTGTCAAAACGTGTTTTTCAGCAGAAATAAACATGTTTCTGCAAGTTTGGTCACCCCCATGTAAGTTATGGGGCAGTAACAGCACACTTTTGAAAACGTGTTTTTCAGCCCGAAATAAACGCGTTTTTTCAGACAACTGAATCCCTATGTAACTGCAAGACTCAGAAGAGCCCACACACTCAGCTCTTAACCCCAGTGTGCAGAAAGTGTCAAAACATGATTTTCAGCAGAAATAAACATGTTTCTGCAAGTTTGGTCAACCCCATGTAAGTTATGGGGCAGTAACAGCACACTTTTGAAAACGTGTTTTTCAGCCCGAAATAAACGCGTTTTTTCAGACAACTGAATCCCTATGTAACTGCAAGGCTCAAAAGAGCCCACACACTCAGCTCTTAACCCCAGTGTGCAGAAAGTGTCAAAACATGTTTTTCAGCAGAAATAAACATGTTTCTGCAAGTTTGGTCACCCCCATGTAAGTTATGGGGCAGTAACAGCACACTTTTGAAAACGTGTTTTTCAGCCCGAAATAAACGCGTTTTTTCAGAAAACTGAATCCCTATGTAACTGCAAGACTCAGAAGAGCCCACACACTCAGCTCTTAACCCCAGTGTGCAGAAAGTGTCAAAACGTGATTTTCAGCAGAAATAAACATGTTTCTGCAAGTTTGGTCACCCCCATGTAAGTTATGGGGCAGTAACAGCACACTTTTGAAAACGTGTTTTTCAGCCCGAAATAAACGCGTTTTTTCAGACAACTGAATCCCTATGTAACTGCAAGACTCAGAAGAGCCCACACACTCAGCTCTTAACCCCAGTGTGCAGAAAGTGTCAAAACGTGATTTTCTGCAGAAATAAACATGTTTCTGCAAGTTTGGTCACCCCCATGTAAGTTATGGGGCAGTAACAGCACACTTTTGAAAACGTGTTTTTCAGCCCGAAATAAACGCGTTTTTTCAGACAACTGAATCCCTATGTAACTGCAAGACTCAGAAGAGCCCACACACTCAGCTCTTAACCCCAGTGTGCAGAAAGTGTCAAAACGTGATTTTCAGCAGAAATAAACATGTTTCTGCAAGTTTGGTCACCCCCATGTAAGTTATGGGGCAGTAACAGCACACTTTTGAAAACGTGTTTTTCAGCCCGAAATAAACGCGTTTTTTCAGACAACTGAATCCCTATGTAACTGCAAGGCTCAAAAGAGCCCACACACTCAGCTCTTAACCCCAGTGTGCAGAAAGTGTCAAAACATGATTTTCAGCAGAAATAAACATGTTTCTGCAAGTTTGGTCACCCCCATGTAAGTTATGGGGCAGTAACAGCACACTTTTGAAAACGTGTTTTTCAGCCCGAAATAAACGCGTTTTTTCAGACAACTGAATCCCTATGTAACTGCAAGACTCAGAAGAGCCCACACACTCAGCTCTTAACCCCAGTGTGCAGAAAGTGACAAAACATGATTTTCAGCAGAAATAAACATGTTTCTGCAAGTTTGGTCACCCCCATGTAAGTTATGGGGCAGTAACAGCACACTTTTGAAAACGTGTTTTTCAGCCCGAAATAAACGCGTTTTTTCAGACAACTGAATCCCTATGTAACTGCAAGACTCAGAAGAGCCCACACACTCAGCTCTTAACCCCAGTGTGCAGAAAGTGTCAAAACGTGTTTTTCAGCAGAAATAAACATGTTTCTGCAAGTTTGGTCACCCCCATGTAAGTTATGGGGCAGTAACAGCACACTTTTGAAAACGTGTTTTTCAGCCTGAAATAAACACGTTTTTTCAGACAACTGAATCCCTATGTAACTGCAAGACTCAGAAGAGCCCACACACTCAGCTCTTAACCCCAGTGTGCAGAAAGTGTCAAAACATGATTTTCAGCAGAAATAAACATGTTTCTGCAAGTTTGGTCAACCCCATGTAAGTTATGGGGCAGTAACAGCACACTTTTGAAAACGTGTTTTTCAGCCCGAAATAAACGCGTTTTTTCAGACAACTGAATCCCTATGTAACTGCAAGGCTCAAAAGAGCCCACACACTCAGCTCTTAACCCCAGTGTGCAGAAAGTGTCAAAACATGTTTTTCAGCAGAAATAAACATGTTTCTGCAAGTTTGGTCACCCCCATGTAAGTTATGGGGCAGTAACAGCACACTTTTGAAAACGTGTTTTTCAGCCCGAAATAAACGCGTTTTTTCAGACAACTGAATCCCTATGTAACTGCAAGACTCAGAAGAGCCCACACACTCAGCTCTTAACCCCAGTGTGCAGAAAGTGTCAAAACGTGTTTTTCAGCAGAAATAAACATGTTTCTGCAAGTTTGGTCACCCCCATGTAAGTTATGGGGCAGTAACAGCACACTTTTGAAAACGTGTTTTTCAGCCCGAAATAAACGCGTTTTTTCAGACAACTGAATCCCTATGTAACTGCAAGACTCAGAAGAGCCCACACACTCAGCTCTTAACCCCAGTGTGCAGAAAGTGTCAAAACATGATTTTCAGCAGAAATAAACATGTTTCTGCAAGTTTGGTCAACCCCATGTAAGTTATGGGGCAGTAACAGCACACTTTTGAAAACGTGTTTTTCAGCCCGAAATAAACGCGTTTTTTCAGACAACTGAATCCCTATGTAACTGCAAGGCTCAAAAGAGCCCACACACTCAGCTCTTAACCCCAGTGTGCAGAAAGTGTCAAAACATGTTTTTCAGCAGAAATAAACATGTTTCTGCAAGTTTGGTCACCCCCATGTAAGTTATGGGGCAGTAACAGCACACTTTTGAAAACGTGTTTTTCAGCCCGAAATAAACGCGTTTTTTCAGAAAACTGAATCCCTATGTAACTGCAAGACTCAGAAGAGCCCACACACTCAGCTCTTAACCCCAGTGTGCAGAAAGTGTCAAAACGTGATTTTCAGCAGGAATAAACATGTTTCTGCAAGTTTGGTCACCCCCATGTAAGTTATGGGGCAGTAACAGCACACTTTTGAAAACGTGTTTTTCAGCCCGAAATAAACGCGTTTTTTCAGACAACTGAATCCCTATGTAACTGCAAGACTCAGAAGAGCCCACACACTCAGCTCTTAACCCCAGTGTGCAGAAAGTGTCAAAACGTGATTTTCTGCAGAAATAAACATGTTTCTGCAAGTTTGGTCACCCCCATGTAAGTTATGGGGCAGTAACAGCACACTTTTGAAAACGTGTTTTTCAGCCCGAAATAAACGCGTTTTTTCAGACAACTGAATCCCTATGTAACTGCAAGACTCAGAAGAGCCCACACACTCAGCTCTTAACCCCAGTGTTACAGAAAGTGTGAAAACGTGATTTTCAGCAGAAATAAACATGTTTCTGCAAGTTTGGTCACCCCCATGTAAGTTATGGGGCAGTAACAGCACACTTTTGAAAACGTGTTTTTCAGCCCGAAATAAACGCGTTTTTTCAGACAACTGAATCCCTATGTAACTGCAAGGCTCAAAAGAGCCCACACACTCAGCTCTTAACCCCAGTGTGCAGAAAGTGTCAAAACGTGTTTTTCAGCAGAAATAAACATGTTTCTGCAGGTTTGGTCACCCCCATGTATGTTATGGGGCAGTAACAGCACACTTTTGAAAACGTGTTATTCAGCCCGAAATAAACACGTTTTTTCAGACAACTGAATCCCTATGTAACTGCAAGGCTCAAAAGAGCCCACACACTCAGCTCTTAACCCCAGTGTGCAGAAAGTGTCAAAACGGGTTTTTCAGCAGAAATAAACATGTTTCTGCAAGTTTGGTCACCCCCATGTAAGTTATGGGGCAGTAACAGCACACTTTTGAAAACGTGTTTTTCAGCCCGAAATAAACGCGTTTTTTCAGACAACTGAATCCCTATGTAACTGCAAGACTCATAAGAGCCCACACACTCAGCTCTTAACCCCAGTGTGCAGAAAGTGTCAAAACGTGATTTTCAGCAGAAATAAACATGTTTCTGCAAGTTTGGTCACCCCCATGTAAGTTATGGGGCAGTAACAGCACACTTTTGAAAACGTGTTTTTCAGCCCGAAATAAACGCGTTTTTTCAGACAACTGAATCCCTATGTAACTGCAAGGCTCAAAAGAGCCCACACACTCAGATCTTAACCCCAGTGTGCAGAAAGTGTCAAAACATGTTTTTCAGCAGAAATAAACATGTTTCTGCAAGTTTGGTCACCCCCATGTAAGTTATGGGGCAGTAACAGCACACTTTTGAAAACGTGTTTTTCAGCCCGAAATAAACGCGTTTTTTCAGACAACTGAATCCCTATGTAACTGCAAGACTCAGAAGAGCCCACACACTCAGCTCTTAACCCCAGTGTGCAGAAAGTGTCAAAACGTGTTTTTCAGCAGAAATAAACATGTTTCTGCAAGTTTGGTCACCCCCATGTAAGTTATGGGGCAGTAACAGCACACTTTTGAAAACGTGTTTTTCAGCCCGAAATAAACGCGTTTTTTCAGACATCTGAATCCCTATGTAACTGCAAGGCTCAAAAGAGCCCACACACTCAGCTCTTAACCCCAGTGTGCAGAAAGTGTCAAAACATGATTTTCAGCAGAAATAAACATGTTTCTGCAAGTTTGGTCACCCCCATGTAAGTTATGGGGCAGTAACAGCACACTTTTGAAAACGTGTTTTTCAGCCCGAAATAAACGCGTTTTTTCAGACAACTGAATCCCTATGTAACTGCAAGACTCAGAAGAGCCCACACACTCAGCTCTTAACCCCAGTGTGCAGAAAGTGTCAAAACATGATTTTCAGCAGAAATAAACATGTTTCTGCAAGTTTGGTCAACGCCATGTAAGTTATGGGGCAGTAACAGCACACTTTTGAAAACGTGTTTTTCAGCCCGAAATAAACGCGTTTTTTCAGACAACTGAATCCCTATGTAACTGCAAGGCTCAAAAGAGCCCACACACTCAGCTCTTAACCCCAGTGTGCAGAAAGTGTCAAAACATGTTTTTCAGCAGAAATAAACATGTTTCTGCAAGTTTGGTCACCCCCATGTAAGTTATGGGGCAGTAACAGCACACTTTTGAAAACGTGTTTTTCAGCCCGAAATAAACGCGTTTTTTCAGACAACTGAATCCCTATGTAACTGCAAGACTCAGAAGAGCCCACACACTCAGCTCTTAACCCCAGTGTGCAGAAAGTGTCAAAACGTGTTTTTCAGCAGAAATAAACATGTTTCTGCAAGTTTGGACACCCCCATGTAAGTTATGGGGCAGTAACAGCACACTTTTGAAAACGTGTTTTTCAGCCCGAAATAAACGCGTTTTTTCAGACAACTGAATCCCTATGTAACTGCAAGGCTCAAAAGAGCCCACACACTCAGCTCTTAACCCCAGTGTGCAGAAAGTGTCAAAACGTGTTTTTCAGCAGAAATAAACATGTTTCTGCAAGTTTGGTCACCCCCATGTAAGTTATGGGGCAGTAACAGCACACTTTTGAAAACGTGTTTTTCAGCCCGAAATAAACGCGTTTTTTCAGACAACTGAATCCCTATGTAACTGCAAGACTCAGAAGAGCCCACACACTCAGCTCTTAACCCCAGTGTGCAGAAAGTGTCAAAACATGATTTTCAGCAGAAATAAACATGTTTCTGCAAGTTTGGTCACCCCCATGTAAGTTATGGGGCAGTAACAGCACACTTTTGAAAACGTGTTTTTCAGCCCGAAATAAACGCGTTTTTTCAGACAACTGAATCCCTATGTAACTGCAAGACTCAGAAGAGCCCACACACTCAGCTCTTAACCCCAGTGTGCAGAAAGTGTCAAAACGTGTTTTTCAGCAGAAATAAACATGTTTCTGCAAGTTTGGTCACCCCCATGTAAGTTATGGGGCAGTAACAGCACACTTTTGAAAACGTGTTTTTCAGCCTGAAATAAACACGTTTTTTCAGACAACTGAATCCCTATGTAACTGCAAGACTCAGAAGAGCCCACACACTCAGCTCTTAACCCCAGTGTGCAGAAAGTGTCAAAACATGATTTTCAGCAGAAATAAACATGTTTCTGCAAGTTTGGTCAACCCCATGTAAGTTATGGGGCAGTAACAGCACACTTTTGAAAACGTGTTTTTCAGCCCGAAATAAACGCGTTTTTTCAGACAACTGAATCCCTATGTAACTGCAAGGCTCAAAAGAGCCCACACACTCAGCTCTTAACCCCAGTGTGCAGAAAGTGTCAAAACGTGTTTTTCAGCAGAAATAAACATGTTTCTGCAAGTTTGGTCACCCCCATGTAAGTTATGGGGCAGTAACAGCACACTTTTGAAAACGTGTTTTTCAGCCCGAAATAAACGCGTTTTTTCAGACAACTGAATCCCTATGTAACTGCAAGACTCAGAAGAGCCCACACACTCAGCTCTTAACCCCAGTGTGCAGAAAGTGTCAAAACATGATTTTCAGCAGAAATAAACATGTTTCTGCAAGTTTGGTCACCCCCATGTAAGTTATGGGGCAGTAACAGCACACTTTTTAAAACGTGTTTTTCAGCCCGAAATAAACGCGTTTTTTCAGACAACTGAATCCCTATGTAACTGCAAGGCTCAAAAGAGCCCACACACTCAGCTCTTAACCCCAGTGTGCAGAAAGTGTCAAAACATGATTTTCAGCAGAAATAAACATGTTTCTGCAAGTTTGGTCACCCCCATGTAAGTTATGGGGCAGTAACAGCACACTTTTGAAAACGTGTTTTTCAGCCCGAAATAAACGCGTTTTTTCAGACAACTGAATCCCTATGTAACTGCAAGACTCAGAAGAGCCCACACACTCAGCTCTTAACCCCAGTGTGCAGAAAGTGTCAAAACGTGTTTTTCAGCAGAAATAAACATGTTTCTGCAAGTTTGGTCACCCCCATGTAAGTTATGGGGCAGTAACAGCACACTTTTGAAAACGTGTTTTTCAGCCTGAAATAAACACGTTTTTTCAGACAACTGAATCCCTATGTAACTGCAAGACTCAGAAGAGCCCACACACTCAGCTCTTAACCCCAGTGTGCAGAAAGTGTCAAAACATGATTTTCAGCAGAAATAAACATGTTTCTGCAAGTTTGGTCACCCCCATGTAAGTTATGGGGCAGTAACAGCACACTTTTGAAAACGTGTTTTTCAGCCCGAAATAAATGCGTTTTTTCAGACAACTGAATCCCTATGTAACTGCAAGGCTCAAAAGAGCCCACACACTCAGCTCTTAACCCCAGTGTGCAGAAAGTGTCAAAACATGTTTTTCAGCAGAAATAAACATGTTTCTGCAAGTTTGGTCACCCCCATGTAAGTTATGGGGCAGTAACAGCACACTTTTGAAAACGTGTTTTTCAGCCCGAAATAAACGCGTTTTTTCAGACAACTGAATCCCTATGTAACTGCAAGACTCAGAAGAGCCCACACACTCAGCTCTTAACCCCAGTGTGCAGAAAGTGTCAAAACGTGTTTTTCAGCAGAAATAAACATGTTTCTGCAAGTTTGGACACCCCCATGTAAGTTATGGGGCAGTAACAGCACACTTTTGAAAACGTGTTTTTCAGCCCGAAATAAACGCGTTTTTTCAGACAACTGAATCCCTATGTAACTGCAAGGCTCAAAAGAGCCCACACACTCAGCTCTTAACCCCAGTGTGCAGAAAGTGTCAAAACGTGTTTTTCAGCAGAAATAAACATGTTTCTGCAAGTTTGGTCACCCCCATGTAAGTTATGGGGCAGTAACAGCACACTTTTGAAAACGTGTTTTTCAGCCCGAAATAAACGCGTTTTTTCAGACAACTGAATCCCTATGTAACTGCAAGACTCAGAAGAGCCCACACACTCAGCTCTTAACCCCAGTGTGCAGAAAGTGTCAAAACATGATTTTCAGCAGAAATAAACATGTTTCTGCAAGTTTGGTCACCCCCATGTAAGTTATAGGGCAGTAACAGCACACTTTTGAAAACGTGTTTTTCAGCCCGAAATAAACGCGTTTTTTCAGACAACTGAATCCCTATGTAACTGCAAGACTCAGAAGAGCCCACACACTCAGCTCTTAACCCCAGTGTGCAGAAAGTGTCAAAACGTGTTTTTCAGCAGAAATAAACATGTTTCTGCAAGTTTGGTCACCCCCATGTAAGTTATGGGGCAGTAACAGCACACTTTTGAAAACGTGTTTTTCAGCCTGAAATAAACACGTTTTTTCAGACAACTGAATCCCTATGTAACTGCAAGACTCAGAAGAGCCCACACACTCAGCTCTTAACCCCAGTGTGCAGAAAGTGTCAAAACATGATTTTCAGCAGAAATAAACATGTTTCTGCAAGTTTGGTAAACCCCATGTAAGTTATGGGGCAGTAACAGCACACTTTTGAAAACGTGTTTTTCAGCCCGAAATAAACGCGTTTTTTCAGACAACTGAATCCCTATGTAACTGCAAGGCTCAAAAGAGCCCACACACTCAGCTCTTAACCCCAGTGTGCAGAAAGTGTCAAAACGTGTTTTTCAGCAGAAATAAACATGTTTCTGCAAGTTTGGTCACCCCCATGTAAGTTATGGGGCAGTAACAGCACACTTTTGAAAACGTGTTTTTCAGCCCGAAATAAACGCGTTTTTTCAGACAACTGAATCCCTATGTAACTGCAAGACTCAGAAGAGCCCACACACTCAGCTCTTAACCCCAGTGTGCAGAAAGTGTCAAAACATGATTTTCAGCAGAAATAAACATGTTTCTGCAAGTTTGGTCACCCCCATGTAAGTTATGGGGCAGTAACAGCACACTTTTTAAAACGTGTTTTTCAGCCCGAAATAAACGCGTTTTTTCAGACAACTGAATCCCTATGTAACTGCAAGGCTCAAAAGAGCCCACACACTCAGCTCTTAACCCCAGTGTGCAGAAAGTGTCAAAACATGATTTTCAGCAGAAATAAACATGTTTCTGCAAGTTTGGTCACCCCCATGTAAGTTATGGGGCAGTAACAGCACACTTTTGAAAACGTGTTTTTCAGCCCGAAATAAACGCGTTTTTTCAGACAACTGAATCCCTATGTAACTGCAAGACTCAGAAGAGCCCACACACTCAGCTCTTAACCCCAGTGTGCAGAAAGTGTCAAAACGTGTTTTTCAGCAGAAATAAACATGTTTCTGCAAGTTTGGTCACCCCCATGTAAGTTATGGGGCAGTAACAGCACACTTTTGAAAACGTGTTTTTCAGCCTGAAATAAACACGTTTTTTCAGACAACTGAATCCCTATGTAACTGCAAGACTCAGAAGAGCCCACACACTCAGCTCTTAACCCCAGTGTGCAGAAAGTGTCAAAACATGTTTAACAGCAGAAATAAACATGTTTCTGCAAGTTTGGTCACACCCATGTAAGTTATGGGGCAGTAACAGCACACTTTTGAAAACGTGTTTTTCAGCCCGAAATAAACGCGTTTTTTCAGACAACTGAATCCCTATGTAACTGCAAGGCTCAAAAGAGCCCACACACTCAGCTCTTAACCCCAGTGTGCAGAAAGTGTCAAAACATGATGTTCAGCAGAAATAAACATGTTTCTGCAAGTTTGGTCACCCCCATGTAAGTTATGGGGCAGTAACAGCACACTTTTGAAAACGTGTTTTTCAGCCCGAAATAAACGCGTTTTTTCAGACAACTGAATCCCTAAGTAACTGCAAGACTCAGAAGAGCCCACACACTCAGCTCTTAACCCCAGTGTGCAGAAAGAGTCAAAACATGATTTTCAGCAGAAATAAACATGTTTCTGCAAGTTTGGTCACCCCCATGTAAGTTATGGGGCAGTAACAGCACACTTCTTAAAACGTGTTTTTCAGCCCGAAATAAACGCGTTTTTTCAGACAACTGAATCCCTATGTAACTGCAAGGCTCAAAAGAGCCCACACACTCAGCTCTTAACCCCAGTGTGCAGAAAGTGTCAAAACATGATTTTCAGCAGAAATAAACATGTTTCTGCAAGTTTGGTCACCCCCATGTAAGTTATGGGGCAGTAACAGCACACTTTTGAAAACGTGTTTTTCAGCCCGAAATAAACGCGTTTTTTCAGACAACTGAATCCCTATGTAACTGCAAGACTCAGAAGAGCCCACACACTCAGCTCTTAACCCCAGTGTGCAGAAAGTGTCAAAACGTGTTTTTCAGCAGAAATAAACATGTTTCTGCAAGTTTGGTCACCCCCATGTAAGTTATGGGGCAGTAACAGCACACTTTTGAAAACGTGTTTTTCAGCCCGAAATAAACGCGTTTTTTCAGACAACTGAATCCCTATGTAACTGCAAGACTCAGAAGAGCCCACACACTCAGCTCTTAACCCCAGTGTGCAGAAAGTGTCAAAACATGATTTTCAGCAGAAATAAACATGTTTCTGCAAGTTTGGTCAACCCCATGTAAGTTATGGGGCAGTAACAGCACACTTTTGAAAACGTGTTTTTCAGCCCGAAATAAACGCGTTTTTTCAGACAACTGAATCCCTATGTAACTGCAAGGCTCAAAAGAGCCCACACACTCAGCTCTTAACCCCAGTGTGCAGAAAGTGTCAAAACATGTTTTTCAGCAGAAATAAACATGTTTCTGCAAGTTTGGTCACCCCCATGTAAGTTATGGGGCAGTAACAGCACACTTTTGAAAACGTGTTTTTCAGCCCGAAATAAACGCGTTTTTTCAGACAACTGAATCCCTATGTAACTGCAAGACTCAGAAGAGCCCACACACTCAGCTCTTAACCCCAGTGTGCAGAAAGTGTCAAAACGTGATTTTCAGCAGAAATAAACATGTTTCTGCAAGTTTGGTCACCCCCATGTAAGTTATGGGGCAGTAACAGCACACTTTTGAAAACGTGTTTTTCAGCCCGAAATAAACGCGTTTTTTCAGACAACTGAATCCCTATGTAACTGCAAGACTCAGAAGAGCCCACACACTCAGCTCTTAACCCCAGTGTGCAGAAAGTGTCAAAACGTGATTTTCTGCAGAAATAAACATGTTTCTGCAAGTTTGGTCACCCCCATGTAAGTTATGGGGCAGTAACAGCACACTTTTGAAAACGTGTTTTTCAGCCCGAAATAAACGCGTTTTTTCAGACAACTGAATCCCTATGTAACTGCAAGGCTCAAAAGAGCCCACACACTCAGCTCTTAACCCCAGTGTGCAGAAAGTGTCAAAACGTGTTTTTCAGCAGAAATAAACATGTTTCTGCAGGTTTGGTCACCCCCATGTAAGTTATGGGGCAGTAACAGGACACTTTTGAAAATGTGTTTTTCAGCCCGAAATAAACGCGTTTTTTCAGACAACTGAATCCCTATGTAACTGCAAGACTCAGAAGAGCCCACACACTCAGCTCTTAACCCCAGTGTGCAGAAAGTGTCAAAACATGATTTTCAGCAGAAATAAACATGTTTCTGCAAGTTTGGTCACCCCCATGTAAGTTATGGGGCAGTAACAGCACACTTTTGAAAACGTGTTTTTCAGCCCGAAATAAACGCGTTTTTTCAGACAACTGAATCCCTATGTAACTGCAAGGCTCAAAAGAGCCCACACACTCAGCTCTTAACCCCAGTGTGCAGAAAGTGTCAAAACGTGTTTTTCAGCAGAAATAAACATGTTTCTGCAGGTTTGGTCACCCCCATGTATGTTATGGGGCAGTAACAGCACACTTTTGAAAACGTGTTATTCAGCCCGAAATAAACACGTTTTTTCAGACAACTGAATCCCTATGTAACTGCAAGGCTCAAAAGAGCCCACACACTCAGCTCTTAACCCCAGTGTGCAGAAAGTGTCAAAACGGGTTTTTCAGCAGAAATAAACATGTTTCTGCAAGTTTGGTCACCCCCATGTAAGTTATGGGGCAGTAACAGCATACTTTTGAAAACGTGTTTTTCAGCCCGAAATAAACGCGTTTTTTCAGACAACTGAATCCCTATGTAACTGCAAGACTCAGAAGAGCCCACACACTCAGCTCTTAACCCCAGTGTGCAGAAAGTGTCAAAACGTGATTTTCAGCAGAAATAAACATGTTTCTGCAAGTTTGGTCACCCCCATGTAAGTTATGGGGCAGTAACAGCACACTTTTGAAAACGTGTTTTTCAGCCCGAAATAAACGCGTTTTTTCAGACAACTGAATCCCTATGTAACTGCAAGGCTCAAAAGAGCCCACACACTCAGCTCTTAACCCCAGTGTGCAGAAAGTGTCAAAACATGATTTTCAGCAGAAATAAACATGTTTCTGCAAGTTTGGTCACCCCCATGTAAGTTATGGGGCAGTAACAGCACACTTTTGAAAACGTGTTTTTCATCCCGAAATAAACGCGATTTTTCAGACAACTGAATCCCTATGTAACTGCAAGACTCAGAAGAGCCCACACACTCAGCTCTTAACCCCAGTGTGCAGAAAGTGTCAAAACGTGTTTTTCAGCAGAAATAAACATGTTTCTGCAAGTTTGGTCACCCCCATGTAAGTTATGGGGCAGTAACAGCACACTTTTGAAAACGTGTTTTTCAGCCTGAAATAAACACGTTTTTTCAGACAACTGAATCCCTATGTAACTGCAAGACTCAGAAGAGCCCACACACTCAGCTCTTAACCCCAGTGTGCAGAAAGTGTCAAAACATGATTTTCAGCAGAAATAAACATGTTTCTGCAAGTTTGGTCACCCCCATGTAAGTTATGGGGCAGTAACAGCACACTTTTGAAAACGTGTTTTTCAGCCCGAAATAAACGCGTTTTTTCAGACAACTGAATCCCTATGTAACTGCAAGGCTCAAAAGAGCCCACACACTCAGCTCTTAACCCCAGTGTGCAGAAAGTGTCAAAACGTGTTTTTCAGCAGAAATAAACATGTTTCTGCAAGTTTGGTCACCCCCATGTAAGTTATGGGGCAGTAACAGCACACTTTTTAAAACGTGTTTTTCAGCCCGAAATAAACGCGTTTTTTCAGACAACTGAATCCCTATGTAACTGCAAGGCTCAAAAGAGCCCACACACTCAGCTCTTAACCCCAGTGTGCAGAAAGTGTCAAAACATGATTTTCAGCAGAAATAAACATGTTTCTGCAAGTTTGGTCACCCCCATGTAAGTTATGGGGCAGTAACAGCACACTTTTGAAAACGTGTTTTTCAGCCCGAAATAAACGCGTTTTTTCAGACAACTGAATCCCTATGTAACTGCAAGACTCAGAAGAGCCCACACACTCAGCTCTTAACCCCAGTGTGCAGAAAGTGTCAAAACGTGTTTTTCAGCAGAAATAAACATGTTTCTGCAAGTTTGGTCACCCCCATGTAAGTTATGGGGCAGTAACAGCACACTTTTGAAAACGTGTTTTTCAGCCCGAAATAAACGCGTTTTTTCAGACAACTGAATCCCTATGTAACTGCAGGGCTCAAAAGAGCCCACACACTCAGCTCTTAACCCCAGTGTGCAGAAAGTGTCAAAACATGTTTTTCAGCAGAAATAAACATGTTTCTGCAAGTTTGGTCACCCCCATGTAAGTTATGGGGCAGTAACAGCACACTTTTGAAAACGTGTTTTTCAGCCCGAAATAAACGCGTTTTTTCAGACAACTGAATCCCTATGTAACTGCAAGACTCAGAAGAGCCCACACACTCAGCTCTTAACCCCAGTGTGCAGAAAGTGTCAAAACGTGTTTTTCAGCAGAAATAAACATGTTTCTGCAAGTTTGGTCACCCCCATGTAAGTTATGGGGCAGTAACAGCACACTTTTGAAAACGTGTTTTTCAGCCCGAAATAAACGCGTTTTTTCAGACAACTGAATCCCTATGTAACTGCAAGGCTCAAAAGAGCCCACACACTCAGCTCTTAACCCCAGTGTGCAGAAAGTGTCAAAACATGTTTTTCAGCAGAAATAAACATGTTTCTGCAAGTTTGGTCACCCCCATGTAAGTTATGGGGCAGTAACAGCACACTTTTGAAAACGTGTTTTTCAGCCCGAAATAAACGCGTTTTTTCAGACAACTGAATCCCTATGTAACTGCAAGACTCAGAAGAGCCCACACACTCAGCTCTTAACCCCAGTGTGCAGAAAGTGTCAAAACGTGATTTTCAGCAGAAATAAACATGTTTCTGCAAGTTTGGTCACCCCCATGTAAGTTATGGGGCAGTAACAGCACACTTTTGAAAACGTGTTTTTCAGCCCGAAATAAACGCGTTTTTTCAGACAACTGAATCCCTATGTAACTGCAAGACTCAGAAGAGCCCACACACTCAGCTCTTAACCCCAGTGTGCAGAAAGTGTCAAAACGTGATTTTCTGCAGAAATAAACATGTTTCTGCAAGTTTGGTCACCCCCATGTAAGTTATGGGGCAGTAACAGCACACTTTTGAAAACGTGTTTTTCAGCCCGAAATAAACGCGTTTTTTCAGACAACTGAATCCCTATGTAACTGCAAGGCTCAAAAGAGCCCACACACTCAGCTCTTAACCCCAGTGTGCAGAAAGTGTCAAAACGTGTTTTTCAGCAGAAATAAACATGTTTCTGCAGGTTTGGTCACCCCCATGTAAGTTATGGGGCAGTAACAGCACACTTTTGAAAATGTGTTTTTCAGCCCGAAATAAACGCGTTTTTTCAGACAACTGAATCCCTATGTAACTGCAAGACTCAGAAGAGCCCACACACTCAGCTCTTAACCCCAGTGTGCAGAAAGTGTCAAAACATGATTTTCAGCAGAAATAAACATGTTTCTGCAAGTTTGGTCACCCCCATGTAAGTTATGGGGCAGTAACAGCACACTTTTGAAAACGTGTTTTTCAGCCCGAAATAAACGCGTTTTTTCAGACAACTGAATCCCTATGTAACTGCAAGGCTCAAAAGAGCCCACACACTCAGCTCTTAACCCCAGTGTGCAGAAAGTGTCAAAACGTGTTTTTCAGCAGAAATAAACATGTTTCTGCAGGTTTGGTCACCCCCATGTATGTTATGGGGCAGTAACAGCACACTTTTGAAAACGTGTTATTCAGCCCGAAATAAACACGTTTTTTCAGACAACTGAATCCCTATGTAACTGCAAGGCTCAAAAGAGCCCACACACTCAGCTCTTAACCCCAGTGTGCAGAAAGTGTCAAAACGGGTTTTTCAGCAGAAATAAACATGTTTCTGCAAGTTTGGTCACCCCCATGTAAGTTATGGGGCAGTAACAGCACACTTTTGAAAACGTGTTTTTCAGCCCGAAATAAACGCGTTTTTTCAGACAACTGAATCCCTATGTAACTGCAAGACTCAGAAGAGCCCACACACTCAGCTCTTAACCCCAGTGTGCAGAAAGTGTCAAAACATGATTTTCAGCAGAAATAAACATGTTTCTGCAAGTTTGGTCACCCCCATGTAAGTTATGGGGCAGTAACAGCATACTTTTGAAAACGTGTTTTTCAGCCCGAAATAAACGCGTTTTTTCAGACAACTGAATCCCTATGTAACTGCAAGACTCAGAAGAGCCCACACACTCAGCTCTTAACCCCAGTGTGCAGAAAGTGTCAAAACGTGATTTTCAGCAGAAATAAACATGTTTCTGCAAGTTTGGTCACCCCCATGTAAGTTATGGGGCAGTAACAGCACACTTTTGAAAACGTGTTTTTCAGCCCGAAATAAACGCGTTTTTTCAGACAACTGAATCCCTA
Organism: Lepisosteus platostomus; assembly: GCF_059453375.1. Lineage (NCBI taxonomy): Eukaryota > Metazoa > Chordata > Actinopteri > Semionotiformes > Lepisosteidae > Lepisosteus > Lepisosteus platostomus. Next base: position 137,103 of record NW_028291670.1, read on the forward strand.
TGTAACTGCAAGGCTCAAAAGAGCCCACACACTCAGCTCTTAACCCCAGTGTGCAGAAAGTGTCAAAACGTGTTTTTCAGCAGAAATAAACATGTTTCTGCAGGTTTGGTCACCCCCATGTATGTTATGGGGCAGTAACAGCACACTTTTGAAAACGTGTTATTCAGCCCGAAATAAACACGTTTTTTCAGACAACTGAATCCCTATGTAACTGCAAGGCTCAAAAGAGCCCACACACTCAGCTCTTAACCCCAGTGTGCAGAAAGTGTCAAAACGGGTTTTTCAGCAGAAATAAACATGTTTCTGCAAGTTTGGTCACCCCCATGTAAGTTATGGGGCAGTAACAGCACACTTTTGAAAATGTGTTTTTCAGCCCGAAATAAACGCGTTTTTTCAGACAACTGAATCCCTATGTAACTGCAAGACTCAGAAGAGCCCACACACTCAGCTCTTAACCCCAGTGTGCAGAAAGTGTCAAAACATGATTTTCAGCAGAAATAAACATGTTTCTGCAAGTTTGGTCACCCCCATGTAAGTTATGGGGCAGTAACAGCATACTTTTGAAAACGTGTTTTTCAGCCCGAAATAAACGCGTTTTTTCAGACAACTGAATCCCTATGTAACTGCAAGACTCAGAAGAGCCCACACACTCAGCTCTTAACCCCAGTGTGCAGAAAGTGTCAAAACGTGATTTTCAGCAGAAATAAACATGTTTCTGCAAGTTTGGTCACCCCCATGTAAGTTATGGGGCAGTAACAGCACACTTTTGAAAACGTGTTTTTCAGCCCGAAATAAACGCGTTTTTTCAGACAACTGAATCCCTATGTAACTGCAAGGCTCAAAAGAGCCCACACACTCAGCTCTTAACCCCAGTGTGCAGAAAGTGTCAAAACATGATTTTCAGCAGAAATAAACATGTTTCTGCAAGTTTGGTCACCCCCATGTAAGTTATGGGGCAGTAACAGCACACTTTTGAAAACGTGTTTTTCATCCCGAAATAAACGCGATTTTTCAGACAACTGAATCCCTATGTAACTGCAAGACTCAGAAGAGCCCACACACTCAGCTCTTAACCCCAGTGTGCAGAAAGTGTCAAAACGTGTTTTTCAGCAGAAATAAACATGTTTCTGCAAGTTTGGTCACCCCCATGTAAGTTATGGGGCAGTAACAGCACACTTTTGAAAACGTGTTTTTCAGCCTGAAATAAACACGTTTTTTCAGACAACTGAATCCCTATGTAACTGCAAGACTCAGAAGAGCCCACACACTCAGCTCTTAACCCCAGTGTGCAGAAAGTGTCAAAACATGATTTTCAGCAGAAATAAACATGTTTCTGCAAGTTTGGTCACCCCCATGTAAGTTATGGGGCAGTAACAGCACACTTTTGAAAACGTGTTTTTCAGCCCGAAATAAACGCGTTTTTTCAGACAACTGAATCCCTATGTAACTGCAAGACTCAGAAGAGCCCACACACTCAGCTCTTAACCCCAGTGTGCAGAAAGTGTCAAAACGTGTTTTTCAGCAGAAATAAACATGTTTCTGCAAGTTTGGTCACCCCCATGTAAGTTATGGGGCAGTAACAGCACACTTTTGAAAACGTGTTTTTCAGCCCGAAATAAACGCGTTTTTTCAGACAACTGAATCCCTATGTAACTGCAAGACTCAGAAGAGCCCACACACTCAGCTCTTAACCCCAGTGTGCAGAAAGTGTCAAAACGTGTTTTTCAGCAGAAATAAACATGTTTCTGCAAGTTTGGTCACCCCCATGTAAGTTATGGGGCAGTAACAGCACACTTTTGAAAACGTGTTTTTCAGCCTGAAATAAACACGTTTTTTCAGACAACTGAATCCCTATGTAACTGCAAGACTCAGAAGAGCCCACACACTCAGCTCTTAACCCCAGTGTGCAGAAAGTGTCAAAACATGATTTTCAGCAGAAATAAACATGTTTCTGCAAGTTTGGTCAACCCCATGTAAGTTATGGGGCAGTAACAGCACACTTTTGAAAACGTGTTTTTCAGCCCGAAATAAACGCGTTTTTTCAGACAACTGAATCCCTATGTAACTGCAAGGCTCAAAAGAGCCCACACACTCAGCTCTTAACCCCAGTGTGCAGAAAGTGTCAAAACGTGTTTTTCAGCAGAAATAAACATGTTTCTGCAAGTTTGGTCACCCCCATGTAAGTTATGGGGCAGTAACAGCACACTTTTGAAAACGTGTTTTTCAGCCCGAAATAAACGCGTTTTTTCAGACAACTGAATCCCTATGTAACTGCAAGACTCAGAAGAGCCCACACACTCAGCTCTTAACCCCAGTGTGCAGAAAGTGTCAAAACATGATTTTCAGCAGAAATAAACATGTTTCTGCAAGTTTGGTCACCCCCATGTAAGTTATGGGGCAGTAACAGCACACTTTTTAAAACGTGTTTTTCAGCCCGAAATAAACGCGTTTTTTCAGACAACTGAATCCCTATGTAACTGCAAGGCTCAAAAGAGCCCACACACTCAGCTCTTAACCCCAGTGTGCAGAAAGTGTCAAAACATGATTTTCAGCAGAAATAAACATGTTTCTGCAAGTTTGGTCACCCCCATGTAAGTTATGGGGCAGTAACAGCACACTTTTGAAAACGTGTTTTTCAGCCCGAAATAAACGCGTTTTTTCAGACAACTGAATCCCTATGTAACTGCAAGACTCAGAAGAGCCCACACACTCAGCTCTTAACCCCAGTGTGCAGAAAGTGTCAAAACGTGTTTTTCAGCAGAAATAAACATGTTTCTGCAAGTTTGGTCACCCCCATGTAAGTTATGGGGCAGTAACAGCACACTTTTGAAAACGTGTTTTTCAGCCTGAAATAAACACGTTTTTTCAGACAACTGAATCCCTATGTAACTGCAAGACTCAGAAGAGCCCACACACTCAGCTCTTAACCCCAGTGTGCAGAAAGTGTCAAAACATGATTTTCAGCAGAAATAAACATGTTTCTGCAAGTTTGGTCACCCCCATGTAAGTTATGGGGCAGTAACAGCACACTTTTGAAAACGTGTTTTTCAGCCCGAAATAAACGCGTTTTTTCAGACAACTGAATCCCTATGTAACTGCAAGGCTCAAAAGAGCCCACACACTCAGCTCTTAACCCCAGTGTGCAGAAAGTGTCAAAACATGTTTTTCAGCAGAAATAAACATGTTTCTGCAAGTTTGGTCACCCCCATGTAAGTTATGGGGCAGTAACAGCACACTTTTGAAAACGTGTTTTTCAGCCCGAAATAAACGCGTTTTTTCAGACAACTGAATCCCTATGTAACTGCAAGACTCAGAAGAGCCCACACACTCAGCTCTTAACCCCAGTGTGCAGAAAGTGTCAAAACGTGTTTTTCAGCAGAAATAAACATGTTTCTGCAAGTTTGGACACCCCCATGTAAGTTATGGGGCAGTAACAGCACACTTTTGAAAACGTGTTTTTCAGCCCGAAATAAACGCGTTTTTTCAGACAACTGAATCCCTATGTATCTGCAAGGCTCAAAAGAGCCCACACACTCAGCTCTTAACCCCAGTGTGCAGAAAGTGTCAAAACGTGTTTTTCAGCAGAAATAAACATGTTTCTGCAAGTTTGGTCACCCCCATGTAAGTTATGGGGCAGTAACAGCACACTTTTGAAAACGTGTTTTTCAGCCCGAAATAAACGCGTTTTTTCAGACAACTGAATCCCTATGTAACTGCAAGACTCAGAAGAGCCCACACACTCAGCTCTTAACCCCAGTGTGCAGAAAGTGTCAAAACATGATTTTCAGCAGAAATAAACATGTTTCTGCAAGTTTGGTCACCCCCATGTAAGTTATAGGGCAGTAACAGCACACTTTTGAAAACGTGTTTTTCAGCCCGAAATAAACGCGTTTTTTCAGACAACTGAATCCCTATGTAACTGCAAGACTCAGAAGAGCCCACACACTCAGCTCTTAACCCCAGTGTGCAGAAAGTGTCAAAACGTGTTTTTCAGCAGAAATAAACATGTTTCTGCAAGTTTGGTCACCCCCATGTAAGTTATGGGGCAGTAACAGCACACTTTTGAAAACGTGTTTTTCAGCCTGAAATAAACACGTTTTTTCAGACAACTGAATCCCTATGTAACTGCAAGACTCAGAAGAGCCCACACACTCAGCTCTTAACCCCAGTGTGCAGAAAGTGTCAAAACATGATTTTCAGCAGAAATAAACATGTTTCTGCAAGTTTGGTAAACCCCATGTAAGTTATGGGGCAGTAACAGCACACTTTTGAAAACGTGTTTTTCAGCCCGAAATAAACGCGTTTTTTCAGACAACTGAATCCCTATGTAACTGCAAGGCTCAAAAGAGCCCACACACTCAGCTCTTAACCCCAGTGTGCAGAAAGTGTCAAAACGTGTTTTTCAGCAGAAATAAACATGTTTCTGCAAGTTTGGTCACCCCCATGTAAGTTATGGGGCAGTAACAGCACACTTTTGAAAACGTGTTTTTCAGCCCGAAATAAACGCGTTTTTTCAGACAACTGAATCCCTATGTAACTGCAAGACTCAGAAGAGCCCACACACTCAGCTCTTAACCCCAGTGTGCAGAAAGTGTCAAAACATGATTTTCAGCAGAAATAAACATGTTTCTGCAAGTTTGGTCACCCCCATGTAAGTTATGGGGCAGTAACAGCACACTTTTTAAAACGTGTTTTTCAGCCCGAAATAAACGCGTTTTTTCAGACAACTGAATCCCTATGTAACTGCAAGGCTCAAAAGAGCCCACACACTCAGCTCTTAACCCCAGTGTGCAGAAAGTGTCAAAACATGATTTTCAGCAGAAATAAACATGTTTCTGCAAGTTTGGTCACCCCCATGTAAGTTATGGGGCAGTAACAGCACACTTTTGAAAACGTGTTTTTCAGCCCGAAATAAACGCGTTTTTTCAGACAACTGAATCCCTATGTAACTGCAAGACTCAGAAGAGCCCACACACTCAGCTCTTAACCCCAGTGTGCAGAAAGTGTCAAAACGTGTTTTTCAGCAGAAATAAACATGTTTCTGCAAGTTTGGTCACCCCCATGTAAGTTATGGGGCAGTAACAGCACACTTTTGAAAACGTGTTTTTCAGCCTGAAATAAACACGTTTTTTCAGACAACTGAATCCCTATGTAACTGCAAGACTCAGAAGAGCCCACACACTCAGCTCTTAACCCCAGTGTGCAGAAAGTGTCAAAACATGTTTTTCAGCAGAAATAAACATGTTTCTGCAAGTTTGGTCACCCCCATGTAAGTTATGGGGCAGTAACAGCACACTTTTGAAAACGTGTTTTTCAGCCCGAAATAAACGCGTTTTTTCAGACAACTGAATCCCTATGTAACTGCAAGGCTCAAAAGAGCCCACACACTCAGCTCTTAACCCCAGTGTGCAGAAAGTGTCAAAACATGATTTTCAGCAGAAATAAACATGTTTCTGCAAGTTTGGTCACCCCCATGTAAGTTATGGGGCAGTAACAGCACACTTTTGAAAACGTGTTTTTCAGCCCGAAATAAACGCGTTTTTTCAGACAACTGAATCCCTAAGTAACTGCAAGACTCAGAAGAGCCCACACACTCAGCTCTTAACCCCAGTGTGCAGAAAGAGTCAAAACATGATTTTCAGCAGAAATAAACATGTTTCTGCAAGTTTGGTCACCCCCATGTAAGTTATGGGGCAGTAACAGCACACTTTTTAAAACGTGTTTTTCAGCCCGAAATAAACGCGTTTTTTCAGACAACTGAATCCCTATGTAACTGCAAGGCTCAAAAGAGCCCACACACTCAGCTCTTAACCCCAGTGTGCAGAAAGTGTCAAAACGTGTTTTTCAGCAGAAATAAACATGTTTCTGCAAGTTTGGTCACCCCCATGTAAGTTATGGGGCAGTAACAGCACACTTTTGAAAACGTGTTTTTCAGCCCGAAATAAACGCGTTTTTTCAGACAACTGAATCCCTATGTAACTGCAAGACTCAGAAGAGCCCACACACTCAGCTCTTAACCCCAGTGTGCAGAAAGTGTCAAAACATGATTTTCAGCAGAAATAAACATGTTTCTGCAAGTTTGGTCACCCCCATGTAAGTTATGGGGCAGTAACAGCACACTTTTGAAAACGTGTTTTTCAGCCCGAAATAAACGCGTTTTTTCAGACAACTGAATCCCTATGTAACTGCAAGACTCAGAAGAGCCCACACACTCAGCTCTTAACCCCAGTGTGCAGAAAGTGTCAAAACGTGTTTTTCAGCAGAAATAAACATGTTTCTGCAAGTTTGGTCACCCCCATGTAAGTTATGGGGCAGTAACAGCACACTTTTGAAAACGTGTTTTTCAGCCTGAAATAAACACGTTTTTTCAGACAACTGAATCCCTATGTAACTGCAAGACTCAGAAGAGCCCACACACTCAGCTCTTAACCCCAGTGTGCAGAAAGTGTCAAAACATGATTTTCAGCAGAAATAAACATGTTTCTGCAAGTTTGGTCAACCCCATGTAAGTTATGGGGCAGTAACAGCACACTTTTGAAAACGTGTTTTTCAGCCCGAAATAAACGCGTTTTTTCAGACAACTGAATCCCTATGTAACTGCAAGGCTCAAAAGAGCCCACACACTCAGCTCTTAACCCCAGTGTGCAGAAAGTGTCAAAACGTGTTTTTCAGCAGAAATAAACATGTTTCTGCAAGTTTGGTCACCCCCATGTAAGTTATGGGGCAGTAACAGCACACTTTTGAAAACGTGTTTTTCAGCCCGAAATAAACGCGTTTTTTCAGACAACTGAATCCCTATGTAACTGCAAGACTCAGAAGAGCCCACACACTCAGCTCTTAACCCCAGTGTGCAGAAAGTGTCAAAACATGATTTTCAGCAGAAATAAACATGTTTCTGCAAGTTTGGTCACCCCCATGTAAGTTATGGGGCAGTAACAGCACACTTTTTAAAACGTGTTTTTCAGCCCGAAATAAACGCGTTTTTTCAGACAACTGAATCCCTATGTAACTGCAAGGCTCAAAAGAGCCCACACACTCAGCTCTTAACCCCAGTGTGCAGAAAGTGTCAAAACATGATTTTCAGCAGAAATAAACATGTTTCTGCAAGTTTGGTCACCCCCATGTAAGTTATGGGGCAGTAACAGCACACTTTTGAAAACGTGTTTTTCAGCCCGAAATAAACGCGTTTTTTCAGACAACTGAATCCCTATGTAACTGCAAGACTCAGAAGAGCCCACACACTCAGCTCTTAACCCCAGTGTGCAGAAAGTGTCAAAACGTGTTTTTCAGCAGAAATAAACATGTTTCTGCAAGTTTGGTCACCCCCATGTAAGTTATGGGGCAGTAACAGCACACTTTTGAAAACGTGTTTTTCAGCCTGAAATAAACACGTTTTTTCAGACAACTGAATCCCTATGTAACTGCAAGACTCAGAAGAGCCCACACACTCAGCTCTTAACCCCAGTGTGCAGAAAGTGTCAAAACATGATTTTCAGCAGAAATAAACATGTTTCTGCAAGTTTGGTCACCCCCATGTAAGTTATGGGGCAGTAACAGCACACTTTTGAAAACGTGTTTTTCAGCCCGAAATAAACGCGTTTTTTCAGACAACTGAATCCCTATGTAACTGCAAGGCTCAAAAGAGCCCACACACTCAGCTCTTAACCCCAGTGTGCAGAAAGTGTCAAAACATGTTTTTCAGCAGAAATAAACATGTTTCTGCAAGTTTGGTCACCCCCATGTAAGTTATGGGGCAGTAACAGCACACTTTTGAAAACGTGTTTTTCAGCCCGAAATAAACGCGTTTTTTCAGACAACTGAATCCCTATGTAACTGCAAGACTCAGAAGAGCCCACACACTCAGCTCTTAACCCCAGTGTGCAGAAAGTGTCAAAACGTGTTTTTCAGCAGAAATAAACATGTTTCTGCAAGTTTGGACACCCCCATGTAAGTTATGGGGCAGTAACAGCACACTTTTGAAAACGTGTTTTTCAGCCCGAAATAAACGCGTTTTTTCAGACAACTGAATCCCTATGTATCTGCAAGGCTCAAAAGAGCCCACACACTCAGCTCTTAACCCCAGTGTGCAGAAAGTGTCAAAACGTGTTTTTCAGCAGAAATAAACATGTTTCTGCAAGTTTGGTCACCCCCATGTAAGTTATGGGGCAGTAACAGCACACTTTTGAAAACGTGTTTTTCAGCCCGAAATAAACGCGTTTTTTCAGACAACTGAATCCCTATGTAACTGCAAGACTCAGAAGAGCCCACACACTCAGCTCTTAACCCCAGTGTGCAGAAAGTGTCAAAACATGATTTTCAGCAGAAATAAACATGTTTCTGCAAGTTTGGTCACCCCCATGTAAGTTATAGGGCAGTAACAGCACACTTTTGAAAACGTGTTTTTCAGCCCGAAATAAACACGTTTTTTCAGACAACTGAATCCCTATGTAACTGCAAGACTCAGAAGAGCCCACACACTCAGCTCTTAACCCCAGTGTGCAGAAAGTGTCAAAACGTGTTTTTCAGCAGAAATAAACATGTTTCTGCAAGTTTGGTCACCCCCATGTAAGTTATGGGGCAGTAACAGCACACTTTTGAAAACGTGTTTTTCAGCCTGAAATAAACACGTTTTTTCAGACAACTGAATCCCTATGTAACTGCAAGACTCAGAAGAGCCCACACACTCAGCTCTTAACCCCAGTGTGCAGAAAGTGTCAAAACATGATTTTCAGCAGAAATAAACATGTTTCTGCAAGTTTGGTAAACCCCATGTAAGTTATGGGGCAGTAACAGCACACTTTTGAAAACGTGTTTTTCAGCCCGAAATAAACGCGTTTTTTCAGACAACTGAATCCCTATGTAACTGCAAGGCTCAAAAGAGCCCACACACTCAGCTCTTAACCCCAGTGTGCAGAAAGTGTCAAAACGTGTTTTTCAGCAGAAATAAACATGTTTCTGCAAGTTTGGTCACCCCCATGTAAGTTATGGGGCAGTAACAGCACACTTTTGAAAACGTGTTTTTCAGCCCGAAATAAACGCGTTTTTTCAGACAACTGAATCCCTATGTAACTGCAAGACTCAGAAGAGCCCACACACTCAGCTCTTAACCCCAGTGTGCAGAAAGTGTCAAAACGTGTTTTTCAGCAGAAATAAACATGTTTCTGCAAGTTTGGTCACCCCCATGTAAGTTATGGGGCAGTAACAGCACACTTTTGAAAACGTGTTTTTCAGCCCGAAATAAACGCGTTTTTTCAGACAACTGAATCCCTATGTAACTGCAAGACTCAGAAGAGCCCACACACTCAGCTCTTAACCCCAGTGTGCAGAAAGTGTCAAAACATGATTTTCAGCAGAAATAAACATGTTTCTGCAAGTTTGGTCAACCCCATGTAAGTTATGGGGCAGTAACAGCACACTTTTGAAAACGTGTTTTTCAGCCCGAAATAAACGCGTTTTTTCAGACAACTGAATCCCTATGTAACTGCAAGGCTCAAAAGAGCCCACACACTCAGCTCTTAACCCCAGTGTGCAGAAAGTGTCAAAACATGTTTTTCAGCAGAAATAAACATGTTTCTGCAAGTTTGGTCACCCCCATGTAAGTTATGGGGCAGTAACAGCACACTTTTGAAAACGTGTTTTTCAGCCCGAAATAAACGCGTTTTTTCAGACAACTGAATCCCTATGTAACTGCAAGACTCAGAAGAGCCCACACACTCAGCTCTTAACCCCAGTGTGCAGAAAGTGTCAAAACGTGATTTTCAGCAGAAATAAACATGTTTCTGCAAGTTTGGTCACCCCCATGTAAGTTATGGGGCAGTAACAGCACACTTTTGAAAACGTGTTTTTCAGCCCGAAATAAACGCGTTTTTTCAGACAACTGAATCCCTATGTAACTGCAAGACTCAGAAGAGCCCACACACTCAGCTCTTAACCCCAGTGTGCAGAAAGTGTCAAAACGTGATTTTCTGCAGAAATAAACATGTTTCTGCAAGTTTGGTCACCCCCATGTAAGTTATGGGGCAGTAACAGCACACTTTTGAAAACGTGTTTTTCAGCCCGAAATAAACGCGTTTTTTCAGACAACTGAATCCCTATGTAACTGCAAGGCTCAAAAGAGCCCACACACTCAGCTCTTAACCCCAGTGTGCAGAAAGTGTCAAAACGTGTTTTTCAGCAGAAATAAACATGTTTCTGCAGGTTTGGTCACCCCCATGTATGTTATGGGGCAGTAACAGCACACTTTTGAAAACGTGTTATTCAGCCCGAAATAAACGCGTTTTTTCAGACAACTGAATCCCTATGTAACTGCAAGGCTCAAAAGAGCCCACACACTCAGCTCTTAACCCCAGTGTGCAGAAAGTGTCAAAACATGATTTTCAGCAGAAATAAACATGTTTCTGCAAGTTTGGTCACCCCCATGTAAGTTATGGGGCAGTAACAGCACACTTTTGAAAACGTGTTTTTCATCCCGAAATAAACGCGATTTTTCAGACAACTGAATCCCTATGTAACTGCAAGACTCAGAAGAGCCCACACACTCAGCTCTTAACCCCAGTGTGCAGAAAGTGTCAAAACGTGTTTTTCAGCAGAAATAAACATGTTTCTGCAAGTTTGGTCACCCCCATGTAAGTTATGGGGCAGTAACAGCACACTTTTGAAAACGTGTTTTTCAGCCTGAAATAAACACGTTTTTTCAGACAACTGAATCCCTATGTAACTGCAAGACTCAGAAGAGCCCACACACTCAGCTCTTAACCCCAGTGTGCAGAAAGTGTCAAAACATGATTTTCAGCAGAAATAAACATGTTTCTGCAAGTTTGGTCACCCCCATGTAAGTTATGGGGCAGTAACAGCACACTTTTGAAAACGTGTTTTTCAGCCCGAAATAAACGCGTTTTTTCAGACAACTGAATCCCTATGTAACTGCAAGGCTCAAAAGAGCCCACACACTCAGCTCTTAACCCCAGTGTGCAGAAAGTGTCAAAACGTGTTTTTCAGCAGAAATAAACATGTTTCTGCAAGTTTGGTCACCCCCATGTAAGTTATGGGGCAGTAACAGCACACTTTTTAAAACGTGTTTTTCAGCCCGAAATAAACGCGTTTTTTCAGACAACTGAATCCCTATGTAACTGCAAGGCTCAAAAGAGCCCACACACTCAGCTCTTAACCCCAGTGTGCAGAAAGTGTCAAAACATGATTTTCAGCAGAAATAAACATGTTTCTGCAAGTTTGGTCACCCCCATGTAAGTTATGGGGCAGTAACAGCACACTTTTGAAAACGTGTTTTTCAGCCCGAAATAAACGCGTTTTTTCAGACAACTGAATCCCTATGTAACTGCAAGACTCAGAAGAGCCCACACACTCAGCTCTTAACCCCAGTGTGCAGAAAGTGTCAAAACGTGATTTTCAGCAGAAATAAACATGTTTCTGCAAGTTTGGTCACCCCCATGTAAGTTATGGGGCAGTAACAGCACACTTTTGAAAACGTGTTTTTCAGCCCGAAATAAACGCGTTTTTTCAGACAACTGAATCCCTATGTAACTGCAGGGCTCAAAAGAGCCCACACACTCAGCTCTTAACCCCAGTGTGCAGAAAGTGTCAAAACATGTTTTTCAGCAGAAATAAACATGTTTCTGCAAGTTTGGTCACCCCCATGTAAGTTATGGGGCAGTAACAGCACACTTTTGAAAACGTGTTTTTCAGCCCGAAATAAACGCGTTTTTTCAGACAACTGAATCCCTATGTAACTGCAAGACTCAGAAGAGCCCACACACTCAGCTCTTAACCCCAGTGTGCAGAAAATGTCAAAACGTGTTTTTCAGCAGAAATAAACATGTTTCTGCAAGTTTGGTCACCCCCATGTAAGTTATGGGGCAGTAACAGCACACTTTTGAAAACGTGTTTTTCAGCCCGAAATAAACGCGTTTTTTCAGACAACTGAATCCCTATGTAACTGCAAGGCTCAAAAGAGCCCACACACTCAGCTCTTAACCCCAGTGTGCAGAAAGTGTCAAAACATGTTTTTCAGCAGAAATAAACATGTTTCTGCAAGTTTGGTCACCCCCATGTAAGTTATGGGGCAGTAACAGCACACTTTTGAAAACGTGTTTTTCAGCCCGAAATAAACGCGTTTTTTCAGACAACTGAATCCCTATGTAACTGCAAGACTCAGAAGAGCCCACACACTCAGCTCTTAACCCCAGTGTGCAGAAAGTGTCAAAACGTGATTTTCAGCAGAAATAAACATGTTTCTGCAAGTTTGGTCACCCCCATGTAAGTTATGGGGCAGTAACAGCACACTTTTGAAAACGTGTTTTTCAGCCCGAAATAAACGCGTTTTTTCAGACAACTGAATCCCTATGTAACTGCAAGACTCAGAAGAGCCCACACACTCAGCTCTTAACCCCAGTGTGCAGAAAGTGTCAAAACGTGATTTTCTGCAGAAATAAACATGTTTCTGCAAGTTTGGTCACCCCCATGTAAGTTATGGGGCAGTAACAGCACACTTTTGAAAACGTGTTTTTCAGCCCGAAATAAACGCGTTTTTTCAGACAACTGAATCCCTATGTAACTGCAAGGCTCAAAAGAGCCCACACACTCAGCTCTTAACCCCAGTGTGCAGAAAGTGTCAAAACGTGTTTTTCAGCAGAAATAAACATGTTTCTGCAGGTTTGGTCACCCCCATGTAAGTTATGGGGCAGTAACAGCACACTTTTGAAAATGTGTTTTTCAGCCCGAAATAAACGCGTTTTTTCAGACAACTGAATCCCTATGTAACTGCAAGACTCAGAAGAGCCCACACACTCAGCTCTTAACCCCAGTGTGCAGAAAGTGTCAAAACGTGATTTTCAGCAGAAATAAACATGTTTCTGCAAGTTTGGTCACCCCCATGTAAGTTATGGGGCAGTAACAGCACACTTTTGAAAACGTGTTTTTCAGCCCGAAATAAACGCGTTTTTTCAGACAACTGAATCCCTATGTAACTGCAAGGCTCAAAAGAGCCCACACACTCAGCTCTTAACCCCAGTGTGCAGAAAGTGTCAAAACGTGTTTTTCAGCAGAAATAAACATGTTTCTGCAGGTTTGGTCACCCCCATGTATGTTATGGGGCAGTAACAGCACACTTTTGAAAACGTGTTATTCAGCCCGAAATAAACACGTTTTTTCAGACAACTGAATCCCTATGTAACTGCAAGGCTCAAAAGAGCCCACACACTCAGCTCTTAACCCCAGTGTGCAGAAAGTGTCAAAACGGGTTTTTCAGCAGAAATAAACATGTTTCTGCAAGTTTGGTCACCCCCATGTAAGTTATGGGGCAGTAACAGCACACTTTTGAAAACGTGTTTTTCAGCCCGAAATAAACGCGTTTTTTCAGACAACTGAATCCCTATGTAACTGCAAGACTCAGAAGAGCCCACACACTCAGCTCTTAACCCCAGTGTGCAGAAAGTGTCAAAACATGATTTTCAGCAGAAATAAACATGTTTCTGCAAGTTTGGTCACCCCCATGTAAGTTATGGGGCAGTAACAGCATACTTTTGAAAACGTGTTTTTCAGCCCGAAATAAACGCGTTTTTTCAGACAACTGAATCCCTATGTAACTGCAAGACTCAGAAGAGCCCACACACTCAGCTCTTAACCCCAGTGTGCAGAAAGTGTCAAAACGTGATTTTCAGCAGAAATAAACATGTTTCTGCAAGTTTGGTCACCCCCATGTAAGTTATGGGGCAGTAACAGCACACTTTTGAAAACGTGTTTTTCAGCCCGAAATAAACGCGTTTTTTCAGACAACTGAATCCCTATGTAACTGCAAGGCTCAAAAGAGCCCACACACTCAGCTCTTAACCCCAGTGTGCAGAAAGTGTCAAAACGTGTTTTTCAGCAGAAATAAACATGTTTCTGCAGGTTTGGTCACCCCCATGTATGTTATGGGGCAGTAACAGCACACTTTTGAAAACGTGTTATTCAGCCCGAAATAAACACGTTTTTTCAGACAACTGAATCCCTATGTAACTGCAAGGCTCAAAAGAGCCCACACACTCAGCTCTTAACCCCAGTGTGCAGAAAGTGTCAAAACGGGTTTTTCAGCAGAAATAAACATGTTTCTGCAAGTTTGGTCACCCCCATGTAAGTTATGGGGCAGTAACAGCACACTTTTGAAAACGTGTTTTTCAGCCCGAAATAAACGCGTTTTTTCAGACAACTGAATCCCTATGTAACTGCAAGACTCAGAAGAGCCCACACACTCAGCTCTTAACCCCAGTGTGCAGAAAGTGTCAAAACATGATTTTCAGCAGAAATAAACATGTTTCTGCAAGTTTGGTCACCCCCATGTAAGTTATGGGGCAGTAACAGCATACTTTTGAAAACGTGTTTTTCAGCCCGAAATAAACGCGTTTTTTCAGACAACTGAATCCCTATGTAACTGCAAGACTCAGAAGAGCCCACACACTCAGCTCTTAACCCCAGTGTGCAGAAAGTGTCAAAACGTGATTTTCAGCAGAAATAAACATGTTTCTGCAAGTTTGGTCACCCCCATGTAAGTTATGGGGCAGTAACAGCACACTTTTGAAAACGTGTTTTTCAGCCCGAAATAAACGCGTTTTTTCAGACAACTGAATCCCTATGTAACTGCAAGGCTCAAAAGAGCCCACACACTCAGCTCTTAACCCCAGTGTGCAGAAAGTGTCAAAACATGATTTTCAGCAGAAATAAACATGTTTCTGCAAGTTTGGTCACCCCCATGTAAGTTATGGGGCAGTAACAGCACACTTTTGAAAACGTGTTTTTCATCCCGAAATAAACGCGATTTTTCAGACAACTGAATCCCTATGTAACTGCAAGACTCAGAAGAGCCCACACACTCAGCTCTTAACCCCAGTGTGCAGAAAGTGTCAAAACGTGTTTTTCAGCAGAAATAAACATGTTTCTGCAAGTTTGGTCACCCCCATGTAAGTTATGGGGCAGTAACAGCACACTTTTGAAAACGTGTTTTTCAGCCTGAAATAAACACGTTTTTTCAGACAACTGAATCCCTATGTAACTGCAAGACTCAGAAGAGCCCACACACTCAGCTCTTAACCCCAGTGTGCAGAAAGTGTCAAAACATGATTTTCAGCAGAAATAAACATGTTTCTGCAAGTTTGGTCACCCCCATGTAAGTTATGGGGCAGTAACAGCACACTTTTGAAAACGTGTTTTTCAGCCCGAAATAAACGCGTTTTTTCAGACAACTGAATCCCTATGTAACTGCAAGGCTCAAAAGAGCCCACACACTCAGCTCTTAACCCCAGTGTGCAGAAAGTGTCAAAACGTGTTTTTCAGCAGAAATAAACATGTTTCTGCAAGTTTGGTCACCCCCATGTAAGTTATGGGGCAGTAACAGCACACTTTTGAAAACGTGTTTTTCAGCCTGAAATAAACACGTTTTTTCAGACAACTGAATCCCTATGTAACTGCAAGACTCAGAAGAGCCCACACACTCAGCTCTTAACCCCAGTGTGCAGAAAGTGTCAAAACATGATTTTCAGCAGAAATAAACATGTTTCTGCAAGTTTGGTCAACCCCATGTAAGTTATGGGGCAGTAACAGCACACTTTTGAAAACGTGTTTTTCAGCCCGAAATAAACGCGTTTTTTCAGACAACTGAATCCCTATGTAACTGCAAGGCTCAAAAGAGCCCACACACTCAGCTCTTAACCCCAGTGTGCAGAAAGTGTCAAAACATGTTTTTCAGCAGAAATAAACATGTTTCTGCAAGTTTGGTCACCCCCATGTAAGTTATGGGGCAGTAACAGCACACTTTTGAAAACGTGTTTTTCAGCCCGAAATAAACGCGTTTTTTCAGACAACTGAATCCCTATGTAACTGCAAGGCTCAAAAGAGCCCACACACTCAGCTCTTAACCCCAGTGTGCAGAAAGTGTCAAAACATGATTTTCAGCAGAAATAAACATGTTTCTGCAAGTTTGGTCACCCCCATGTAAGTTATGGGGCAGTAACAGCACACTTTTGAAAACGTGTTTTTCAGCCCGAAATAAACGCGTTTTTTCAGACAACTGAATCCCTATGTAACTGCAAGACTCAGAAGAGCCCACACACTCAGCTCTTAACCCCAGTGTGCAGAAAGAGTCAAAACATGATTTTCAGCAGAAATAAACATGTTTCTGCAAGTTTGGTCACCCCCATGTAAGTTATGGGGCAGTAACAGCACACTTTTTAAAACGTGTTTTTCAGCCCGAAATAAACGCGTTTTTTCAGACAACTGAATCCCTATGTAACTGCAAGGCTCAAAAGAGCCCACACACTCAGCTCTTAACCCCAGTGTGCAGAAAGTGTCAAAACATGATTTTCAGCAGAAATAAACATGTTTCTGCAAGTTTGGTCACCCCCATGTAAGTTATGGGGCAGTAACAGCACACTTTTGAAAACGTGTTTTTCAGCCCGAAATAAACGCGTTTTTTCAGACAACTGAATCCCTATGTAACTGCAAGACTCAGAAGAGCCCACACACTCAGCTCTTAACCCCAGTGTGCAGAAAGTGTCAAAACGTGTTTTTCAGCAGAAATAAACATGTTTCTGCAAGTTTGGTCACCCCCATGTAAGTTATGGGGCAGTAACAGCACACTTTTGAAAACGTGTTTTTCAGCCCGAAATAAACGCGTTTTTTCAGACAACTGAATCCCTATGTAACTGCAAGACTCAGAAGAGCCCACACACTCAGCTCTTAACCCCAGTGTGCAGAAAGTGTCAAAACATGATTTTCAGCAGAAATAAACATGTTTCTGCAAGTTTGGTCAACCCCATGTAAGTTATGGGGCAGTAACAGCACACTTTTGAAAACGTGTTTTTCAGCCCGAAATAAACGCGTTTTTTCAGACAACTGAATCCCTATGTAACTGCAAGGCTCAAAAGAGCCCACACACTCAGCTCTTAACCCCAGTGTGCAGAAAGTGTCAAAACATGTTTTTCAGCAGAAATAAACATGTTTCTGCAAGTTTGGTCACCCCCATGTAAGTTATGGGGCAGTAACAGCACACTTTTGAAAACGTGTTTTTCAGCCCGAAATAAACGCGTTTTTTCAGACAACTGAATCCCTATGTAACTGCAAGACTCAGAAGAGCCCACACACTCAGCTCTTAACCCCAGTGTGCAGAAAGTGTCAAAACGTGTTTTTCAGCAGAAATAAACATGTTTCTGCAGGTTTGGTCACCCCCATGTAAGTTATGGGGCAGTAACAGCACACTTTTGAAAATGTGTTTTTCAGCCCGAAATAAACGCGTTTTTTCAGACAACTGAATCCCTATGTAACTGCAAGACTCAGAAGAGCCCACACACTCAGCTCTTAACCCCAGTGTGCAGAAAGTGTCAAAACGTGATTTTCAGCAGAAATAAACATGTTTCTGCAAGTTTGGTCACCCCCATGTAAGTTATGGGGCAGTAACAGCACACTTTTGAAAACGTGTTTTTCAGCCCGAAATAAACGCGTTTTTTCAGACAACTGAATCCCTATGTAACTGCAAGGCTCAAAAGAGCCCACACACTCAGCTCTTAACCCCAGTGTGCAGAAAGTGTCAAAACGTGTTTTTCAGCAGAAATAAACATGTTTCTGCAGGTTTGGTCACCCCCATGTATGTTATGGGGCAGTAACAGCACACTTTTGAAAACGTGTTATTCAGCCCGAAATAAACACGTTTTTTCAGACAACTGAATCCCTATGTAACTGCAAGGCTCAAAAGAGCCCACACACTCAGCTCTTAACCCAAGTGTGCAGAAAGTGTCAAAACGGGTTTTTCAGCAGAAATAAACATGTTTCTGCAAGTTTGGTCACCCCCATGTAAGTTATGGGGCAGTAACAGCACACTTTTGAAAACGTGTTTTTCAGCCCGAAATAAACGCGTTTTTTCAGACAACTGAATCCCTATGTAACTGCAAGACTCAGAAGAGCCCACACACTCAGCTCTTAACCCCAGTGTGCAGAAAGTGTCAAAACATGATTTTCAGCAGAAATAAACATGTTTCTGCAAGTTTGGTCACCCCCATGTAAGTTATGGGGCAGTAACAGCATACTTTTGAAAACGTGTTTTTCAGCCCGAAATAAACGCGTTTTTTCAGACAACTGAATCCCTATGTAACTGCAAGACTCAGAAGAGCCCACACACTCAGCTCTTAACCCCAGTGTGCAGAAAGTGTCAAAACGTGATTTTCAGCAGAAATAAACATGTTTCTGCAAGTTTGGTCACCCCCATGTAAGTTATGGGGCAGTAACAGCACACTTTTGAAAACGTGTTTTTCATCCCGAAATAAACGCGTTTTTTCAGACAACTGAATCCCTATGTAACTGCAAGACTCAGAAGAGCCCACACACTCAGCTCTTAACCCCAGTGTGCAGAAAGTGTCAAAACGTGTTTTTCAGCAGAAATAAACATGTTTCTGCAAGTTTGGTCACCCCCATGTAAGTTATGGGGCAGTAACAGCACACTTTTGAAAACGTGTTTTTCAGCCTGAAATAAACACGTTTTTTCAGACAACTGAATCCCTATGTAACTGCAAGACTCAGAAGAGCCCACACACTCAGCTCTTAACCCCAGTGTGCAGAAAGTGTCAAAACATGATTTTCAGCAGAAATAAACATGTTTCTGCAAGTTTGGTCACCCCCATGTAAGTTATGGGGCAGTAACAGCACACTTTTGAAAACGTGTTTTTCAGCCCGAAATAAACGCGTTTTTTCAGACAACTGAATCCCTATGTAACTGCAAGGCTCAAAAGAGCCCACACACTCAGCTCTTAACCCCAGTGTGCAGAAAGTGTCAAAACGTGTTTTTCAGCAGAAATAAACATGTTTCTGCAAGTTTGGTCACCCCCATGTAAGTTATGGGGCAGTAACAGCACACTTTTTAAAACGTGTTTTTCAGCCCGAAATAAACGCGTTTTTTCAGACAACTGAATCCCTATGTAACTGCAAGGCTCAAAAGAGCCCACACACTCAGCTCTTAACCCCAGTGTGCAGAAAGTGTCAAAACATGATTTTCAGCAGAAATAAACATGTTTCTGCAAGTTTGGTCACCCCCATGTAAGTTATGGGGCAGTAACAGCACACTTTTGAAAACGTGTTTTTCAGCCCGAAATAAACGCGTTTTTTCAGACAACTGAATCCCTATGTAACTGCAAGACTCAGAAGAGCCCACACACTCAGCTCTTAACCCCAGTGTGCAGAAAGTGTCAAAACGTGTTTTTCAGCAGAAATAAACATGTTTCTGCAAGTTTGGTCACCCCCATGTAAGTTATGGGGCAGTAACAGCACACTTTTGAAAACGTGTTTTTCAGCCTGAAATAAACACGTTTTTTCAGACAACTGAATCCCTATGTAACTGCAAGACTCAGAAGAGCCCACACACTCAGCTCTTAACCCCAGTGTGCAGAAAGTGTCAAAACATGATTTTCAGCAGAAATAAACATGTTTCTGCAAGTTTGGTCACCCCCATGTAAGTTATGGGGCAGTAACAGCACACTTTTGAAAACGTGTTTTTCAGCCCGAAATAAACGCGTTTTTTCAGACAACTGAATCCCTATGTAACTGCAAGGCTCAAAAGAGCCCACACACTCAGCTCTTAACCCCAGTGTGCAGAAAGTGTCAAAACGTGTTTTTCAGCAGAAATAAACATGTTTCTGCAAGTTTGGTCACCCCCATGTAAGTTATGGGGCAGTAACAGCACACTTTTGAAAACGTGTTTTTCAGCCTGAAATAAACACGTTTTTTCAGACAACTGAATCCCTATGTAACTGCAAGACTCAGAAGAGCCCACACACTCAGCTCTTAACCCCAGTGTGCAGAAAGTGTCAAAACATGATTTTCAGCAGAAATAAACATGTTTCTGCAAGTTTGGTCAACCCCATGTAAGTTATGGGGCAGTAACAGCACACTTTTGAAAACGTGTTTTTCAGCCCGAAATAAACGCGTTTTTTCAGACAACTGAATCCCTATGTAACTGCAAGGCTCAAAAGAGCCCACACACTCAGCTCTTAACCCCAGTGTGCAGAAAGTGTCAAAACATGTTTTTCAGCAGAAATAAACATGTTTCTGCAAGTTTGGTCACCCCCATGTAAGTTATGGGGCAGTAACAGCACACTTTTGAAAACGTGTTTTTCAGCCCGAAATAAACGCGTTTTTTCAGACAACTGAATCCCTATGTAACTGCAAGGCTCAAAAGAGCCCACACACTCAGCTCTTAACCCCAGTGTGCAGAAAGTGTCAAAACATGATTTTCAGCAGAAATAAACATGTTTCTGCAAGTTTGGTCACCCCCATGTAAGTTATGGGGCAGTAACAGCACACTTTTGAAAACGTGTTTTTCAGCCCGAAATAAACGCGTTTTTTCAGACAACTGAATCCCTATGTAACTGCAAGACTCAGAAGAGCCCACACACTCAGCTCTTAACCCCAGTGTGCAGAAAGAGTCAAAACATGATTTTCAGCAGAAATAAACATGTTTCTGCAAGTTTGGTCACCCCCATGTAAGTTATGGGGCAGTAACAGCACACTTTTTAAAACGTGTTTTTCAGCCCGAAATAAACGCGTTTTTTCAGACAACTGAATCCCTATGTAACTGCAAGGCTCAAAAGAGCCCACACACTCAGCTCTTAACCCCAGTGTGCAGAAAGTGTCAAAACATGATTTTCAGCAGAAATAAACATGTTTCTGCAAGTTTGGTCACCCCCATGTAAGTTATGGGGCAGTAACAGCACACTTTTGAAAACGTGTTTTTCAGCCCGAAATAAACGCGTTTTTTCAGACAACTGAATCCCTATGTAACTGCAAGACTCAGAAGAGCCCACACACTCAGCTCTTAACCCCAGTGTGCAGAAAGTGTCAAAACGTGTTTTTCAGCAGAAATAAACATGTTTCTGCAAGTTTGGTCACCCCCATGTAAGTTATGGGGCAGTAACAGCACACTTTTGAAAACGTGTTTTTCAGCCCGAAATAAACGCGTTTTTTCAGACAACTGAATCCCTATGTAACTGCAAGACTCAGAAGAGCCCACACACTCAGCTCTTAACCCCAGTGTGCAGAAAGTGTCAAAACATGATTTTCAGCAGAAATAAACATGTTTCTGCAAGTTTGGTCAACCCCATGTAAGTTATGGGGCAGTAACAGCACACTTTTGAAAACGTGTTTTTCAGCCCGAAATAAACGCGTTTTTTCAGACAACTGAATCCCTATGTAACTGCAAGGCTCAAAAGAGCCCACACACTCAGCTCTTAACCCCAGTGTGCAGAAAGTGTCAAAACATGTTTTTCAGCAGAAATAAACATGTTTCTGCAAGTTTGGTCACCCCCATGTAAGTTATGGGGCAGTAACAGCACACTTTTGAAAACGTGTTTTTCAGCCCGAAATAAACGCGTTTTTTCAGACAACTGAATCCCTATGTAACTGCAAGACTCAGAAGAGCCCACACACTCAGCTCTTAACCCCAGTGTGCAGAAAGTGTCAAAACGTGTTTTTCAGCAGAAATAAACATGTTTCTGCAGGTTTGGTCACCCCCATGTAAGTTATGGGGCAGTAACAGCACACTTTTGAAAATGTGTTTTTCAGCCCGAAATAAACGCGTTTTTTCAGACAACTGAATCCCTATGTAACTGCAAGACTCAGAAGAGCCCACACACTCAGCTCTTAACCCCAGTGTGCAGAAAGTGTCAAAACGTGATTTTCAGCAGAAATAAACATGTTTCTGCAAGTTTGGTCACCCCCATGTAAGTTATGGGGCAGTAACAGCACACTTTTGAAAACGTGTTTTTCATCCCGAAATAAACGCGTTTTTTCAGACAACTGAATCCCTATGTAACTGCAAGACTCAGAAGAGCCCACACACTCAGCTCTTAACCCCAGTGTGCAGAAAGTGTCAAAACGTGTTTTTCAGCAGAAATAAACATGTTTCTGCAAGTTTGGTCACCCCCATGTAAGTTATGGGGCAGTAACAGCACACTTTTGAAAACGTGTTTTTCAGCCTGAAATAAACACGTTTTTTCAGACAACTGAATCCCTATGTAACTGCAAGACTCAGAAGAGCCCACACACTCAGCTCTTAACCCCAGTGTGCAGAAAGTGTCAAAACATGATTTTCAGCAGAAATAAACATGTTTCTGCAAGTTTGGTCACCCCCATGTAAGTTATGGGGCAGTAACAGCACACTTTTGAAAACGTGTTTTTCAGCCCGAAATAAACGCGTTTTTTCAGACAACTGAATCCCTATGTAACTGCAAGGCTCAAAAGAGCCCACACACTCAGCTCTTAACCCCAGTGTGCAGAAAGTGTCAAAACGTGTTTTTCAGCAGAAATAAACATGTTTCTGCAAGTTTGGTCACCCCCATGTAAGTTATGGGGCAGTAACAGCACACTTTTTAAAACGTGTTTTTCAGCCCGAAATAAACGCGTTTTTTCAGACAACTGAATCCCTATGTAACTGCAAGGCTCAAAAGAGCCCACACACTCAGCTCTTAACCCCAGTGTGCAGAAAGTGTCAAAACATGATTTTCAGCAGAAATAAACATGTTTCTGCAAGTTTGGTCACCCCCATGTAAGTTATGGGGCAGTAACAGCACACTTTTGAAAACGTGTTTTTCAGCCCGAAATAAACGCGTTTTTTCAGACAACTGAATCCCTATGTAACTGCAAGACTCAGAAGAGCCCACACACTCAGCTCTTAACCCCAGTGTGCAGAAAGTGTCAAAACGTGTTTTTCAGCAGAAATAAACATGTTTCTGCAAGTTTGGTCACCCCCATGTAAGTTATGGGGCAGTAACAGCACACTTTTGAAAACGTGTTTTTCAGCCCGAAATAAACGCGTTTTTTCAGACAACTGAATCCCTATGTAACTGCAAGACTCAGAAGAGCCCACACACTCAGCTCTTAACCCCAGTGTGCAGAAAGTGTCAAAACATGATTTTCAGCAGAAATAAACATGTTTCTGCAAGTTTGGTCAACCCCATGTAAGTTATGGGGCAGTAACAGCACACTTTTGAAAACGTGTTTTTCAGCCCGAAATAAACGCGTTTTTTCAGACAACTGAATCCCTATGTAACTGCAAGACTCAGAAGAGCCCACACACTCAGCTCTTAACCCCAGTGTGCAGAAAGTGTCAAAACATGATTTTCAGCAGAAATAAACATGTTTCTGCAAGTTTGGTCACCCCCATGTAAGTTATGGGGCAGTAACAGCACACTTTTGAAAACGTGTTTTTCAGCCCGAAATAAACGCGTTTTTTCAGACAACTGAATCCCTATGTAACTGCAAGGCTCAAAAGAGCCCACACACTCAGCTCTTAACCCCAGTGTGCAGAAAGTGTCAAAACGTGTTTTTCAGCAGAAATAAACATGTTTCTGCAAGTTTGGTCACCCCCATGTAAGTTATGGGGCAGTAACAGCACACTTTTGAAAACGTGTTTTTCAGCCCGAAATAAACGCGTTTTTTCAGACAACTGAATCCCTATGTAACTGCAAGACTCAGAAGAGCCCACACACTCAGCTCTTAACCCCAGTGTGCAGAAAGTGTCAAAACATGATTTTCAGCAGAAATAAACATGTTTCTGCAAGTTTGGTCAACCCCATGTAAGTTATGGGGCAGTAACAGCACACTTTTGAAAACGTGTTTTTCAGCCCGAAATAAACACGTTTTTTCAGACAACTGAATCCCTATGTAACTGCAAGGCTCAAAAGAGCCCACACACTCAGCTCTTAACCCCAGTGTGCAGAAAGTGTCAAAACGTGATTTTCAGCAGAAATAAACATGTTTCTGCAAGTTTGGTCAACCCCATGTAAGTTATGGGGCAGTAACAGCACACTTTTGAAAACGTGTTTTTCAGCCCGAAATAAACGCGTTTTTTCAGACAACTGAATCCCTATGTAACTGCAAGACTCAGAAGAGCCCACACACTCAGCTCTTAACCCCAGTGTGCAGAAAGTGTCAAAACGTGATTTTCAGCAGAAATAAACATGTTTCTGCAAGTTTGGTCACCCCCATGTAAGTTATGGGGCAGTAACAGCACACTTTTGAAAACGTGTTTTTCAGCCCGAAATAAACGCGTTTTTTCAGACAACTGAATCCCTATGTAACTGCAAGACTCAGAAGAGCCCACACACTCAGCTCTTAACCCCAGTGTGCAGAAAGTGTCAAAACGTGATTTTCAGCAGAAATAAACATGTTTCTGCAAGTTTGGTCACCCCCATGTAAGTTATGGGGCAGTAACAGCACACTTTTGAAAACGTGTTTTTCAGCCCGAAATAAACGCGTTTTTTCAGACAACTGAATCCCTATGTAACTGCAAGGCTCAAAAGAGCCCACACACTCAGCTCTTAACCCCAGTGTGCAGAAAGTGTCAAAACGTGTTTTTCAGCAGAAATAAACATGTTTCTGCAGGTTTGGTCACCCCCATGTATGTTATGGGGCAGTAACAGCACACTTTTGAAAACGTGTTATTCAGCCCGAAATAAACACGTTTTTTCAGACAACTGAATCCCTATGTAACTGCAAGGCTCAAAAGAGCCCACACACTCAGCTCTTAACCCAAGTGTGCAGAAAGTGTCAAAACGGGTTTTTCAGCAGAAATAAACATGTTTCTGCAAGTTTGGTCACCCCCATGTAAGTTATGGGGCAGTAACAGCACACTTTTGAAAACGTGTTTTTCAGCCCGAAATAAACGCGTTTTTTCAGACAACTGAATCCCTATGTAACTGCAAGACTCAGAAGAGCCCACACACTCAGCTCTTAACCCCAGTGTGCAGAAAGTGTCAAAACATGATTTTCAGCAGAAATAAACATGTTTCTGCAAGTTTGGTCACCCCCATGTAAGTTATGGGGCAGTAACAGCATACTTTTGAAAACGTGTTTTTCAGCCCGAAATAAACGCGTTTTTTCAGACAACTGAATCCCTATGTAACTGCAAGACTCAGAAGAGCCCACACACTCAGCTCTTAACCCCAGTGTGCAGAAAGTGTCAAAACGTGATTTTCAGCAGAAATAAACATGTTTCTGCAAGTTTGGTCACCCCCATGTAAGTTATGGGGCAGTAACAGCACACTTTTGAAAACGTGTTTTTCATCCCGAAATAAACGCGTTTTTTCAGACAACTGAATCCCTATGTAACTGCAAGACTCAGAAGAGCCCACACACTCAGCTCTTAACCCCAGTGTGCAGAAAGTGTCAAAACGTGTTTTTCAGCAGAAATAAACATGTTTCTGCAAGTTTGGTCACCTCCATGTAAGTTATGGGGCAGTAACAGCACACTTTTGAAAACGTGTTTTTCAGCCTGAAATAAACACGTTTTTTCAGACAACTGAATCCCTATGTAACTGCAAGACTCAGAAGAGCCCACACACTCAGCTCTTAACCCCAGTGTGCAGAAAGTGTCAAAACATGATTTTCAGCAGAAATAAACATGTTTCTGCAAGTTTGGTCACCCCCATGTAAGTTATGGGGCAGTAACAGCACACTTTTGAAAACGTGTTTTTCAGCCCGAAATAAACGCGTTTTTTCAGACAACTGAATCCCTATGTAACTGCAAGGCTCAAAAGAGCCCACACACTCAGCTCTTAACCCCAGTGTGCAGAAAGTGTCAAAACGTGTTTTTCAGCAGAAATAAACATGTTTCTGCAAGTTTGGTCACCCCCATGTAAGTTATGGGGCAGTAACAGCACACTTTTTAAAACGTGTTTTTCAGCCCGAAATAAACGCGTTTTTTCAGACAACTGAATCCCTATGTAACTGCAAGGCTCAAAAGAGCCCACACACTCAGCTCTTAACCCCAGTGTGCAGAAAGTGTCAAAACATGATTTTCAGCAGAAATAAACATGTTTCTGCAAGTTTGGTCACCCCCATGTAAGTTATGGGGCAGTAACAGCACACTTTTGAAAACGTGTTTTTCAGCCCGAAATAAACGCGTTTTTTCAGACAACTGAATCCCTATGTAACTGCAAGACTCAGAAGAGCCCACACACTCAGCTCTTAACCCCAGTGTGCAGAAAGTGTCAAAACGTGTTTTTCAGCAGAAATAAACATGTTTCTGCAAGTTTGGTCACCCCCATGTAAGTTATGGGGCAGTAACAGCACACTTTTGAAAACGTGTTTTTCAGCCCGAAATAAACGCGTTTTTTCAGACAACTGAATCCCTATGTAACTGCAAGACTCAGAAGAGCCCACACACTCAGCTCTTAACCCCAGTGTGCAGAAAGTGTCAAAACATGATTTTCAGCAGAAATAAACATGTTTCTGCAAGTTTGGTCAACCCCATGTAAGTTATGGGGCAGTAACAGCACACTTTTGAAAACGTGTTTTTCAGCCCGAAATAAACACGTTTTTTCAGACAACTGAATCCCTATGTAACTGCAAGGCTCAAAAGAGCCCACACACTCAGCTCTTAACCCCAGTGTGCAGAAAGTGTCAAAACATGTTTTTCAGCAGAAATAAACATGTTTCTGCAAGTTTGGTCACCCCCATGTAAGTTATGGGGCAGTAACAGCACACTTTTGAAAACGTGTTTTTCAGCCCGAAATAAACGCGTTTTTTCAGACAACTGAATCCCTATGTAACTGCAAGACTCAGAAGAGCCCACACACTCAGCTCTTAACCCCAGTGTGCAGAAAGTGTCAAAACGTGATTTTCAGCAGAAATAAACATGTTTCTGCAAGTTTGGTCACCCCCATGTAAGTTATGGGGCAGTAACAGCACACTTTTGAAAACGTGTTTTTCAGCCCGAAATAAACGCGTTTTTTCAGACAACTGAATCCCTATGTAACTGCAAGACTCAGAAGAGCCCACACACTCAGCTCTTAACCCCAGTGTGCAGAAAGTGTCAAAACGTGATTTTCTGCAGAAATAAACATGTTTCTGCAAGTTTGGTCACCCCCATGTAAGTTATGGGGCAGTAACAGCACACTTTTGAAAACGTGTTTTTCAGCCCGAAATAAACGCGTTTTTTCAGACAACTGAATCCCTATGTAACTGCAAGGCTCAAAAGAGCCCACACACTCAGCTCTTAACCCCAGTGTGCAGAAAGTGTCAAAACGTGTTTTTCAGCAGAAATAAACATGTTTCTGCAGGTTTGGTCACCCCCATGTAAGTTATGGGGCAGTAACAGCACACTTTTGAAAACGTGTTTTTCAGCCCGAAATAAACGCGTTTTTTCAGACAACTGAATCCCTATGTAACTGCAAGACTCAGAAGAGCCCACACACTCAGCTCTTAACCCCAGTGTGCAGAAAGTGTCAAAACATGATTTTCAGCAGAAATAAACATGTTTCTGCAAGTTTGGTCACCCCCATGTAAGTTATGGGGCAGTAACAGCACACTTTTGAAAACGTGTTTTTCAGCCCGAAATAAACGCGTTTTTTCAGACAACTGAATCCCTATGTAACTGCAAGGCTCAAAAGAGCCCACACACTCAGCTCTTAACCCCAGTGTGCAGAAAGTGTCAAAACGTGTTTTTCAGCAGAAATAAACATGTTTCTGCAAGTTTGGTCACCCCCATGTAAGTTATGGGGCAGTAACAGCACACTTTTGAAAACGTGTTTTTCAGCCCGAAATAAACGCGTTTTTTCAGACAACTGAATCCCTATGTAACTGCAAGACTCAGAAGAGCCCACACACTCAGCTCTTAACCCCAGTGTGCAGAAAGTGTCAAAACATGATTTTCAGCAGAAATAAACATGTTTCTGCAAGTTTGGTCAACCCCATGTAAGTTATGGGGCAGTAACAGCACACTTTTGAAAACGTGTTTTTCAGCCCGAAATAAACACGTTTTTTCAGACAACTGAATCCCTATGTAACTGCAAGGCTCAAAAGAGCCCACACACTCAGCTCTTAACCCCAGTGTGCAGAAAGTGTCAAAACATGTTTTTCAGCAGAAATAAACATGTTTCTGCAAGTTTGGTCACCCCCATGTAAGTTATGGGGCAGTAACAGCACACTTTTGAAAACGTGTTTTTCAGCCCGAAATAAACGCGTTTTTTCAGACAACTGAATCCCTATGTAACTGCAAGACTCAGAAGAGCCCACACACTCAGCTCTTAACCCCAGTGTGCAGAAAGTGTCAAAACGTGATTTTCAGCAGAAATAAACATGTTTCTGCAAGTTTGGTCACCCCCATGTAAGTTATGGGGCAGTAACAGCACACTTTTGAAAACGTGTTTTTCAGCCCGAAATAAACGCGTTTTTTCAGACAACTGAATCCCTATGTAACTGCAAGACTCAGAAGAGCCCACACACTCAGCTCTTAACCCCAGTGTGCAGAAAGTGTCAAAACGTGATTTTCAGCAGAAATAAACATGTTTCTGCAAGTTTGGTCACCCCCATGTAAGTTATGGGGCAGTAACAGCACACTTTTGAAAACGTGTTTTTCAGCCCGAAATAAACGCGTTTTTTCAGACAACTGAATCCCTATGTAACTGCAAGGCTCAAAAGAGCCCACACACTCAGCTCTTAACCCCAGTGTGCAGAAAGTGTCAAAACGTGTTTTTCAGCAGAAATAAACATGTTTCTGCAGGTTTGGTCACCCCCATGTATGTTATGGGGCAGTAACAGCACACTTTTGAAAACGTGTTATTCAGCCCGAAATAAACACGTTTTTTCAGACAACTGAATCCCTATGTAACTGCAAGGCTCAAAAGAGCCCACACACTCAGCTCTTAACCCAAGTGTGCAGAAAGTGTCAAAACGGGTTTTTCAGCAGAAATAAACATGTTTCTGCAAGTTTGGTCACCCCCATGTAAGTTATGGGGCAGTAACAGCACACTTTTGAAAACGTGTTTTTCAGCCCGAAATAAACGCGTTTTTTCAGACAACTGAATCCCTATGTAACTGCAAGACTCAGAAGAGCCCACACACTCAGCTCTTAACCCCAGTGTGCAGAAAGTGTCAAAACATGATTTTCAGCAGAAATAAACATGTTTCTGCAAGTTTGGTCACCCCCATGTAAGTTATGGGGCAGTAACAGCATACTTTTGAAAACGTGTTTTTCAGCCCGAAATAAACGCGTTTTTTCAGACAACTGAATCCCTATGTAACTGCAAGACTCAGAAGAGCCCACACACTCAGCTCTTAACCCCAGTGTGCAGAAAGTGTCAAAACGTGATTTTCAGCAGAAATAAACATGTTTCTGCAAGTTTGGTCACCCCCATGTAAGTTATGGGGCAGTAACAGCACACTTTTGAAAACGTGTTTTTCATCCCGAAATAAACGCGTTTTTTCAGACAACTGAATCCCTATGTAACTGCAAGACTCAGAAGAGCCCACACACTCAGCTCTTAACCCCAGTGTGCAGAAAGTGTCAAAACGTGTTTTTCAGCAGAAATAAACATGTTTCTGCAAGTTTGGTCACCTCCATGTAAGTTATGGGGCAGTAACAGCACACTTTTGAAAACGTGTTTTTCAGCCTGAAATAAACACGTTTTTTCAGACAACTGAATCCCTATGTAACTGCAAGACTCAGAAGAGCCCACACACTCAGCTCTTAACCCCAGTGTGCAGAAAGTGTCAAAACATGATTTTCAGCAGAAATAAACATGTTTCTGCAAGTTTGGTCACCCCCATGTAAGTTATGGGGCAGTAACAGCACACTTTTGAAAACGTGTTTTTCAGCCCGAAATAAACGCGTTTTTTCAGACAACTGAATCCCTATGTAACTGCAAGGCTCAAAAGAGCCCACACACTCAGCTCTTAACCCCAGTGTGCAGAAAGTGTCAAAACGTGTTTTTCAGCAGAAATAAACATGTTTCTGCAAGTTTGGTCACCCCCATGTAAGTTATGGGGCAGTAACAGCACACTTTTTAAAACGTGTTTTTCAGCCCGAAATAAACGCGTTTTTTCAGACAACTGAATCCCTATGTAACTGCAAGGCTCAAAAGAGCCCACACACTCAGCTCTTAACCCCAGTGTGCAGAAAGTGTCAAAACATGATTTTCAGCAGAAATAAACATGTTTCTGCAAGTTTGGTCACCCCCATGTAAGTTATGGGGCAGTAACAGCACACTTTTGAAAACGTGTTTTTCAGCCCGAAATAAACGCGTTTTTTCAGACAACTGAATCCCTATGTAACTGCAAGACTCAGAAGAGCCCACACACTCAGCTCTTAACCCCAGTGTGCAGAAAGTGTCAAAACGTGTTTTTCAGCAGAAATAAACATGTTTCTGCAAGTTTGGTCACCCCCATGTAAGTTATGGGGCAGTAACAGCACACTTTTGAAAACGTGTTTTTCAGCCCGAAATAAACGCGTTTTTTCAGACAACTGAATCCCTATGTAACTGCAAGACTCAGAAGAGCCCACACACTCAGCTCTTAACCCCAGTGTGCAGAAAGTGTCAAAACATGATTTTCAGCAGAAATAAACATGTTTCTGCAAGTTTGGTCAACCCCATGTAAGTTATGGGGCAGTAACAGCACACTTTTGAAAACGTGTTTTTCAGCCCGAAATAAACACGTTTTTTCAGACAACTGAATCCCTATGTAACTGCAAGGCTCAAAAGAGCCCACACACTCAGCTCTTAACCCCAGTGTGCAGAAAGTGTCAAAACATGTTTTTCAGCAGAAATAAACATGTTTCTGCAAGTTTGGTCACCCCCATGTAAGTTATGGGGCAGTAACAGCACACTTTTGAAAACGTGTTTTTCAGCCCGAAATAAACGCGTTTTTTCAGACAACTGAATCCCTATGTAACTGCAAGACTCAGAAGAGCCCACACACTCAGCTCTTAACCCCAGTGTGCAGAAAGTGTCAAAACGTGATTTTCAGCAGAAATAAACATGTTTCTGCAAGTTTGGTCACCCCCATGTAAGTTATGGGGCAGTAACAGCACACTTTTGAAAACGTGTTTTTCAGCCCGAAATAAACGCGTTTTTTCAGACAACTGAATCCCTATGTAACTGCAAGACTCAGAAGAGCCCACACACTCAGCTCTTAACCCCAGTGTGCAGAAAGTGTCAAAACGTGATTTTCTGCAGAAATAAACATGTTTCTGCAAGTTTGGTCACCCCCATGTAAGTTATGGGGCAGTAACAGCACACTTTTGAAAACGTGTTTTTCAGCCCGAAATAAACGCGTTTTTTCAGACAACTGAATCCCTATGTAACTGCAAGGCTCAAAAGAGCCCACACACTCAGCTCTTAACCCCAGTGTGCAGAAAGTGTCAAAACGTGTTTTTCAGCAGAAATAAACATGTTTCTGCAGGTTTGGTCACCCCCATGTAAGTTATGGGGCAGTAACAGCACACTTTTGAAAACGTGTTTTTCAGCCCGAAATAAACGCGTTTTTTCAGACAACTGAATCCCTATGTAACTGCAAGACTCAGAAGAGCCCACACACTCAGCTCTTAACCCCAGTGTGCAGAAAGTGTCAAAACATGATTTTCAGCAGAAATAAACATGTTTCTGCAAGTTTGGTCACCCCCATGTAAGTTATGGGGCAGTAACAGCACACTTTTGAAAACGTGTTTTTCAGCCCGAAATAAACGCGTTTTTTCAGACAACTGAATCCCTATGTAACTGCAAGGCTCAAAAGAGCCCACACACTCAGCTCTTAACCCCAGTGTGCAGAAAGTGTCAAAACATGATTTTCAGCAGAAATAAACATGTTTCTGCAAGTTTGGTCACCCCCATGTAAGTTATGGGGCAGTAACAGCACACTTTTGAAAACGTGTTTTTCAGCCCGAAATAAACGCGTTTTTTCAGACAACTGAATCCCTATGTAACTGCAAGGCTCAAAAGAGCCCACACACTCAGCTCTTAACCCCAGTGTGCAGAAAGTGTCAAAACATGTTTTTCAGCAGAAATAAACATGTTTCTGCAAGTTTGGTCACCCCCATGTAAGTTATGGGGCAGTAACAGCACACTTTTGAAAACGTGTTTTTCAGCCCGAAATAAACGCGTTTTTTCAGACAACTGAATCCCTATGTAACTGCAAGACTCAGAAGAGCCCACACACTCAGCTCTTAACCCCAGTGTGCAGAAAGTGTCAAAACGTGTTTTTCAGCAGAAATAAACATGTTTCTGCAAGTTTGGTCACCCCCATGTAAGTTATGGGGCAGTAACAGCACACTTTTGAAAACGTGTTTTTCAGCCCGAAATAAACGCGTTTTTTCAGACAACTGAATCCCTATGTAACTGCAAGACTCAGAAGAGCCCACACACTCAGCTCTTAACCCCAGTGTGCAGAAAGTGTCAAAACGTGATTTTCAGCAGAAATAAACATGTTTCTGCAAGTTTGGTCACCCCCATGTAAGTTATGGGGCAGTAACAGCACACTTTTGAAAACGTGTTTTTCAGCCCGAAATAAACGCGGTTTTTCAGACAACTGAATCCCTATGTAACTGCAAGACTCAGAAGAGCCCACACACTCAGCTCTTAACCCCAGTGTGCAGAAAGTGTCAAAACATGATTTTCAGCAGAAATAAACATGTTTCTGCAAGTTTGGTCACCCCCATGTAAGTTATGGGGCAGTAACAGCACACTTTTGAAAACGTGTTTTTCAGCCCGAAATAAACGCGTTTTTTCAGACAACTGAATCCCTATGTAACTGCAAGGCTCAAAAGAGCCCACACACTCAGCTCTTAACCCCAGTGTGCAGAAAGTGTCAAAACATGATTTTCAGCAGAAATAAACATGTTTCTGCAAGTTTGGTCACCCCCATGTAAGTTATGGGGCAGTAACAGCACACTTTTGAAAACGTGTTTTTCAGCCCGAAATAAACGCGTTTTTTCAGACAACTGAATCCCTATGTAACTGCAAGACTCAGAAGAGCCCACACACTCAGCTCTTAACCCCAGTGTGCAGAAAGTGTCAAAACATGATTTTCAGCAGAAATAAACATGTTTCTGCAAGTTTGGTCAACGCCATGTAAGTTATGGGGCAGTAACAGCACACTTTTGAAAACGTGTTTTTCAGCCCGAAATAAACGCGTTTTTTCAGACAACTGAATCCCTATGTAACTGCAAGGCTCAAAAGAGCCCACACACTCAGCTCTTAACCCCAGTGTGCAGAAAGTGTCAAAACATGTTTTTCAGCAGAAATAAACATGTTTCTGCAAGTTTGGTCACCCCCATGTAAGTTATGGGGCAGTAACAGCACACTTTTGAAAACGTGTTTTTCAGCCCGAAATAAACGCGTTTTTTCAGACAACTGAATCCCTATGTAACTGCAAGACTCAGAAGAGCCCACACACTCAGCTCTTAACCCCAGTGTGCAGAAAGTGTCAAAACGTGTTTTTCAGCAGAAATAAACATGTTTCTGCAAGTTTGGTCACCCCCATGTAAGTTATGGGGCAGTAACAGCACACTTTTGAAAACGTGTTTTTCAGCCCGAAATAAACGCGTTTTTTCAGACAACTGAATCCCTATGTAACTGCAAGGCTCAAAAGAGCCCACACACTCAGCTCTTAACCCCAGTGTGCAGAAAGTGTCAAAACGTGTTTTTCAGCAGAAATAAACATGTTTCTGCAAGTTTGGTCACCCCCATGTAAGTTATGGGGCAGTAACAGCACACTTTTGAAAACGTGTTTTTCAGCCCGAAATAAACGCGTTTTTTCAGACAACTGAATCCCTATGTAACTGCAAGACTCAGAAGAGCCCACACACTCAGCTCTTAACCCCAGTGTGCAGAAAGTGTCAAAACATGATTTTCAGCAGAAATAAACATGTTTCTGCAAGTTTGGTCACCCCCATGTAAGTTATGGGGCAGTAACAGCACACTTTTGAAAACGTGTTTTTCAGCCCGAAATAAACGCGTTTTTTCAGACAACTGAATCCCTATGTAACTGCAAGACTCAGAAGAGCCCACACACTCAGCTCTTAACCCCAGTGTGCAGAAAGTGTCAAAACGTGTTTTTCAGCAGAAATAAACATGTTTCTGCAAGTTTGGTCACCCCCATGTAAGTTATGGGGCAGTAACAGCACACTTTTGAAAACGTGTTTTTCAGCCTGAAATAAACACGTTTTTTCAGACAACTGAATCCCTATGTAACTGCAAGACTCAGAAGAGCCCACACACTCAGCTCTTAACCCCAGTGTGCAGAAAGTGTCAAAACATGATTTTCAGCAGAAATAAACATGTTTCTGCAAGTTTGGTCAACCCCATGTAAGTTATGGGGCAGTAACAGCACACTTTTGAAAACGTGTTTTTCAGCCCGAAATAAACGCGTTTTTTCAGACAACTGAATCCCTATGTAACTGCAAGGCTCAAAAGAGCCCACACACTCAGCTCTTAACCCCAGTGTGCAGAAAGTGTCAAAACATGTTTTTCAGCAGAAATAAACATGTTTCTGCAAGTTTGGTCACCCCCATGTAAGTTATGGGGCAGTAACAGCACACTTTTGAAAACGTGTTTTTCAGCCCGAAATAAACGCGTTTTTTCAGACAACTGAATCCCTATGTAACTGCAAGGCTCAAAAGAGCCCACACACTCAGCTCTTAACCCCAGTGTGCAGAAAGTGTCAAAACATGATTTTCAGCAGAAATAAACATGTTTCTGCAAGTTTGGTCACCCCCATGTAAGTTATGGGGCAGTAACAGCACACTTTTGAAAACGAGTTTTTCAGCCCGAAATAAACGCGTTTTTTCAGAAAACTGAATCCCTATGTAACTGCAAGACTCAGAAGAGCCCACACACTCAGCTCTTAACCCCAGTGTGCAGAAAGTGTCAAAACATGATTTTCAGCAGAAATAAACATGTTTCTGCAAGTTTGGTCACCCCCATGTAAGTTATGGGGCAGTAACAGCACACTTTTGAAAACGTGTTTTTCAGCCCGAAATAAACGCGTTTTTTCAGACAACTGAATCCCTATGTAACTGCAAGGCTCAAAAGAGCCCACACACTCAGCTCTTAACCCCAGTGTGCAGAAAGTGTCAAAACGTGTTTTTCAGCAGAAATAAACATGTTTCTGCAGGTTTGGTCACCCCCATGTATGTTATGGGGCAGTAACAGCACACTTTTGAAAACGTGTTATTCAGCCCGAAATAAACACGTTTTTTCAGACAACTGAATCCCTATGTAACTGCAAGGCTCAAAAGAGCCCACACACTCAGCTCTTAACCCCAGTGTGCAGAAAGTGTCAAAACGGGTTTTTCAGCAGAAATAAACATGTTTCTGCAAGTTTGGTCACCCCCATGTAAGTTATGGGGCAGTAACAGCACACTTTTGAAAACGTGTTTTTCATCCCGAAATAAACGCGTTTTTTCAGACAACTGAATCCCTATGTAACTGCAAGACTCAGAAGAGCCCACACACTCAGCTCTTAACCCCAGTGTGCAGAAAGTGTCAAAACATGATTTTCAGCAGAAATAAACATGTTTCTGCAAGTTTGGTCACCCCCATGTAAGTTATGGGGCAGTAACAGCATACTTTTGAAAACGTGTTTTTCAGCCCGAAATAAACGCGTTTTTTCAGACAACTGAATCCCTATGTAACTGCAAGACTCAGAAGAGCCCACACACTCAGCTCTTAACCCCAGTGTGCAGAAAGTGTCAAAACGTGATTTTCAGCAGAAATAAACATGTTTCTGCAAGTTTGGTCACCCCCATGTAAGTTATGGGGCAGTAACAGCACACTTTTGAAAACGTGTTTTTCAGCCCGAAATAAACGCGTTTTTTCAGACAACTGAATCCCTATGTAACTGCAAGGCTCAAAAGAGCCCACACACTCAGCTCTTAACCCCAGTGTGCAGAAAGTGTCAAAACATGATTTTCAGCAGAAATAAACATGTTTCTGCAAGTTTGGTCACCCCCATGTAAGTTATGGGGCAGTAACAGCACACTTTTGAAAACGTGTTTTTCATCCCGAAATAAACGCGATTTTTCAGACAACTGAATCCCTATGTAACTGCAAGACTCAGAAGAGCCCACACACTCAGCTCTTAACCCCAGTGTGCAGAAAGTGTCAAAACGTGTTTTTCAGCAGAAATAAACATGTTTCTGCAAGTTTGGTCACCCCCATGTAAGTTATGGGGCAGTAACAGCACACTTTTGAAAACGTGTTTTTCAGCCTGAAATAAACACGTTTTTTCAGACAACTGAATCCCTATGTAACTGCAAGACTCAGAAGAGCCCACACACTCAGCTCTTAACCCCAGTGTGCAGAAAGTGTCAAAACATGATTTTCAGCAGAAATAAACATGTTTCTGCAAGTTTGGTCACCCCCATGTAAGTTATGGGGCAGTAACAGCACACTTTTGAAAACGTGTTTTTCAGCCCGAAATAAACGCGTTTTTTCAGACAACTGAATCCCTATGTAACTGCAAGGCTCAAAAGAGCCCACACACTCAGCTCTTAACCCCAGTGTGCAGAAAGTGTCAAAACGTGTTTTTCAGCAGAAATAAACATGTTTCTGCAAGTTTGGTCACCCCCATGTAAGTTATGGGGCAGTAACAGCACACTTTTTAAAACGTGTTTTTCAGCCCGAAATAAACGCGTTTTTTCAGACAACTGAATCCCTATGTAACTGCAAGACTCAGAAGAGCCCACACACTCAGCTCTTAACCCCAGTGTGCAGAAAGTGTCAAAACATGATTTTCAGCAGAAATAAACATGTTTCTGCAAGTTTGGTCAACCCCATGTAAGTTATGGGGCAGTAACAGCACACTTTTGAAAACGTGTTTTTCAGCCCGAAATAAACGCGTTTTTTCAGACAACTGAATCCCTATGTAACTGCAAGGCTCAAAAGAGCCCACACACTCAGCTCTTAACCCCAGTGTGCAGAAAGTGTCAAAACATGTTTTTCAGCAGAAATAAACATGTTTCTGCAAGTTTGGTCACCCCCATGTAAGTTATGGGGCAGTAACAGCACACTTTTGAAAACGTGTTTTTCAGCCCGAAATAAACGCGTTTTTTCAGACAACTGAATCCCTATGTAACTGCAAGACTCAGAAGAGCCCACACACTCAGCTCTTAACCCCAGTGTGCAGAAAGTGTCAAAACGTGATTTTCAGCAGAAATAAACATGTTTCTGCAAGTTTGGTCACCCCCATGTAAGTTATGGGGCAGTAACAGCACACTTTTGAAAACGTGTTTTTCAGCCCGAAATAAACGCGTTTTTTCAGACAACTGAATCCCTATGTAACTGCAAGACTCAGAAGAGCCCACACACTCAGCTCTTAACCCCAGTGTGCAGAAAGTGTCAAAACGTGATTTTCTGCAGAAATAAACATGTTTCTGCAAGTTTGGTCACCCCCATGTAAGTTATGGGGCAGTAACAGCACACTTTTGAAAACGTGTTTTTCAGCCCGAAATAAACGCGTTTTTTCAGACAACTGAATCCCTATGTAACTGCAAGACTCAGAAGAGCCCACACACTCAGCTCTTAACCCCAGTGTGCAGAAAGTGTCAAAACATGATTTTCAGCAGAAATAAACATGTTTCTGCAAGTTTGGTCACCCCCATGTAAGTTATGGGGCAGTAACAGCACACTTTTGAAAACGTGTTTTTCAGCCCGAAATAAACGCGTTTTTTCAGACAACTGAATCCCTATGTAACTGCAAGGCTCAAAAGAGCCCACACACTCAGCTCTTAACCCCAGTGTGCAGAAAGTGTCAAAACATGATTTTCAGCAGAAATAAACATGTTTCTGCAAGTTTGGTCACCCCCATGTAAGTTATGGGGCAGTAACAGCACACTTTTGAAAACGTGTTTTTCAGCCCGAAATAAACGCGTTTTTTCAGACAACTGAATCCCTATGTAACTGCAAGACTCAGAAGAGCCCACACACTCAGCTCTTAACCCCAGTGTGCAGAAAGTGTCAAAACATGATTTTCAGCAGAAATAAACATGTTTCTGCAAGTTTGGTCAACGCCATGTAAGTTATGGGGCAGTAACAGCACACTTTTGAAAACGTGTTTTTCAGCCCGAAATAAACACGTTTTTTCAGACAACTGAATCCCTATGTAACTGCAAGGCTCAAAAGAGCCCACACACTCAGCTCTTAACCCCAGTGTGCAGAAAGTGTCAAAACATGTTTTTCAGCAGAAATAAACATGTGTCTGCAAGTTTGGTCACCCCCATGTAAGTTATGGGGCAGTAACAGCACACTTTTGAAAACGTGTTTTTCAGCCCGAAATAAACGCGTTTTTTCAGACAACTGAATCCCTATGTAACTGCAAGACTCAGAAGAGCCCACACACTCAGCTCTTAACCCCAGTGTGCAGAAAGTGTCAAAACGTGTTTTTCAGCAGAAATAAACATGTTTCTGCAAGTTTGGTCACCCCCATGTAAGTTATGGGGCAGTAACAGCACACTTTTGAAAACGTGTTTTTCAGCCCGAAATAAACGCGTTTTTTCAGACAACTGAATCCCTATGTAACTGCAAGGCTCAAAAGAGCCCACACACTCAGCTCTTAACCCCAGTGTGCAGAAAGTGTCAAAACGTGTTTTTCAGCAGAAATAAACATGTTTCTGCAAGTTTGGTCACCCCCATGTAAGTTATGGGGCAGTAACAGCACACTTTTGAAAACGTGTTTTTCAGCCCGAAATAAACGCGTTTTTTCAGACAACTGAATCCCTATGTAACTGCAAGACTCAGAAGAGCCCACACACTCAGCTCTTAACCCCAGTGTGCAGAAAGTGTCAAAACATGATTTTCAGCAGAAATAAACATGTTTCTGCAAGTTTGGTCACCCCCATGTAAGTTATGGGGCAGTAACAGCACACTTTTGAAAACGTGTTTTTCAGCCCGAAATAAACGCGTTTTTTCAGACAACTGAATCCCTATGTAACTGCAAGACTCAGAAGAGCCCACACACTCAGCTCTTAACCCCAGTGTGCAGAAAGTGTCAAAACGTGTTTTTCAGCAGAAATAAACATGTTTCTGCAAGTTTGGTCACCCCCATGTAAGTTATGGGGCAGTAACAGCACACTTTTGAAAACGTGTTTTTCAGCCTGAAATAAACACGTTTTTTCAGACAACTGAATCCCTATGTAACTGCAAGACTCAGAAGAGCCCACACACTCAGCTCTTAACCCCAGTGTGCAGAAAGTGTCAAAACATGATTTTCAGCAGAAATAAACATGTTTCTGCAAGTTTGGTCAACCCCATGTAAGTTATGGGGCAGTAACAGCACACTTTTGAAAACGTGTTTTTCAGCCCGAAATAAACGCGTTTTTTCAGACAACTGAATCCCTATGTAACTGCAAGGCTCAAAAGAGCCCACACACTCAGCTCTTAACCCCAGTGTGCAGAAAGTGTCAAAACATGTTTTTCAGCAGAAATAAACATGTTTCTGCAAGTTTGGTCACCCCCATGTAAGTTATGGGGCAGTAACAGCACACTTTTGAAAACGTGTTTTTCAGCCCGAAATAAACGCGTTTTTTCAGACAACTGAATCCCTATGTAACTGCAAGGCTCAAAAGAGCCCACACACTCAGCTCTTAACCCCAGTGTGCAGAAAGTGTCAAAACATGATTTTCAGCAGAAATAAACATGTTTCTGCAAGTTTGGTCACCCCCATGTAAGTTATGGGGCAGTAACAGCACACTTTTGAAAACGAGTTTTTCAGCCCGAAATAAACGCGTTTTTTCAGACAACTGAATCCCTATGTAACTGCAAGACTCAGAAGAGCCCACACACTCAGCTCTTAACCCCAGTGTGCAGAAAGTGTCAAAACATGATTTTCAGCAGAAATAAACATGTTTCTGCAAGTTTGGTCACCCCCATGTAAGTTATGGGGCAGTAACAGCATACTTTTGAAAACGTGTTTTTCAGCCCGAAATAAACGCGTTTTTTCAGACAACTGAATCCCTATGTAACTGCAAGACTCAGAAGAGCCCACACACTCAGCTCTTAACCCCAGTGTGCAGAAAGTGTCAAAACGTGTTTTTCAGCAGAAATAAACATGTTTCTGCAAGTTTGGTCACCCCCATGTAAGTTATGGGGCAGTAACAGCACACTTTTGAAAACGTGTTTTTCAGCCTGAAATAAACACGTTTTTTCAGACAACTGAATCCCTATGTAACTGCAAGACTCAGAAGAGCCCACACACTCAGCTCTTAACCCCAGTGTGCAGAAAGTGTCAAAACATGATTTTCAGCAGAAATAAACATGTTTCTGCAAGTTTGGTCACCCCCATGTAAGTTATGGGGCAGTAACAGCACACTTTTGAAAACGTGTTTTTCAGCCCGAAATAAACGCGTTTTTTCAGACAACTGAATCCCTATGTAACTGCAAGGCTCAAAAGAGCCCACACACTCATCTCTTAACCCCAGTGTGCAGAAAGTGTCAAAACGTGTTTTTCAGCAGAAATAAACATGTTTCTGCAAGTTTGGTCACCCCCATGTAAGTTATGGGGCAGTAACAGCACACTTTTGAAAACGTGTTTTTCAGCCCGAAATAAACGCGTTTTTTCAGACAACTGAATCCCTATGTAACTGCAAGGCTCAAAAGAGCCCACACACTCAGCTCTTAACCCCAGTGTGCAGAAAGTGTCAAAACGTGTTTTTCAGCAGAAATAAACATGTTTCTGCAGGTTTGGTCACCCCCATGTATGTTATGGGGCAGTAACAGCACACTTTTGAAAACGTGTTATTCAGCCCGAAATAAACACGTTTTTTCAGACAACTGAATCCCTATGTAACTGCAAGGCTCAAAAGAGCCCACACACTCAGCTCTTAACCCCAGTGTGCAGAAAGTGTCAAAACGTGATTTTCAGCAGAAATAAACATGTTTCTGCAAGTTTGGTCACCCCCATGTAAGTTATGGGGCAGTAACAGCACACTTTTGAAAACGTGTTTTTCAGCCCGAAATAAACGCGTTTTTTCAGACAACTGAATCCCTATGTAACTGCAAGGCTCAAAAGAGCCCACACACTCAGCTCTTAACCCCAGTGTGCAGAAAGTGTCAAAACATGATTTTCAGCAGAAATAAACATGTTTCTGCAAGTTTGGTCACCCCCATGTAAGTTATGGGGCAGTAACAGCACACTTTTGAAAACGTGTTTTTCATCCCGAAATAAACGCGATTTTTCAGACAACTGAATCCCTATGTAACTGCAAGACTCAGAAGAGCCCACACACTCAGCTCTTAACCCCAGTGTGCAGAAAGTGTCAAAACATGATTTTCAGCAGAAATAAACATGTTTCTGCAAGTTTGGTCACCCCCATGTAAGTTATGGGGCAGTAACAGCACACTTTTGAAAACGTGTTTTTCAGCCCGAAATAAACGCGTTTTTTCAGACAACTGAATCCCTATGTAACTGCAAGGCTCAAAAGAGCCCACACACTCAGCTCTTAACCCCAGTGTGCAGAAAGTGTCAAAACGTGTTTTTCAGCAGAAATAAACATGTTTCTGCAAGTTTGGTCACCCCCATGTAAGTTATGGGGCAGTAACAGCACACTTTTTAAAACGTGTTTTTCAGCCCGAAATAAACGCGTTTTTTCAGACAACTGAATCCCTATGTAACTGCAAGGCTCAAAAGAGCCCACACACTCAGCTCTTAACCCCAGTGTGCAGAAAGTGTCAAAACATGATTTTCAGCAGAAATAAACATGTTTCTGCAAGTTTGGTCACCCCCATGTAAGTTATGGGGCAGTAACAGCACACTTTTGAAAACGTGTTTTTCAGCCCGAAATAAACGCGTTTTTTCAGACAACTGAATCCCTATGTAACTGCAAGACTCAGAAGAGCCCACACACTCAGCTCTTAACCCCAGTGTGCAGAAAGTGTCAAAACGTGTTTTTCAGCAGAAATAAACATGTTTCTGCAAGTTTGGTCACCCCCATGTAAGTTATGGGGCAGTAACAGCACACTTTTGAAAACGTGTTTTTCAGCCCGAAATAAACGCGTTTTTTCAGACAACTGAATCCCTATGTAACTGCAAGACTCAGAAGAGCCCACACACTCAGCTCTTAACCCCAGTGTGCAGAAAGTGTCAAAACATGATTTTCAGCAGAAATAAACATGTTTCTGCAAGTTTGGTCAACCCCATGTAAGTTATGGGGCAGTAACAGCACACTTTTGAAAACGTGTTTTTCAGCCCGAAATAAACGCGTTTTTTCAGACAACTGAATCCCTATGTAACTGCAAGGCTCAAAAGAGCCCACACACTCAGCTCTTAACCCCAGTGTGCAGAAAGTGTCAAAACATGTTTTTCAGCAGAAATAAACATGTTTCTGCAAGTTTGGTCACCCCCATGTAAGTTATGGGGCAGTAACAGCACACTTTTGAAAACGTGTTTTTCAGCCCGAAATAAACGCGTTTTTTCAGACAACTGAATCCCTATGTAACTGCAAGACTCAGAAGAGCCCACACACTCAGCTCTTAACCCCAGTGTGCAGAAAGTGTCAAAACGTGATTTTCAGCAGAAATAAACATGTTTCTGCAAGTTTGGTCACCCCCATGTAAGTTATGGGGCAGTAACAGCACACTTTTGAAAACGTGTTTTTCAGCCCGAAATAAACGCGTTTTTTCAGACAACTGAATCCCTATGTAACTGCAAGACTCAGAAGAGCCCACACACTCAGCTCTTAACCCCAGTGTGCAGAAAGTGTCAAAACGTGATTTTCTGCAGAAATAAACATGTTTCTGCAAGTTTGGTCACCCCCATGTAAGTTATGGGGCAGTAACAGCACACTTTTGAAAACGTGTTTTTCAGCCCGAAATAAACGCGTTTTTTCAGACAACTGAATCCCTATGTAACTGCAAGGCTCAAAAGAGCCCACACACTCAGCTCTTAACCCCAGTGTGCAGAAAGTGTCAAAACGTGTTTTTCAGCAGAAATAAACATGTTTCTGCAGGTTTGGTCACCCCCATGTAAGTTATGGGGCAGTAACAGCACACTTTTGAAAACGTGTTTTTCAGCCCGAAATAAACGCGTTTTTTCAGACAACTGAATCCCTATGTAACTGCAAGGCTCAAAAGAGCCCACACACTCAGCTCTTAACCCCAGTGTGCAGAAAGTGTCAAAACATGATTTTCAGCAGAAATAAACATGTTTCTGCAAGTTTGGTCACCCCCATGTAAGTTATGGGGCAGTAACAGCACACTTTTGAAAACGTGTTTTTCAGCCCGAAATAAACGCGTTTTTTCAGACAACTGAATCCCTATGTAACTGCAAGACTCAGAAGAGCCCACACACTCAGCTCTTAACCCCAGTGTGCAGAAAGTGTCAAAACGTGTTTTTCAGCAGAAATAAACATGTTTCTGCAAGTTTGGTCACCCCCATGTAAGTTATGGGGCAGTAACAGCACACTTTTGAAAACGTGTTTTTCAGCCCGAAATAAACGCGTTTTTTCAGACAACTGAATCCCTATGTAACTGCAAGACTCAGAAGAGCCCACACACTCAGCTCTTAACCCCAGTGTGCAGAAAGTGTCAAAACATGATTTTCAGCAGAAATAAACATGTTTCTGCAAGTTTGGTCAACCCCATGTAAGTTATGGGGCAGTAACAGCACACTTTTGAAAACGTGTTTTTCAGCCCGAAATAAACGCGTTTTTTCAGACAACTGAATCCCTATGTAACTGCAAGGCTCAAAAGAGCCCACACACTCAGCTCTTAACCCCAGTGTGCAGAAAGTGTCAAAACATGTTTTTCAGCAGA
The DNA here is from genome assembly GCF_059453375.1 of Lepisosteus platostomus. Classification (NCBI taxonomy): domain Eukaryota; kingdom Metazoa; phylum Chordata; class Actinopteri; order Semionotiformes; family Lepisosteidae; genus Lepisosteus; species Lepisosteus platostomus. The sequence continues at coordinate 180,653 of NW_028291670.1, forward strand.
AATAAACATGTTTCTGCAAGTTTGGTCACCCCCATGTAAGTTATGGGGCAGTAACAGCACACTTTTGAAAACGTGTTTTTCAGCCCGAAATAAACGCGTTTTTTCAGACAACTGAATCCCTATGTAACTGCAAGACTCAGAAGAGCCCACACACTCAGCTCTTAACCCCAGTGTGCAGAAAGTGTCAAAACGTGATTTTCAGCAGAAATAAACATGTTTCTGCAAGTTTGGTCACCCCCATGTAAGTTATGGGGCAGTAACAGCACACTTTTGAAAACGTGTTTTTCAGCCCGAAATAAACGCGTTTTTTCAGACAACTGAATCCCTATGTAACTGCAAGACTCAGAAGAGCCCACACACTCAGCTCTTAACCCCAGTGTGCAGAAAGTGTCAAAACGTGATTTTCTGCAGAAATAAACATGTTTCTGCAAGTTTGGTCACCCCCATGTAAGTTATGGGGCAGTAACAGCACACTTTTGAAAACGTGTTTTTCAGCCCGAAATAAACGCGTTTTTTCAGACAACTGAATCCCTATGTAACTGCAAGGCTCAAAAGAGCCCACACACTCAGCTCTTAACCCCAGTGTGCAGAAAGTGTCAAAACGTGTTTTTCAGCAGAAATAAACATGTTTCTGCAGGTTTGGTCACCCCCATGTAAGTTATGGGGCAGTAACAGCACACTTTTGAAAACGTGTTTTTCAGCCCGAAATAAACGCGTTTTTTCAGACAACTGAATCCCTATGTAACTGCAAGACTCAGAAGAGCCCACACACTCAGCTCTTAACCCCAGTGTGCAGAAAGTGTCAAAACATGATTTTCAGCAGAAATAAACATGTTTCTGCAAGTTTGGTCACCCCCATGTAAGTTATGGGGCAGTAACAGCACACTTTTGAAAACGTGTTTTTCAGCCCGAAATAAACGCGTTTTTTCAGACAACTGAATCCCTATGTAACTGCAAGGCTCAAAAGAGCCCACACACTCAGCTCTTAACCCCAGTGTGCAGAAAGTGTCAAAACATGATTTTCAGCAGAAATAAACATGTTTCTGCAAGTTTGGTCACCCCCATGTAAGTTATGGGGCAGTAACAGCACACTTTTGAAAACGTGTTTTTCAGCCCGAAATAAACGCGTTTTTTCAGACAACTGAATCCCTATGTAACTGCAAGGCTCAAAAGAGCCCACACACTCATCTCTTAACCCCAGTGTGCAGAAAGTGTCAAAACGTGTTTTTCAGCAGAAATAAACATGTTTCTGCAAGTTTGGTCACCCCCATGTAAGTTATGGGGCAGTAACAGCACACTTTTGAAAACGTGTTTTTCAGCCCGAAATAAACGCGTTTTTTCAGACAACTGAATCCCTATGTAACTGCAAGGCTCAAAAGAGCCCACACACTCAGCTCTTAACCCCAGTGTGCAGAAAGTGTCAAAACGTATTTTTCAGCAGAAATAAACATGTTTCTGCAGGTTTGGTCACCCCCATGTATGTTATGGGGCAGTAACAGCACACTTTTGAAAACGTGTTATTCAGCCCGAAATAAACACGTTTTTTCAGACAACTGAATCCCTATGTAACTGCAAGGCTCAAAAGAGCCCACACACTCAGCTCTTAACCCCAGTGTGCAGAAAGTGTCAAAACGGGTTTTTCAGCAGAAATAAACATGTTTCTGCAAGTTTGGTCACCCCCATGTAAGTTATGGGGCAGTAACAGCACACTTTTGAAAACGTGTTTTTCATCCCGAAATAAACGCGTTTTTTCAGACAACTGAATCCCTATGTAACTGCAAGACTCAGAAGAGCCCACACACTCAGCTCTTAACCCCAGTGTGCAGAAAGTGTCAAAACATGATTTTCAGCAGAAATAAACATGTTTCTGCAAGTTTGGTCACCCCCATGTAAGTTATGGGGCAGTAACAGCACACTTTTGAAAACGTGTTTTTCAGCCCGAAATAAACGCGTTTTTTCAGACAACTGAATCCCTATGTAACTGCAAGGCTCAAAAGAGCCCACACACTCAGCTCTTAACCCCAGTGTGCAGAAAGTGTCAAAACGTGTTTTTCAGCAGAAATAAACATGTTTCTGCAAGTTTGGTCACCCCCATGTAAGTTATGGGGCAGTAACAGCACACTTTTTAAAACGTGTTTTTCAGCCCGAAATAAACGCGTTTTTTCAGACAACTGAATCCCTATGTAACTGCAAGGCTCAAAAGAGCCCACACACTCAGCTCTTAACCCCAGTGTGCAGAAAGTGTCAAAACATGATTTTCAGCAGAAATAAACATGTTTCTGCAAGTTTGGTCACCCCCATGTAAGTTATGGGGCAGTAACAGCACACTTTTGAAAACGTGTTTTTCAGCCCGAAATAAACGCGTTTTTTCAGACAACTGAATCCCTATGTAACTGCAAGACTCAGAAGAGCCCACACACTCAGCTCTTAACCCCAGTGTGCAGAAAGTGTCAAAACGTGTTTTTCAGCAGAAATAAACATGTTTCTGCAAGTTTGGTCACCCCCATGTAAGTTATGGGGCAGTAACAGCACACTTTTGAAAACGTGTTTTTCAGCCCGAAATAAACGCGTTTTTTCAGACAACTGAATCCCTATGTAACTGCAAGACTCAGAAGAGCCCACACACTCAGCTCTTAACCCCAGTGTGCAGAAAGTGTCAAAACATGATTTTCAGCAGAAATAAACATGTTTCTGCAAGTTTGGTCAACCCCATGTAAGTTATGGGGCAGTAACAGCACACTTTTGAAAACGTGTTTTTCAGCCCGAAATAAACGCGTTTTTTCAGACAACTGAATCCCTATGTAACTGCAAGGCTCAAAAGAGCCCACACACTCAGCTCTTAACCCCAGTGTGCAGAAAGTGTCAAAACATGTTTTTCAGCAGAAATAAACATGTTTCTGCAAGTTTGGTCACCCCCATGTAAGTTATGGGGCAGTAACAGCACACTTTTGAAAACGTGTTTTTCAGCCCGAAATAAACGCGTTTTTTCAGACAACTGAATCCCTATGTAACTGCAAGACTCAGAAGAGCCCACACACTCAGCTCTTAACCCCAGTGTGCAGAAAGTGTCAAAACGTGATTTTCAGCAGAAATAAACATGTTTCTGCAAGTTTGGTCACCCCCATGTAAGTTATGGGGCAGTAACAGCACACTTTTGAAAACGTGTTTTTCAGCCCGAAATAAACGCGTTTTTTCAGACAACTGAATCCCTATGTAACTGCAAGACTCAGAAGAGCCCACACACTCAGCTCTTAACCCCAGTGTGCAGAAAGTGTCAAAACGTGATTTTCTGCAGAAATAAACATGTTTCTGCAAGTTTGGTCACCCCCATGTAAGTTATGGGGCAGTAACAGCACACTTTTGAAAACGTGTTTTTCAGCCCGAAATAAACGCGTTTTTTCAGACAACTGAATCCCTATGTAACTGCAAGGCTCAAAAGAGCCCACACACTCAGCTCTTAACCCCAGTGTGCAGAAAGTGTCAAAACGTGTTTTTCAGCAGAAATAAACATGTTTCTGCAGGTTTGGTCACCCCCATGTAAGTTATGGGGCAGTAACAGCACACTTTTGAAAACGTGTTTTTCAGCCCGAAATAAACGCGTTTTTTCAGACAACTGAATCCCTATGTAACTGCAAGACTCAGAAGAGCCCACACACTCAGCTCTTAACCCCAGTGTGCAGAAAGTGTCAAAACATGATTTTCAGCAGAAATAAACATGTTTCTGCAAGTTTGGTCACCCCCATGTAAGTTATGGGGCAGTAACAGCACACTTTTGAAAACGTGTTTTTCAGCCCGAAATAAACGCGTTTTTTCAGACAACTGAATCCCTATGTAACTGCAAGGCTCAAAAGAGCCCACACACTCAGCTCTTAACCCCAGTGTGCAGAAAGTGTCAAAACGTGTTTTTCAGCAGAAATAAACATGTTTCTGCAGGTTTGGTCACCCCCATGTATGTTATGGGGCAGTAACAGCACACTTTTGAAAACGTGTTATTCAGCCCGAAATAAACACGTTTTTTCAGACAACTGAATCCCTATGTAACTGCAAGGCTCAAAAGAGCCCACACACTCAGCTCTTAACCCCAGTGTGCAGAAAGTGTCAAAACGGGTTTTTCAGCAGAAATAAACATGTTTCTGCAAGTTTGGTCACCCCCATGTAAGTTATGGGGCAGTAACAGCACACTTTTGAAAACGTGTTTTTCATCCCGAAATAAACGCGTTTTTTCAGACAACTGAATCCCTATGTAACTGCAAGACTCAGAAGAGCCCACACACTCAGCTCTTAACCCCAGTGTGCAGAAAGTGTCAAAACATGATTTTCAGCAGAAATAAACATGTTTCTGCAAGTTTGGTCACCCCCATGTAAGTTATGGGGCAGTAACAGCACACTTTTGAAAACGTGTTTTTCAGCCCGAAATAAACGCGTTTTTTCAGACAACTGAATCCCTATGTAACTGCAAGACTCAGAAGAGCCCACACACTCAGCTCTTAACCCCAGTGTGCAGAAAGTGTCAAAACGTGATTTTCAGCAGAAATAAACATGTTTCTGCAAGTTTGGTCACCCCCATGTAAGTTATGGGGCAGTAACAGCACACTTTTGAAAACGTGTTTTTCAGCCCGAAATAAACGCGTTTTTTCAGACAACTGAATCCCTATGTAACTGCAAGACTCAGAAGAGCCCACACACTCAGCTCTTAACCCCAGTGTGCAGAAAGTGTCAAAACATGATTTTCAGCAGAAATAAACATGTTTCTGCAAGTTTGGTCACCCCCATGTAAGTTATGGGGCAGTAACAGCACACTTTTGAAAACGTGTTTTTCAGCCCGAAATAAACGCGTTTTTTCAGACAACTGAATCCCTATGTAACTGCAAGGCTCAAAAGAGCCCACACACTCAGCTCTTAACCCCAGTGTGCAGAAAGTGTCAAAACATGATTTTCAGCAGAAATAAACATGTTTCTGCAAGTTTGGTCACCCCCATGTAAGTTATGGGGCAGTAACAGCACACTTTTGAAAACGTGTTTTTCATCCCGAAATAAACGCGTTTTTTCAGACAACTGAATCCCTATGTAACTGCAAGACTCAGAAGAGCCCACACACTCAGCTCTTAACCCCAGTGTGCAGAAAGTGTCAAAACATGATTTTCAGCAGAAATAAACATGTTTCTGCAAGTTTGGTCACCCCCATGTAAGTTATGGGGCAGTAACAGCACACTTTTGAAAACGTGTTTTTCAGCCCGAAATAAACGCGTTTTTTCAGACAACTGAATCCCTATGTAACTGCAAGACTCAGAAGAGCCCACACACTCAGCTCTTAACCCCAGTGTGCAGAAAGTGTCAAAACGTGATTTTCAGCAGAAATAAACATGTTTCTGCAAGTTTGGTCACCCCCATGTAAGTTATGGGGCAGTAACAGCACACTTTTGAAAACGTGTTTTTCAGCCCGAAATAAACGCGTTTTTTCAGACAACTGAATCCCTATGTAACTGCAAGACTCAGAAGAGCCCACACACTCAGCTCTTAACCCCAGTGTGCAGAAAGTGTCAAAACATGATTTTCAGCAGAAATAAACATGTTTCTGCAAGTTTGGTCACCCCCATGTAAGTTATGGGGCAGTAACAGCACACTTTTGAAAACGTGTTTTTCAGCCCGAAATAAACGCGTTTTTTCAGACAACTGAATCCCTATGTAACTGCAAGGCTCAAAAGAGCCCACACACTCAGCTCTTAACCCCAGTGTGCAGAAAGTGTCAAAACATGATTTTCAGCAGAAATAAACATGTTTCTGCAAGTTTGGTCACCCCCATGTAAGTTATGGGGCAGTAACAGCACACTTTTGAAAACGTGTTTTTCAGCCCGAAATAAACGCGTTTTTTCAGACAACTGAATCCCTATGTAACTGCAAGGCTCAAAAGAGCCCACACACTCATCTCTTAACCCCAGTGTGCAGAAAGTGTCAAAACGTGTTTTTCAGCAGAAATAAACATGTTTCTGCAAGTTTGGTCACCCCCATGTAAGTTATGGGGCAGTAACAGCACACTTTTGAAAACGTGTTTTTCAGCCCGAAATAAACGCGTTTTTTCAGACAACTGAATCCCTATGTAACTGCAAGGCTCAAAAGAGCCCACACACTCAGCTCTTAACCCCAGTGTGCAGAAAGTGTCAAAACGTGTTTTTCAGCAGAAATAAACATGTTTCTGCAGGTTTGGTCACCCCCATGTATGTTATGGGGCAGTAACAGCACACTTTTGAAAACGTGTTATTCAGCCCGAAATAAACACGTTTTTTCAGACAACTGAATCCCTATGTAACTGCAAGGCTCAAAAGAGCCCACACACTCAGCTCTTAACCCCAGTGTGCAGAAAGTGTCAAAACGGGTTTTTCAGCAGAAATAAACATGTTTCTGCAAGTTTGGTCACCCCCATGTAAGTTATGGGGCAGTAACAGCACACTTTTGAAAACGTGTTTTTCATCCCGAAATAAACGCGTTTTTTCAGACAACTGAATCCCTATGTAACTGCAAGACTCAGAAGAGCCCACACACTCAGCTCTTAACCCCAGTGTGCAGAAAGTGTCAAAACATGATTTTCAGCAGAAATAAACATGTTTCTGCAAGTTTGGTCACCCCCATGTAAGTTATGGGGCAGTAACAGCACACTTTTGAAAACGTGTTTTTCAGCCCGAAATAAACGCGTTTTTTCAGACAACTGAATCCCTATGTAACTGCAAGGCTCAAAAGAGCCCACACACTCAGCTCTTAACCCCAGTGTGCAGAAAGTGTCAAAACGTGTTTTTCAGCAGAAATAAACATGTTTCTGCAAGTTTGGTCACCCCCATGTAAGTTATGGGGCAGTAACAGCACACTTTTTAAAACGTGTTTTTCAGCCCGAAATAAACGCGTTTTTTCAGACAACTGAATCCCTATGTAACTGCAAGGCTCAAAAGAGCCCACACACTCAGCTCTTAACCCCAGTGTGCAGAAAGTGTCAAAACATGATTTTCAGCAGAAATAAACATGTTTCTGCAAGTTTGGTCACCCCCATGTAAGTTATGGGGCAGTAACAGCACACTTTTGAAAACGTGTTTTTCAGCCCGAAATAAACGCGTTTTTTCAGACAACTGAATCCCTATGTAACTGCAAGACTCAGAAGAGCCCACACACTCAGCTCTTAACCCCAGTGTGCAGAAAGTGTCAAAACGTGTTTTTCAGCAGAAATAAACATGTTTCTGCAAGTTTGGTCACCCCCATGTAAGTTATGGGGCAGTAACAGCACACTTTTGAAAACGTGTTTTTCAGCCCGAAATAAACGCGTTTTTTCAGACAACTGAATCCCTATGTAACTGCAAGACTCAGAAGAGCCCACACACTCAGCTCTTAACCCCAGTGTGCAGAAAGTGTCAAAACATGATTTTCAGCAGAAATAAACATGTTTCTGCAAGTTTGGTCAACCCCATGTAAGTTATGGGGCAGTAACAGCACACTTTTGAAAACGTGTTTTTCAGCCCGAAATAAACGCGTTTTTTCAGACAACTGAATCCCTATGTAACTGCAAGGCTCAAAAGAGCCCACACACTCAGCTCTTAACCCCAGTGTGCAGAAAGTGTCAAAACATGTTTTTCAGCAGAAATAAACATGTTTCTGCAAGTTTGGTCACCCCCATGTAAGTTATGGGGCAGTAACAGCACACTTTTGAAAACGTGTTTTTCAGCCCGAAATAAACGCGTTTTTTCAGACAACTGAATCCCTATGTAACTGCAAGACTCAGAAGAGCCCACACACTCAGCTCTTAACCCCAGTGTGCAGAAAGTGTCAAAACGTGATTTTCAGCAGAAATAAACATGTTTCTGCAAGTTTGGTCACCCCCATGTAAGTTATGGGGCAGTAACAGCACACTTTTGAAAACGTGTTTTTCAGCCCGAAATAAACGCGTTTTTTCAGACAACTGAATCCCTATGTAACTGCAAGACTCAGAAGAGCCCACACACTCAGCTCTTAACCCCAGTGTGCAGAAAGTGTCAAAACGTGATTTTCTGCAGAAATAAACATGTTTCTGCAAGTTTGGTCACCCCCATGTAAGTTATGGGGCAGTAACAGCACACTTTTGAAAACGTGTTTTTCAGCCCGAAATAAACGCGTTTTTTCAGACAACTGAATCCCTATGTAACTGCAAGGCTCAAAAGAGCCCACACACTCAGCTCTTAACCCCAGTGTGCAGAAAGTGTCAAAACGTGTTTTTCAGCAGAAATAAACATGTTTCTGCAGGTTTGGTCACCCCCATGTAAGTTATGGGGCAGTAACAGCACACTTTTGAAAACGTGTTTTTCAGCCCGAAATAAACGCGTTTTTTCAGACAACTGAATCCCTATGTAACTGCAAGACTCAGAAGAGCCCACACACTCAGCTCTTAACCCCAGTGTGCAGAAAGTGTCAAAACATGATTTTCAGCAGAAATAAACATGTTTCTGCAAGTTTGGTCACCCCCATGTAAGTTATGGGGCAGTAACAGCACACTTTTGAAAACGTGTTTTTCAGCCCGAAATAAACGCGTTTTTTCAGACAACTGAATCCCTATGTAACTGCAAGGCTCAAAAGAGCCCACACACTCAGCTCTTAACCCCAGTGTGCAGAAAGTGTCAAAACATGATTTTCAGCAGAAATAAACATGTTTCTGCAAGTTTGGTCACCCCCATGTAAGTTATGGGGCAGTAACAGCACACTTTTGAAAACGTGTTTTTCAGCCCGAAATAAACGCGTTTTTTCAGACAACTGAATCCCTATGTAACTGCAAGGCTCAAAAGAGCCCACACACTCATCTCTTAACCCCAGTGTGCAGAAAGTGTCAAAACGTGTTTTTCAGCAGAAATAAACATGTTTCTGCAAGTTTGGTCACCCCCATGTAAGTTATGGGGCAGTAACAGCACACTTTTGAAAACGTGTTTTTCAGCCCGAAATAAACGCGTTTTTTCAGACAACTGAATCCCTATGTAACTGCAAGGCTCAAAAGAGCCCACACACTCAGCTCTTAACCCCAGTGTGCAGAAAGTGTCAAAACGTGTTTTTCAGCAGAAATAAACATGTTTCTGCAGGTTTGGTCACCCCCATGTATGTTATGGGGCAGTAACAGCACACTTTTGAAAACGTGTTATTCAGCCCGAAATAAACACGTTTTTTCAGACAACTGAATCCCTATGTAACTGCAAGGCTCAAAAGAGCCCACACACTCAGCTCTTAACCCCAGTGTGCAGAAAGTGTCAAAACGGGTTTTTCAGCAGAAATAAACATGTTTCTGCAAGTTTGGTCACCCCCATGTAAGTTATGGGGCAGTAACAGCACACTTTTGAAAACGTGTTTTTCATCCCGAAATAAACGCGTTTTTTCAGACAACTGAATCCCTATGTAACTGCAAGACTCAGAAGAGCCCACACACTCAGCTCTTAACCCCAGTGTGCAGAAAGTGTCAAAACATGATTTTCAGCAGAAATAAACATGTTTCTGCAAGTTTGGTCACCCCCATGTAAGTTATGGGGCAGTAACAGCACACTTTTGAAAACGTGTTTTTCAGCCCGAAATAAACGCGTTTTTTCAGACAACTGAATCCCTATGTAACTGCAAGGCTCAAAAGAGCCCACACACTCAGCTCTTAACCCCAGTGTGCAGAAAGTGTCAAAACGTGTTTTTCAGCAGAAATAAACATGTTTCTGCAAGTTTGGTCACCCCCATGTAAGTTATGGGGCAGTAACAGCACACTTTTTAAAACGTGTTTTTCAGCCCGAAATAAACGCGTTTTTTCAGACAACTGAATCCCTATGTAACTGCAAGGCTCAAAAGAGCCCACACACTCAGCTCTTAACCCCAGTGTGCAGAAAGTGTCAAAACATGATTTTCAGCAGAAATAAACATGTTTCTGCAAGTTTGGTCACCCCCATGTAAGTTATGGGGCAGTAACAGCACACTTTTGAAAACGTGTTTTTCAGCCCGAAATAAACGCGTTTTTTCAGACAACTGAATCCCTATGTAACTGCAAGACTCAGAAGAGCCCACACACTCAGCTCTTAACCCCAGTGTGCAGAAAGTGTCAAAACGTGTTTTTCAGCAGAAATAAACATGTTTCTGCAAGTTTGGTCACCCCCATGTAAGTTATGGGGCAGTAACAGCACACTTTTGAAAACGTGTTTTTCAGCCCGAAATAAACGCGTTTTTTCAGACAACTGAATCCCTATGTAACTGCAAGACTCAGAAGAGCCCACACACTCAGCTCTTAACCCCAGTGTGCAGAAAGTGTCAAAACATGATTTTCAGCAGAAATAAACATGTTTCTGCAAGTTTGGTCAACCCCATGTAAGTTATGGGGCAGTAACAGCACACTTTTGAAAACGTGTTTTTCAGCCCGAAATAAACGCGTTTTTTCAGACAACTGAATCCCTATGTAACTGCAAGGCTCAAAAGAGCCCACACACTCAGCTCTTAACCCCAGTGTGCAGAAAGTGTCAAAACATGTTTTTCAGCAGAAATAAACATGTTTCTGCAAGTTTGGTCACCCCCATGTAAGTTATGGGGCAGTAACAGCACACTTTTGAAAACGTGTTTTTCAGCCCGAAATAAACGCGTTTTTTCAGACAACTGAATCCCTATGTAACTGCAAGACTCAGAAGAGCCCACACACTCAGCTCTTAACCCCAGTGTGCAGAAAGTGTCAAAACGTGATTTTCAGCAGAAATAAACATGTTTCTGCAAGTTTGGTCACCCCCATGTAAGTTATGGGGCAGTAACAGCACACTTTTGAAAACGTGTTTTTCAGCCCGAAATAAACGCGTTTTTTCAGACAACTGAATCCCTATGTAACTGCAAGACTCAGAAGAGCCCACACACTCAGCTCTTAACCCCAGTGTGCAGAAAGTGTCAAAACATGATTTTCAGCAGAAATAAACATGTTTCTGCAAGTTTGGTCAACGCCATGTAAGTTATGGGGCAGTAACAGCACACTTTTGAAAACGTGTTTTTCAGCCCGAAATAAACGCGTTTTTTCAGACAACTGAATCCCTATGTAACTGCAAGGCTCAAAAGAGCCCACACACTCAGCTCTTAACCCCAGTGTGCAGAAAGTGTCAAAACATGTTTTTCAGCAGAAATAAACATGTTTCTGCAAGTTTGGTCACCCCCATGTAAGTTATGGGGCAGTAACAGCACACTTTTGAAAACGTGTTTTTCAGCCCGAAATAAACGCGTTTTTTCAGACAACTGAATCCCTATGTAACTGCAAGACTCAGAAGAGCCCACACACTCAGCTCTTAACCCCAGTGTGCAGAAAGTGTCAAAACGTGTTTTTCAGCAGAAATAAACATGTTTCTGCAAGTTTGGTCACCCCCATGTAAGTTATGGGGCAGTAACAGCACACTTTTGAAAACGTGTTTTTCAGCCCGAAATAAACGCGTTTTTTCAGACAACTGAATCCCTATGTAACTGCAAGGCTCAAAAGAGCCCACACACTCAGCTCTTAACCCCAGTGTGCAGAAAGTGTCAAAACGTGTTTTTCAGCAGAAATAAACATGTTTCTGCAAGTTTGGTCACCCCCATGTAAGTTATGGGGCAGTAACAGCACACTTTTGAAAACGTGTTTTTCAGCCCGAAATAAACGCGTTTTTTCAGACAACTGAATCCCTATGTAACTGCAAGACTCAGAAGAGCCCACACACTCAGCTCTTAACCCCAGTGTGCAGAAAGTGTCAAAACATGATTTTCAGCAGAAATAAACATGTTTCTGCAAGTTTGGTCACCCCCATGTAAGTTATGGGGCAGTAACAGCACACTTTTGAAAACGTGTTTTTCAGGCCGAAATAAACGCGTTTTTTCAGACAACTGAATCCCTATGTAACTGCAAGACTCAGAAGAGCCCACACACTCAGCTCTTAACCCCAGTGTGCAGAAAGTGTCAAAACGTGTTTTTCAGCAGAAATAAACATGTTTCTGCAAGTTTGGTCACCCCCATGTAAGTTATGGGGCAGTAACAGCACACTTTTGAAAACGTGTTTTTCAGCCTGAAATAAACACGTTTTTTCAGACAACTGAATCCCTATGTAACTGCAAGACTCAGAAGAGCCCACACGCTCAGCTCTTAACCCCAGTGTGCAGAAAGTGTCAAAACATGATTTTCAGCAGAAATAAACATGTTTCTGCAAGTTTGGTCAACCCCATGTAAGTTATGGGGCAGTAACAGCACACTTTTGAAAACGTGTTTTTCAGCCCGAAATAAACGCGTTTTTTCAGACAACTGAATCCCTATGTAACTGCAAGGCTCAAAAGAGCCCACACACTCAGCTCTTAACCCCAGTGTGCAGAAAGTGTCAAAACATGTTTTTCAGCAGAAATAAACATGTTTCTGCAAGTTTGGTCACCCCCATGTAAGTTATGGGGCAGTAACAGCACACTTTTGAAAACGTGTTTTTCAGCCCGAAATAAACGCGTTTTTTCAGACAACTGAATCCCTATGTAACTGCAAGGCTCAAAAGAGCCCACACACTCAGCTCTTAACCCCAGTGTGCAGAAAGTGTCAAAACATGATTTTCAGCAGAAATAAACATGTTTCTGCAAGTTTGGTCACCCCCATGTAAGTTATGGGGCAGTAACAGCACACTTTTGAAAACGTGTTTTTCAGCCCGAAATAAACGCGTTTTTTCAGACAACTGAATCCCTATGTAACTGCAAGACTCAGAAGAGCCCACACACTCAGCTCTTAACCCCAGTGTGCAGAAAGTGTCAAAACGTGTTTTTCAGCAGAAATAAACATGTTTCTGCAAGTTTGGTCACCCCCATGTAAGTTATGGGGCAGTAACAGCACACTTTTGAAAACGTGTTTTTCAGCCCGAAATAAACGCGTTTTTTCAGACAACTGAATCCCTATGTAACTGCAAGACTCAGAAGAGCCCACACACTCAGCTCTTAACCCCAGTGTGCAGAAAGTGTCAAAACGTGTTTTTCAGCAGAAATAAACATGTTTCTGCAAGTTTGGTCACCCCCATGTAAGTTATGGGGCAGTAACAGCACACTTTTGAAAACGTGTTTTTCAGCCCGAAATAAACGCGTTTTTTCAGACAACTGAATCCCTATGTAACTGCAAGGCTCAAAAGAGCCCACACACTCAGCACTTAACCCCAGTGTGCAGAAAGAGTCAAAACATGATTTTCAGCAGAAATAAACATGTTTCTGCAAGTTTGGTCACCCCCATGTAAGTTATGGGGCAGTAACAGCACACTTTTTAAAACGTGTTTTTCAGCCCGAAATAAACGCGTTTTTTCAGACAACTGAATCCCTATGTAACTGCAAGGCTCAAAAGAGCCCACACACTCAGCTCTTAACCCCAGTGTGCAGAAAGTGTCAAAACATGATTTTCAGCAGAAATAAACATGTTTCTGCAAGTTTGGTCACCCCCATGTAAGTTATGGGGCAGTAACAGCACACTTTTGAAAACGTGTTTTTCAGCCCGAAATAAACGCGTTTTTTCAGACAACTGAATCCCTATGTAACTGCAAGACTCAGAAGAGCCCACACACTCAGCTCTTAACCCCAGTGTGCAGAAAGTGTCAAAACGTGTTTTTCAGCAGAAATAAACATGTTTCTACAAGTTTGGTCACCCCCATGTAAGTTATGGGGCAGTAACAGCACACTTTTGAAAACGTGTTTTTCAGCCCGAAATAAACACGTTTTTTCAGACAACTGAATCCCTATGTAACTGCAAGGCTCAAAAGAGCCCACACACTCAGCTCTTAACCCCAGTGTGCAGAAAGTGTCAAAACATGTTTTTCAGCAGAAATAAACATGTTTCTGCAAGTTTGGTCACCCCCATGTAAGTTATGGGGCAGTAACAGCACACTTTTGAAAACGTGTTTTTCAGCCCGAAATAAACGCGTTTTTTCAGACAACTGAATCCCTATGTAACTGCAAGACTCAGAAGAGCCCACACACTCAGCTCTTAACCCCAGTGTGCAGAAAGTGTCAAAACGTGTTTTTCAGCAGAAATAAACATGTTTCTGCAAGTTTGGTCACCCCCATGTAAGTTATGGGGCAGTAACAGCACACTTTTGAAAACGTGTTTTTCAGCCCGAAATAAACGCGTTTTTTCAGACAACTGAATCCCTATGTAACTGCAAGGCTCAAAAGAGCCCACACACTCAGCTCTTAACCCCAGTGTGCAGAAAGTGTCAAAACGTGTTTTTCAGCAGAAATAAACATGTTTCTGCAAGTTTGGTCACCCCCATGTAAGTTATGGGGCAGTAACAGCACACTTTTGAAAACGTGTTTTTCAGCCCGAAATAAACGCGTTTTTTCAGACAACTGAATCCCTATGTAACTGCAAGACTCAGAAGAGCCCACACACTCAGCTCTTAACCCCAGTGTGCAGAAAGTGTCAAAACATGATTTTCAGCAGAAATAAACATGTTTCTGCAAGTTTGGTCACCCCCATGTAAGTTATGGGGCAGTAACAGCACACTTTTGAAAACGTGTTTTTCAGGCCGAAATAAACGCGTTTTTTCAGACAACTGAATCCCTATGTAACTGCAAGACTCAGAAGAGCCCACACACTCAGCTCTTAACCCCAGTGTGCAGAAAGTGTCAAAACGTGTTTTTCAGCAGAAATAAACATGTTTCTGCAAGTTTGGTCACCCCCATGTAAGTTATGGGGCAGTAACAGCACACTTTTGAAAACGTGTTTTTCAGCCTGAAATAAACACGTTTTTTCAGACAACTGAATCCCTATGTAACTGCAAGACTCAGAAGAGCCCACACGGTCAGCTCTTAACCCCAGTGTGCAGAAAGTGTCAAAACATGATTTTCAGCAGAAATAAACATGTTTCTGCAAGTTTGGTCAACCCCATGTAAGTTATGGGGCAGTAACAGCACACTTTTGAAAACGTGTTTTTCAGCCCGAAATAAACGCGTTTTTTCAGACAACTGAATCCCTATGTAACTGCAAGGCTCAAAAGAGCCCACACACTCAGCTCTTAACCCCAGTGTGCAGAAAGTGTCAAAACATGTTTTTCAGCAGAAATAAACATGTTTCTGCAAGTTTGGTCACCCCCATGTAAGTTATGGGGCAGTAACAGCACACTTTTGAAAACGTGTTTTTCAGCCCGAAATAAACGCGTTTTTTCAGACAACTGAATCCCTATGTAACTGCAAGGCTCAAAAGAGCCCACACACTCAGCTCTTAACCCCAGTGTGCAGAAAGTGTCAAAACATGATTTTCAGCAGAAATAAACATGTTTCTGCAAGTTTGGTCACCCCCATGTAAGTTATGGGGCAGTAACAGCACACTTTTGAAAACGTGTTTTTCAGCCCGAAATAAACGCGTTTTTTCAGACAACTGAATCCCTATGTAACTGCAAGACTCAGAAGAGCCCACACACTCAGCTCTTAACCCCAGTGTGCAGAAAGTGTCAAAACGTGTTTTTCAGCAGAAATAAACATGTTTCTGCAAGTTTGGTCACCCCCATGTAAGTTATGGGGCAGTAACAGCACACTTTTGAAAACGTGTTTTTCAGCCCGAAATAAACGCGTTTTTTCAGACAACTGAATCCCTATGTAACTGCAAGACTCAGAAGAGCCCACACACTCAGCTCTTAACCCCAGTGTGCAGAAAGTGTCAAAACGTGTTTTTCAGCAGAAATAAACATGTTTCTGCAAGTTTGGTCACCCCCATGTAAGTTATGGGGCAGTAACAGCACACTTTTGAAAACGTGTTTTTCAGCCCGAAATAAACGCGTTTTTTCAGACAACTGAATCCCTATGTAACTGCAAGGCTCAAAAGAGCCCACACACTCAGCACTTAACCCCAGTGTGCAGAAAGAGTCAAAACATGATTTTCAGCAGAAATAAACATGTTTCTGCAAGTTTGGTCACCCCCATGTAAGTTATGGGGCAGTAACAGCACACTTTTGAAAACGTGTTTTTCAGCCCGAAATAAACGCGTTTTTTCAGACAACTGAATCCCTATGTAACTGCAAGACTCAGAAGAGCCCACACACTCAGCTCTTAACCCCAGTGTGCAGAAAGTGTCAAAACGTGTTTTTCAGCAGAAATAAACATGTTTCTACAAGTTTGGTCACCCCCATGTAAGTTATGGGGCAGTAACAGCACACTTTTGAAAACGTGTTTTTCAGCCCGAAATAAACACGTTTTTTCAGACAACTGAATCCCTATGTAACTGCAAGGCTCAAAAGAGCCCACACACTCAGCTCTTAACCCCAGTGTGCAGAAAGTGTCAAAACATGATTTTCAGCAGAAATAAACATGTTTCTGCAAGTTTGGTCACCCCCATGTAAGTTATGGGGCAGTAACAGCACACTTTTTAAAACTTGTTTTTCAGCCCGAAATAAACGCGTTTTTTCAGACAACTGAATCCCTATGTAACTGCAAGGCTCAAAAGAGCCCACACACTCAGCTCTTAACCCCAGTGTGCAGAAAGTGTCAAAACATGATTTTCAGCAGAAATAAACATGTTTCTGCAAGTTTGGTCACCCCCATGTAAGTTATGGGGCAGTAACAGCACACTTTTGAAAACGTGTTTTTCAGCCCGAAATAAACGCGTTTTTTCAGACAACTGAATCCCTATGTAACTGCAAGACTCAGAAGAGCCCACACACTCAGCTCTTAACCCCAGTGTGCAGAAAGTGTCAAAACGTGTTTTTCAGCAGAAATAAACATGTTTCTGCAAGTTTGGTCACCCCCATGTAAGTTATGGGGCAGTAACAGCACACTTTTGAAAACGTGTTTTTCAGCCTGAAATAAACGCGTTTTTTCAGACAACTGAATCCCTATGTAACTGCAAGGCTCAAAAGAGCCCACACACTCAGCTCTTAACCCCAGTGTGCAGAAAGTGTCAAAACATGTTTTTCAGCAGAAATAAACATGTTTCTGCAAGTTTGGTCACCCCCATGTAAGTTATGGGGCAGTAACAGCACACTTTTGAAAACGTGTTTTTCAGCCCGAAATAAACGCGTTTTTTCAGACAACTGAATCCCTATGTAACTGCAAGGCTCAAAAGAGCCCACACACTCAGCTCTTAACCCCAGTGTGCAGAAAGTGTCAAAACATGATTTTCAGCAGAAATAAACATGTTTCTGCAAGTTTGGTCACCCCCATGTAAGTTATGGGGCAGTAACAGCACACTTTTGAAAACGTGTTTTTCATCCCGAAATAAACGCGATTTTTCAGACAACTGAATCCCTATGTAACTGCAAGACTCAGAAGAGCCCACACACTCAGCTCTTAACCCCAGTGTGCAGAAAGTGTCAAAACGTGTTTTTCAGCAGAAATAAACATGTTTCTGCAAGTTTGGTCACCCCCATGTAAGTTATGGGGCAGTAACAGCAAACTTTTGAAAACGTGTTTTTCAGCCTGAAATAAACACGTTTTTTCAGACAACTGAATCCCTATGTAACTGCAAGACTCAGAAGAGCCCACACACTCAGCTCTTAACCCCAGTGTGCAGAAAGTGTCAAAACATGATTTTCAGCAGAAATAAACATGTTTCTGCAAGTTTGGTCACCCCCATGTAAGTTATGGGGCAGTAACAGCACACTTTTGAAAACGTGTTTTTCAGCCTGAAATAAACACGTTTTTTCAGACAACTGAATCCCTATGTAACTGCAAGACTCAGAAGAGCCCACACACTCAGCTCTTAACCCCAGTGTGCAGAAAGTGTCAAAACGTGTTTTTCAGCAGAAATAAACATGTTTCTGCAAGTTTGGTCACCCCCATGTAAGTTATGGGGCAGTAACAGCACACTTTTGAAAACGTGTTTTTCAGCCTGAAATAAACACGTTTTTTCAGACAACTGAATCCCTATGTAACTGCAAGACTCAGAAGAGCCCACACACTCAGCTCTTAACCCCAGTGTGCAGAAAGTGTCAAAACATGATTTTCAGCAGAAATAAACATGTTTCTGCAAGTTTGGTCAACCCCATGTAAGTTATGGGGCAGTAACAGCACACTTTTGAAAACGTGTTTTTCAGCCCGAAATAAACGCGTTTTTTCAGACAACTGAATCCCTATGTAACTGCAAGGCTCAAAAGAGCCCACACACTCAGCTCTTAACCCCAGTGTGCAGAAAGTGTCAAAACATGTTTTTCAGCAGAAATAAACATGTTTCTGCAAGTTTGGTCACCCCCATGTAAGTTATGGGGCAGTAACAGCACACTTTTGAAAACGTGTTTTTCAGCCCGAAATAAACGCGTTTTTTCAGACAACTGAATCCCTATGTAACTGCAAGGCTCAAAAGAGCCCACACACTCAGCTCTTAACCCCAGTGTGCAGAAAGTGTCAAAACATGATTTTCAGCAGAAATAAACATGTTTCTGCAAGTTTGGTCACCCCCATGTAAGTTATGGGGCAGTAACAGCACACTTTTGAAAACGTGTTTTTCAGTCCGAAATAAACGCGTTTTTTCAGACAACTGAATCCCTATGTAACTGCAAGACTCAGAAGAGCCCACACACTCAGCTCTTAACCCCAGTGTGCAGAAAGTGTCAAAACGTGATTTTCAGCAGAAATAAACATGTTTCTGCAAGTTTGGTCACCCCCATGTAAGTTATGGGGCAGTAACAGCACACTTTTGAAAACGTGTTTTTCAGCCCGAAATAAACGCGTTTTTTCAGACAACTGAATCCCTATGTAACTGCAAGGCTCAAAAGAGCCCACACACTCAGCTCTTAACCCCAGTGTGCAGAAAGTGTCAAAACGTGTTTTTCAGCAGAAATAAACATGTTTCTGCAAGTTTGGTCACCCCCATGTAAGTTATGGGGCAGTAACAGCACACTTTTGAAAACGTGTTTTTCAGCCCGAAATAAACGCGTTTTTTCAGACAACTGAATCCCTATGTAACTGCAAGACTCAGAAGAGCCCACACACTCAGCTCTTAACCCCAGTGTGCAGAAAGTGTCAAAACATGATTTTCAGCAGAAATAAACATGTTTCTGCAAGTTTGGTCACCCCCATGTAAGTTATGGGGCAGTAACAGCACACTTTTGAAAACGTGTTTTTCAGCCCGAAATAAACGCGTTTTTTCAGACAACTGAATCCCTATGTAACTGCAAGACTCAGAAGAGCCCACACACTCAGCTCTTAACCCCAGTGTGCAGAAAGTGTCAAAACGTGTTTTTCAGCAGAAATAAACATGTTTCTGCAAGTTTGGTCACCCCCATGTAAGTTATGGGGCAGTAACAGCACACTTTTGAAAACGTGTTTTTCAGCCTGAAATAAACACGTTTTTTCAGACAACTGAATCCCTATGTAACTGCAAGACTCAGAAGAGCCCACACACTCAGCTCTTAACCCCAGTGTGCAGAAAGTGTCAAAACATGATTTTCAGCAGAAATAAACATGTTTCTGCAAGTTTGGTCAACCCCATGTAAGTTATGGGGCAGTAACAGCACACTTTTGAAAACGTGTTTTTCAGCCCGAAATAAACGCGTTTTTTCAGACAACTGAATCCCTATGTAACTGCAAGGCTCAAAAGAGCCCACACACTCAGCTCTTAACCCCAGTGTGCAGAAAGTGTCAAAACATGTTTTTCAGCAGAAATAAACATGTTTCTGCAAGTTTGGTCACCCCCATGTAAGTTATGGGGCAGTAACAGCACACTTTTGAAAACGTGTTTTTCAGCCCGAAATAAACGCGTTTTTTCAGACAACTGAATCCCTATGTAACTGCAAGACTCAGAAGAGCCCACACACTCAGCTCTTAACCCCAGTGTGCAGAAAGTGTCAAAACGTGTTTTTCAGCAGAAATAAACATGTTTCTGCAAGTTTGGTCACCCCCATGTAAGTTATGGGGCAGTAACAGCACACTTTTGAAAACGTGTTTTTCAGCCCGAAATAAACGCGTTTTTTCAGACAACTGAATCCCTATGTAACTGCAAGGCTCAAAAGAGCCCACACACTCAGCTCTTAACCCCAGTGTGCAGAAAGAGTCAAAACATGATTTTCAGCAGAAATAAACATGTTTCTGCAAGTTTGGTCACCCCCATGTAAGTTATGGAACAGTAACAGCACACTTTTTAAAACGTGTTTTTCAGCCCGAAATAAACGCGTTTTTTCAGACAACTGAATCCCTATGTAACTGCAAGGCTCAAAAGAGCCCACACACTCAGCTCTTAACCCCAGTGTGCAGAAAGTGTCAAAACATGATTTTCAGCAGAAATAAACATGTTTCTGCAAGTTTGGTCACCCCCATGTAAGTTATGGGGCAGTAACAGCACACTTTTGAAAACGTGTTTTTCAGCCCGAAATAAACGCGTTTTTTCAGACAACTGAATCCCTATGTAACTGCAAGACTCAGAAGAGCCCACACACTCAGCTCTTAACCCCAGTGTGCAGAAAGTGTCAAAACGTGTTTTTCAGCAGAAATAAACATGTTTCTGCAAGTTTGGTCACCCCCATGTAAGTTATGGGGCAGTAACAGCACACTTTTGAAAACGTGTTTTTCAGCCCGAAATAAACATGTTTTTTCAGACAACTGAATCCCTATGTAACTGCAAGGCTCAAAAGAGCCCACACACTCAGCTCTTAACCCCAGTGTGCAGAAAGTGTCAAAACATGATTTTCAGCAGAAATAAACATGTTTCTGCAAGTTTGGTCACCCCCATGTAAGTTATGGGGCAGTAACAGCACACTTTTTAAAACTTGTTTTTCAGCCCGAAATAAACGCGTTTTTTCAGACAACTGAATCCCTATGTAACTGCAAGGCTCAAAAGAGCCCACACACTCAGCTCTTAACCCCAGTGTGCAGAAAGTGTCAAAACATGATTTTCAGCAGAAATAAACATGTTTCTGCAAGTTTGGTCACCCCCATGTAAGTTATGGGGCAGTAACAGCACACTTTTGAAAACGTGTTTTTCAGCCCGAAATAAACGCGTTTTTTCAGACAACTGAATCCCTATGTAACTGCAAGACTCAGAAGAGCCCACACACTCAGCTCTTAACCCCAGTGTGCAGAAAGTGTCAAAACGTGTTTTTCAGCAGAAATAAACATGTTTCTGCAAGTTTGGTCACCCCCATGTAAGTTATGGGGCAGTAACAGCACACTTTTGAAAACGTGTTTTTCAGCCCGAAATAAACGCGTTTTTTCAGACAACTGAATCCCTATGTAACTGCAAGGCTCAAAAGAGCCCACACACTCAGCTCTTAACCCCAGTGTGCAGAAAGTGTCAAAACATGTTTTTCAGCAGAAATAAACATGTTTCTGCAAGTTTGGTCACCCCCATGTAAGTTATGGGGCAGTAACAGCACACTTTTGAAAACGTGTTTTTCAGCCCGAAATAAACGCATTTTTTCAGACAACTGAATCCCTATGTAACTGCAAGACTCAGAAGAGCCCACACACTCAGCTCTTAACCAAAGTGTGCAGAAAGTGACAAAACATGATTTTCAGCAGAAATAAACATGTTTCTGCAAGTTTGGTCACCCCCATGTAAGTTATGGGGCAGTAACAGCACACTTTTGAAAACGTGTTTTTCAGCCCGAAATAAACGCGTTTTTTCAGACAACTGAATCCCTATGTAACTGCAAGGCTCAAAAGAGCCCACACACTCAGCTCTTAACCCCAGTGTGCAGAAAGTGTCAAAACATGTTTTTCAGCAGAAATAAACATGTTTCTGCAAGTTTGGTCACCCCCATGTAAGTTATGGGGCAGTAACAGCACACTTTTGAAAACGTGTTTTTCAGCCCGAAATAAACGCGTTTTTTCAGACAACTGAATCCCTATGTAACTGCAAGGCTCAAAAGAGCCCACACACTCAGCTCTTAACCCCAGTGTGCAGAAAGTGTCAAAACATGATTTTCAGCAGAAATAAACATGTTTCTGCAAGTTTGGTCACCCCCATGTAAGTTATGGGGCAGTAACAGCACACTTTTGAAAACGTGTTTTTCAGCCCGAAATAAACGCGTTTTTTCAGACAACTGAATCCCTATGTAACTGCAAGACTCAGAAGAGCCCACACACTCAGCTCTTAACCCCAGTGTGCAGAAAGTGTCAAAACGTGTTTTTCAGCAGAAATAAACATGTTTCTGCAAGTTTGGTCACCCCCATGTAAGTTATGGGGCAGTAACAGCACACTTTTGAAAACGTGTTTTTCAGCCCGAAATAAACGCGTTTTTTCAGACAACTGAATCCCTATGTAACTGCAAGGCTCAAAAGAGCCCACACACTCAGCTCTTAACCCCAGTGTGCAGAAAGAGTCAAAACATGATTTTCAGCAGAAATAAACATGTTTCTGCAAGTTTGGTCACCCCCATGTAAGTTATGGAACAGTAACAGCACACTTTTTAAAACGTGTTTTTCAGCCCGAAATAAACGCGTTTTTTCAGACAACTGAATCCCTATGTAACTGCAAGGCTCAAAAGAGCCCACACACTCAGCTCTTAACCCCAGTGTGCAGAAAGTGTCAAAATATGATTTTCAGCAGAAATAAACATGTTTCTGCAAGTTTGGTCACCCCCATGTAAGTTATGGGGCAGTAACAGCACACTTTTTAAAACTTGTTTTTCAGCCCGAAATAAACTCGTTTTTTCAGACAACTGAATCCCTATGTAACTGCAAGGCTCAAAAGAGCCCACACACTCAGCTCTTAACCCCAGTGTGCAGAAAGTGTCAAAACATGATTTTCAGCAGAAATAAACATGTTTCTGCAAGTTTGGTCACCCCCATGTAAGTTATGGGGCAGTAACAGCACACTTTTGAAAACGTGTTTTTCAGCCCGAAATAAACGCGTTTTTTCAGACAACTGAATCCCTATGTAACTGCAAGACTCAGAAGAGCCCACACACTCAGCTCTTAACCCCAGTGTGCAGAAAGTGTCAAAACGTGTTTTTCAGCAGAAATAAACATGTTTCTGCAAGTTTGGTCACCCCCATGTAAGTTATGGGGCAGTAACAGCACACTTTTGAAAACGTGTTTTTCAGCCCGAAATAAACGCGTTTTTTCAGACAACTGAATCCCTATGTAACTGCAAGGCTCAAAAGAGCCCACACACTCAGCTCTTAACCCCAGTGTGCAGAAAGTGTCAAAACATGTTTTTCAGCAGAAATAAACATGTTTCTGCAAGTTTGGTCACCCCCATGTAAGTTATGGGGCAGTAACAGCACACTTTTGAAAACGTGTTTTTCAGCCCGAAATAAACGCGATTTTTCAGACAACTGAATCCCTATGTAACTGCAAGACTCAGAAGAGCCCACACACTCAGCTCTTAACCCCAGTGTGCAGAAAGTGACAAAACATGATTTTCAGCAGAAATAAACATGTTTCTGCAAGTTTGGTCACCCCCATGTAAGTTATGGGGCAGTAACAGCACACTTTTGAAAACGTGTTTTTCAGCCCGAAATAAACGCGTTTTTTCAGACAACTGAATCCCTATGTAACTGCAAGACTCAGAAGAGCCCACACACTCAGCTCTTAACCCCAGTGTGCAGAAAGTGTCAAAACGTGTTTTTCAGCAGAAATAAACATGTTTCTGCAAGTTTGGTCACCCCCATGTAAGTTATGGGGCAGTAACAGCACACTTTTGAAAACGTGTTTTTCAGCCCGAAATAAACGCGTTTTTTCAGACAACTGAATCCCTATGTAACTGCAAGACTCAGAAGAGCCCACACACTCAGCTCTTAACCCCAGTGTGCAGAAAGTGTCAAAACGTGTTTTTCAGCAGAAATAAACATGTTTCTGCAAGTTTGGTCACCCCCATGTAAGTTATGGGGCAGTAACAGCACACTTTTGAAAACGTGTTTTTCAGCCCGAAATAAACGCGTTTTTTCAGACAACTGAATCCCTATGTAACTGCAAGGCTCAAAAGAGCCCACACACTCAGCTCTTAACCCCAGTGTGCAGAAAGTGTCAAAACATGTTTTTCAGCAGAAATAAACATGTTTCTGCAAGTTTGGTCACCCCCATGTAAGTTATGGGGCAGTAACAGCACACTTTTGAAAACGTGTTTTTCAGCCCGAAATAAACGCATTTTTTCAGACAACTGAATCCCTATGTAACTGCAAGACTCAGAAGAGCCCACACACTCAGCTCTTAACCAAAGTGTGCAGAAAGTGACAAAACATGATTTTCAGCAGAAATAAACATGTTTCTGCAAGTTTGGTCACCCCCATGTAAGTTATGGGGCAGTAACAGCACACTTTTGAAAACGTGTTTTTCAGCCCGAAATAAACGCGTTTTTTCAGACAACTGAATCCCTATGTAACTGCAAGGCTCAAAAGAGCCCACACACTCAGCTCTTAACCCCAGTGTGCAGAAAGTGTCAAAACATGTTTTTCAGCAGAAATAAACATGTTTCTGCAAGTTTGGTCACCCCCATGTAAGTTATGGGGCAGTAACAGCACACTTTTGAAAACGTGTTTTTCAGCCCGAAATAAACGCGTTTTTTCAGACAACTGAATCCCTATGTAACTGCAAGGCTCAAAAGAGCCCACACACTCAGCTCTTAACCCCAGTGTGCAGAAAGTGTCAAAACATGATTTTCAGCAGAAATAAACATGTTTCTGCAAGTTTGGTCACCCCCATGTAAGTTATGGGGCAGTAACAGCACACTTTTGAAAACGTGTTTTTCAGCCCGAAATAAACGCGTTTTTTCAGACAACTGAATCCCTATGTAACTGCAAGACTCAGAAGAGCCCACACACTCAGCTCTTAACCCCAGTGTGCAGAAAGTGTCAAAACGTGTTTTTCAGCAGAAATAAACATGTTTCTGCAAGTTTGGTCACCCCCATGTAAGTTATGGGGCAGTAACAGCACACTTTTGAAAACGTGTTTTTCAGCCCGAAATAAACGCGTTTTTTCAGACAACTGAATCCCTATGTAACTGCAAGGCTCAAAAGAGCCCACACACTCAGCTCTTAACCCCAGTGTGCAGAAAGAGTCAAAACATGATTTTCAGCAGAAATAAACATGTTTCTGCAAGTTTGGTCACCCCCATGTAAGTTATGGAACAGTAACAGCACACTTTTTAAAACGTGTTTTTCAGCCCGAAATAAACGCGTTTTTTCAGACAACTGAATCCCTATGTAACTGCAAGGCTCAAAAGAGCCCACACACTCAGCTCTTAACCCCAGTGTGCAGAAAGTGTCAAAATATGATTTTCAGCAGAAATAAACATGTTTCTGCAAGTTTGGTCACCCCCATGTAAGTTATGGGGCAGTAACAGCACACTTTTTAAAACTTGTTTTTCAGCCCGAAATAAACTCGTTTTTTCAGACAACTGAATCCCTATGTAACTGCAAGGCTCAAAAGAGCCCACACACTCAGCTCTTAACCCCAGTGTGCAGAAAGTGTCAAAACATGATTTTCAGCAGAAATAAACATGTTTCTGCAAGTTTGGTCACCCCCATGTAAGTTATGGGGCAGTAACAGCACACTTTTGAAAACGTGTTTTTCAGCCCGAAATAAACGCGTTTTTTCAGACAACTGAATCCCTATGTAACTGCAAGACTCAGAAGAGCCCACACACTCAGCTCTTAACCCCAGTGTGCAGAAAGTGTCAAAACGTGTTTTTCAGCAGAAATAAACATGTTTCTGCAAGTTTGGTCACCCCCATGTAAGTTATGGGGCAGTAACAGCACACTTTTGAAAACGTGTTTTTCAGCCCGAAATAAACGCGTTTTTTCAGACAACTGAATCCCTATGTAACTGCAAGGCTCAAAAGAGCCCACACACTCAGCTCTTAACCCCAGTGTGCAGAAAGTGTCAAAACATGTTTTTCAGCAGAAATAAACATGTTTCTGCAAGTTTGGTCACCCCCATGTAAGTTATGGGGCAGTAACAGCACACTTTTGAAAACGTGTTTTTCAGCCCGAAATAAACGCGATTTTTCAGACAACTGAATCCCTATGTAACTGCAAGACTCAGAAGAGCCCACACACTCAGCTCTTAACCCCAGTGTGCAGAAAGTGACAAAACATGATTTTCAGCAGAAATAAACATGTTTCTGCAAGTTTGGTCACCCCCATGTAAGTTATGGGGCAGTAACAGCACACTTTTGAAAACGTGTTTTTCAGCCCGAAATAAACGCGTTTTTTCAGACAACTGAATCCCTATGTAACTGCAAGACTCAGAAGAGCCCACACACTCAGCTCTTAACCCCAGTGTGCAGAAAGTGTCAAAACGTGTTTTTCAGCAGAAATAAACATGTTTCTGCAAGTTTGGTCACCCCCATGTAAGTTATGGGGCAGTAACAGCACACTTTTGAAAACGTGTTTTTCAGCCTGAAATAAACACGTTTTTTCAGACAACTGAATCCCTATGTAACTGCAAGACTCAGAAGAGCCCACACACTCAGCTCTTAACCCCAGTGTGCAGAAAGTGTCAAAACATGATTTTCAGCAGAAATAAACATGTTTCTGCAAGTTTGGTCAACCCCATGTAAGTTATGGGGCAGTAACAGCACACTTTTGAAAACGTGTTTTTCAGCCCGAAATAAACGCGTTTTTTCAGACAACTGAATCCCTATGTAACTGCAAGGCTCAAAAGAGCCCACACACTCAGCTCTTAACCCCAGTGTGCAGAAAGTGTCAAAACATGTTTTTCAGCAGAAATAAACATGTTTCTGCAAGTTTGGTCACCCCCATGTAAGTTATGGGGCAGTAACAGCACACTTTTGAAAACGTGTTTTTCAGCCCGAAATAAACGCGTTTTTTCAGACAACTGAATCCCTATGTAACTGCAAGACTCAGAAGAGCCCACACACTCAGCTCTTAACCCCAGTGTGCAGAAAGTGTCAAAACGTGATTTTCAGCAGAAATAAACATGTTTCTGCAAGTTTGGTCACCCCCATGTAAGTTATGGGGCAGTAACAGCACACTTTTGAAAACGTGTTTTTCAGCCCGAAATAAACGCGTTTTTTCAGACAACTGAATCCCTATGTAACTGCAAGACTCAGAAGAGCCCACACACTCAGCTCTTAACCCCAGTGTGCAGAAAGTGTCAAAACGTGTTTTTCAGCAGAAATAAACATGTTTCTGCAAGTTTGGTCACCCCCATGTAAGTTATGGGGCAGTAACAGCACACTTTTGAAAACGTGTTTTTCAGCCTGAAATAAACACGTTTTTTCAGACAACTGAATCCCTATGTAACTGCAAGACTCAGAAGAGCCCACACACTCAGCTCTTAACCCCAGTGTGCAGAAAGTGTCAAAACATGATTTTCAGCAGAAATAAACATGTTTCTGCAAGTTTGGTCACCCCCATGTAAGTTATGGGGCAGTAACAGCACACTTTTGAAAACGTGTTTTTCAGCCCGAAATAAACGCGTTTTTTCAGACAACTGAATCCCTATGTAACTGCAAGACTCAGAAGAGCCCACACACTCAGCTCTTAACCCCAGTGTGCAGAAAGTGTCAAAACGTGTTTTTCAGCAGAAATAAACATGTTTCTGCAAGTTTGGTCACCCCCATGTAAGTTATGGGGCAGTAACAGCACACTTTTGAAAACGTGTTTTTCAGCCCGAAATAAACGCGTTTTTTCAGACAACTGAATCCCTATGTAACTGCAAGACTCAGAAGAGCCCACACACTCAGCTCTTAACCCCAGTGTGCAGAAAGTGTCAAAACATGATTTTCAGCAGAAATAAACATGTTTCTGCAAGTTTGGTCACCCCCATGTAAGTTATGGGGCAGTAACAGCACACTTTTGAAAACGTGTTTTTCAGCCCGAAATAAACGCGTTTTTTCAGACAACTGAATCCCTATGTAACTGCAAGACTCAGAAGAGCCCACACACTCAGCTCTTAACCCCAGTGTGCAGAAAGTGTCAAAACATGTTTTTCAGCAGAAATAAACATGTTTCTGCAAGTTTGGTCACCCCCATGTAAGTTATGGGGCAGTAACAGCACACTTTTGAAAACGTGTTTTTCAGCCTGAAATAAACACGTTTTTTCAGACAACTGAATCCCTATGTAACTGCAAGACTCAGAAGAGCCCACACACTCAGCTCTTAACCCCAGTGTGCAGAAAGTGTCAAAACATGTTTTTCAGCAGAAATAAACATGTTTCTGCAAGTTTGGTCACCCCCATGTAAGTTATGGGGCAGTAACAGCACACTTTTGAAAACGTGTTTTTCAGCCCGAAATAAACGCGTTTTTTCAGACAACTGAATCCCTATGTAACTGCAAGGCTCAAAAGAGCCCACACACTCAGCTCTTAACCCCAGTGTGCAGAAAGTGTCAAAACGTGTTTTTCAGCAGAAATAAACATGTTTCTGCAGGTTTGGTCACCCCCATGTAAGTTATGGGGCAGTAACAGCACACTTTTGAAAATGTGTTTTTCAGCCCGAAATAAACGCGTTTTTTCAGACAACTGAATCCCTATGTAACTGCAAGACTCAGAAGAGCCCACACACTCAGCTCTTAACCCCAGTGTGCAGAAAGTGTCAAAACGTGATTTTCAGCAGAAATAAACATGTTTCTGCAAGTTTGGTCACCCCCATGTAAGTTATGGGGCAGTAACAGCACACTTTTGAAAACGTGTTTTTCAGCCCGAAATAAACGCGTTTTTTCAGACAACTGAATCCCTATGTAACTGCAAGGCTCAAAAGAGCCCACACACTCAGCTCTTAACCCCAGTGTGCAGAAAGTGTCAAAACGTGTTTTTCAGCAGAAATAAACATGTTTCTGCAGGTTTGGTCACCCCCATGTATGTTATGGGGCAGTAACAGCACACTTTTGAAAACGTGTTATTCAGCCCGAAATAAACACGTTTTTTCAGACAACTGAATCCCTATGTAACTGCAAGGCTCAAAAGAGCCCACACACTCAGCTCTTAACCCCAGTGTGCAGAAAGTGTCAAAACGGGTTTTTCAGCAGAAATAAACATGTTTCTGCAAGTTTGGTCACCCCCATGTAAGTTATGGGGCAGTAACAGCACACTTTTGAAAACGTGTTTTTCAGCCCGAAATAAACGCGTTTTTTCAGACAACTGAATCCCTATGTAACTGCAAGACTCAGAAGAGCCCACACACTCAGCTCTTAACCCCAGTGTGCAGAAAGTGTCAAAACATGATTTTCAGCAGAAATAAACATGTTTCTGCAAGTTTGGTCACCCCCATGTAAGTTATGGGGCAGTAACAGCACACTTTTGAAAACGTGTTTTTCAGCCCGAAATAAACGCGTTTTTTCAGACAACTGAATCCCTATGTAACTGCAAGACTCAGAAGAGCCCACACACTCAGCTCTTAACCCCAGTGTGCAAAAAGTGTCAAAACGTGATTTTCAGCAGAAATAAACATGTTTCTGCAAGTTTGGTCACCCCCATGTAAGTTATGGGGCAGTAACAGCACACTTTTGAAAACGTGTTTTTCATCCCGAAATAAACGCGTTTTTTCAGACAACTGAATCCCTATGTAACTGCAAGGCTCAAAAGAGCCCACACACTCAGCTCTTAACCCCAGTGTGCAGAAAGTGTCAAAACATGATTTTCAGCAGAAATAAACATGTTTCTGCAAGTTTGGTCACCCCCATGTAAGTTATGGGGCAGTAACAGCACACTTTTGAAAACGTGTTTTTCATCCCGAAATAAACGCGTTTTTTCAGACAACTGAATCCCTATGTAACTGCAAGACTCAGAAGAGCCCACACACTCAGCTCTTAACCCCAGTGTGCAGAAAGTGTCAAAACATGATTTTCAGCAGAAATAAACATGTTTCTGCAAGTTTGGTCACCCCCATGTAAGTTATGGGGCAGTAACAGCACACTTTTGAAAACGTGTTTTTCAGCCCGAAATAAACGCGTTTTTTCAGACATCTGAATCCCTATGTAACTGCAAGGCTCAAAAGAGCCCACACACTCAGCTCTTAACCCCAGTGTGCAGAAAGTGTCAAAACATGATTTTCAGCAGAAATAAACATGTTTCTGCAAGTTTGGTCACCCCCATGTAAGTTATGGGGCAGTAACAGCACACTTTTGAAAACGTGTTTTTCAGCCCGAAATAAACGCGTTTTTTCAGACAACTGAATCCCTATGTAACTGCAAGGCTCAGAAGAGCCCACACACTCAGCTCTTAACCCCAGTGTGCAGAAAGTGTCAAAACATGTTTTTCAGCAGAAATAAACATGTTTCTGCAAGTTTGGTCACCCCCATGTAAGTTATGGGGCAGTAACAGCACACTTTTGAAAACGTGTTTTTCAGCCCGAAATAAACGCGTTTTTTCAGACAACTGAATCCCTATGTAACTGCAAGACTCAGAAGAGCCCACACACTCAGCTCTTAACCCCAGTGTGCAGAAAGTGTCAAAACGTGTTTTTCAGCAGAAATAAACATGTTTCTGCAAGTTTGGTCACCCCCATGTAAGTTATGGGGCAGTAACAGCACACTTTTGAAAACGTGTTTTTCAGCCCGAAATAAACGCGTTTTTTCAGACAACTGAATCCCTATGTAACTGCAAGGCTCAAAAGAGCCCACACACTCAGCTCTTAACCCCAGTGTGCAGAAAGTGTCAAAACGTGTTTTTCAGCAGAAATAAACATGTTTCTGCAAGTTTGGTCACCCCCATGTAAGTTATGGGGCAGTAACAGCACACTTTTGAAAACGTGTTTTTCAGCCCGAAATAAACGCGTTTTTTCAGACATCTGAATCCCTATGTAACTGCAAGGCTCAAAAGAGCCCACACACTCAGCTCTTAACCCCAGTGTGCAGAAAGTGTCAAAACATGATTTTCAGCAGAAATAAACATGTTTCTGCAAGTTTGGTCACCCCCATGTAAGTTATGGGGCAGTAACAGCACACTTTTGAAAACGTGTTTTTCAGCCCGAAATAAACACGTTTTTTCAGACAACTGAATCCCTATGTAACTGCAAGACTCAGAAGAGCCCACACACTCAGCTCTTAACCCCAGTGTGCAGAAAGTGTCAAAACATGATTTTCAGCAGAAATAAACATGTTTCTGCAAGTTTGGTCAACGCCATGTAAGTTATGGGGCAGTAACAGCACACTTTTGAAAACGTGTTTTTCAGCCCGAAATAAACGCGTTTTTTCAGACAACTGAATCCCTATGTAACTGCAAGGCTCAAAAGAGCCCACACACTCAGCTCTTAACCCCAGTGTGCAGAAAGTGTCAAAACATGTTTTTCAGCAGAAATAAACATGTTTCTGCAAGTTTGGTCACCCCCATGTAAGTTATGGGGCAGTAACAGCACACTTTTGAAAACGTGTTTTTCAGCCCGAAATAAACGCGTTTTTTCAGACAACTGAATCCCTATGTAACTGCAAGACTCAGAAGAGCCCACACACTCAGCTCTTAACCCCAGTGTGCAGAAAGTGTCAAAACGTGTTTTTCAGCAGAAATAAACATGTTTCTGCAAGTTTGGTCACCCCCATGTAAGTTATGGGGCAGTAACAGTACACTTTTGAAAACGTGTTTTTCAGCCCGAAATAAACGCGTTTTTTCAGACAACTGAATCCCTATGTAACTGCAAGGCTCAAAAGAGCCCACACACTCAGCTCTTAACCCCAGTGTGCAGAAAGTGTCAAAACGTGTTTTTCAGCAGAAATAAACATGTTTCTGCAAGTTTGGTCACCCCCATGTAAGTTATGGGGCAGTAACAGCACACTTTTGAAAACGTGTTTTTCAGCCCGAAATAAACGCGTTTTTTCAGACAACTGAATCCCTATGTAACTGCAAGACTCAGAAGAGCCCACACACTCAGCTCTTAACCCCAGTGTGCAGAAAGTGTCAAAACATGATTTTCAGCAGAAATAAACATGTTTCTGCAAGTTTGGTCACCCCCATGTAAGTTATGGGGCAGTAACAGCACACTTTTGAAAACGTGTTTTTCAGCCCGAAATAAACGCGTTTTTTCAGACAACTGAATCCCTATGTAACTGCAAGACTCAGAAGAGCCCACACACTCAGCTCTTAACCCCAGTGTGCAGAAAGTGTCAAAACGTGTTTTTCAGCAGAAATAAACATGTTTCTGCAAGTTTGGTCACCCCCATGTAAGTTATGGGGCAGTAACAGCACACTTTTGAAAACGTGTTTTTCAGCCTGAAATAAACACGTTTTTTCAGACAACTGAATCCCTATGTAACTGCAAGACTCAGAAGAGCCCACACACTCAGCTCTTAACCCCAGTGTGCAGAAAGTGTCAAAACATGATTTTCAGCAGAAATAAACATGTTTCTGCAAGTTTGGTCACCCCCATGTAAGTTATGGGGCAGTAACAGCACACTTTTTAAAACTTGTTTTTCAGCCCGAAATAAACGCGTTTTTTCAGACAACTGAATCCCTATGTAACTGCAAGGCTCAAAAGAGCCCACACACTCAGCTCTTAACCCCAGTGTGCAGAAAGTGTCAAAACATGATTTTCAGCAGAAATAAACATGTTTCTGCAAGTTTGGTCACCCCCATGTAAGTTATGGGGCAGTAACAGCACACTTTTGAAAACGTGTTTTTCAGCCCGAAATAAACGCGTTTTTTCAGACAACTGAATCCCTATGTAACTGCAAGACTCAGAAGAGCCCACACACTCAGCTCTTAACCCCAGTGTGCAGAAAGTGTCAAAACGTGTTTTTCAGCAGAAATAAACATGTTTCTGCAAGTTTGGTCACCCCCATGTAAGTTATGGGGCAGTAACAGCACACTTTTGAAAACGTGTTTTTCAGCCCGAAATAAACGCGTTTTTTCAGACAACTGAATCCCTATGTAACTGCAAGGCTCAAAAGAGCCCACACACTCAGCTCTTAACCCCAGTGTGCAGAAAGTGTCAAAACATGTTTTTCAGCAGAAATAAACATGTTTCTGCAAGTTTGGTCACCCCCATGTAAGTTATGGGGCAGTAACAGCACACTTTTGAAAACGTGTTTTTCAGCCCGAAATAAACGCGATTTTTCAGACAACTGAATCCCTATGTAACTGCAAGACTCAGAAGAGCCCACACACTCAGCTCTTAACCCCAGTGTGCAGAAAGTGACAAAACATGATTTTCAGCAGAAATAAACATGTTTCTGCAAGTTTGGTCACCCCCATGTAAGTTATGGGGCAGTAACAGCACACTTTTGAAAACGTGTTTTTCAGCCCGAAATAAACGCGTTTTTTCAGACAACTGAATCCCTATGTAACTGCAAGACTCAGAAGAGCCCACACACTCAGCTCTTAACCCCAGTGTGCAGAAAGTGTCAAAACGTGTTTTTCAGCAGAAATAAACATGTTTCTGCAAGTTTGGTCACCCCCATGTAAGTTATGGGGCAGTAACAGCACACTTTTGAAAACGTGTTTTTCAGCCTGAAATAAACACGTTTTTTCAGACAACTGAATCCCTATGTAACTGCAAGACTCAGAAGAGCCCACACACTCAGCTCTTAACCCCAGTGTGCAGAAAGTGTCAAAACATGATTTTCAGCAGAAATAAACATGTTTCTGCAAGTTTGGTCAACCCCATGTAAGTTATGGGGCAGTAACAGCACACTTTTGAAAACGTGTTTTTCAGCCCGAAATAAACGCGTTTTTTCAGACAACTGAATCCCTATGTAACTGCAAGGCTCAAAAGAGCCCACACACTCAGCTCTTAACCCCAGTGTGCAGAAAGTGTCAAAGCATGTTTTTCAGCAGAAATAAACATGTTTCTGCAAGTTTGGTCACCCCCATGTAAGTTATGGGGCAGTAACAGCACACTTTTGAAAACGTGTTTTTCAGCCCGAAATAAACGCGTTTTTTCAGACAACTGAATCCCTATGTAACTGCAAGACTCAGAAGAGCCCACACACTCAGCTCTTAACCCCAGTGTGCAGAAAGTGTCAAAACGTGATTTTCAGCAGAAATAAACATGTTTCTGCAAGTTTGGTCACCCCCATGTAAGTTATGGGGCAGTAACAGCACACTTTTGAAAACGTGTTTTTCAGCCCGAAATAAACGCGTTTTTTCAGACAACTGAATCCCTATGTAACTGCAAGACTCAGAAGAGCCCACACACTCAGCTCTTAACCCCAGTGTGCAGAAAGTGTCAAAACGTGTTTTTCAGCAGAAATAAACATGTTTCTGCAAGTTTGGTCACCCCCATGTAAGTTATGGGGCAGTAACAGCACACTTTTGAAAACGTGTTTTTCAGCCTGAAATAAACACGTTTTTTCAGACAACTGAATCCCTATGTAACTGCAAGACTCAGAAGAGCCCACACACTCAGCTCTTAACCCCAGTGTGCAGAAAGTGTCAAAACATGATTTTCAGCAGAAATAAACATGTTTCTGCAAGTTTGGTCACCCCCATGTAAGTTATGGGGCAGTAACAGCACACTTTTGAAAACGTGTTTTTCAGCCCGAAATAAACGCGTTTTTTCAGACAACTGAATCCCTATGTAACTGCAAGACTCAGAAGAGCCCACACACTCAGCTCTTAACCCCAGTGTGCAGAAAGTGTCAAAACGTGTTTTTCAGCAGAAATAAACATGTTTCTGCAAGTTTGGTCACCCCCATGTAAGTTATGGGGCAGTAACAGCACACTTTTGAAAACGTGTTTTTCAGCCCGAAATAAACGCGTTTTTTCAGACAACTGAATCCCTATGTAACTGCAAGACTCAGAAGAGCCCACACACTCAGCTCTTAACCCCAGTGTGCAGAAAGTGTCAAAACATGATTTTCAGCAGAAATAAACATGTTTCTGCAAGTTTGGTCACCCCCATGTAAGTTATGGGGCAGTAACAGCACACTTTTGAAAACGTGTTTTTCAGCCCGAAATAAACGCGTTTTTTCAGACAACTGAATCCCTATGTAACTGCAAGACTCAGAAGAGCCCACACACTCAGCTCTTAACCCCAGTGTGCAGAAAGTGTCAAAACATGTTTTTCAGCAGAAATAAACATGTTTCTGCAAGTTTGGTCACCCCCATGTAAGTTATGGGGCAGTAACAGCACACTTTTGAAAACGTGTTTTTCAGCCTGAAATAAACACGTTTTTTCAGACAACTGAATCCCTATGTAACTGCAAGACTCAGAAGAGCCCACACACTCAGCTCTTAACCCCAGTGTGCAGAAAGTGTCAAAACATGTTTTTCAGCAGAAATAAACATGTTTCTGCAAGTTTGGTCACCCCCATGTAAGTTATGGGGCAGTAACAGCACACTTTTGAAAACGTGTTATTCAGCCCGAAATAAACACGTTTTTTCAGACAACTGAATCCCTATGTAACTGCAAGGCTCAAAAGAGCCCACACACTCAGCTCTTAACCCCAGTGTGCAGAAAGTGTCAAAACGGGTTTTTCAGCAGAAATAAACATGTTTCTGCAAGTTTGGTCACCCCCATGTAAGTTATGGGGCAGTAACAGCACACTTTTGAAAACGTGTTTTTCAGCCCGAAATAAACGCGTTTTTTCAGACAACTGAATCCCTATGTAACTGCAAGACTCAGAAGAGCCCACACACTCAGCTCTTAACCCCAGTGTGCAGAAAGTGTCAAAACATGATTTTCAGCAGAAATAAACATGTTTCTGCAAGTTTGGTCACCCCCATGTAAGTTATGGGGCAGTAACAGCACACTTTTGAAAACGTGTTTTTCAGCCCGAAATAAACGCGTTTTTTCAGACAACTGAATCCCTATGTAACTGCAAGACTCAGAAGAGCCCACACACTCAGCTCTTAACCCCAGTGTGCAGAAAGTGTCAAAACGTGATTTTCAGCAGAAATAAACATGTTTCTGCAAGTTTGGTCACCCCCATGTAAGTTATGGGGCAGTAACAGCACACTTTTGAAAACGTGTTTTTCATCCCGAAATAAACGCGTTTTTTCAGACAACTGAATCCCTATGTAACTGCAAGGCTCAAAAGAGCCCACACACTCAGCTCTTAACCCCAGTGTGCAGAAAGTGTCAAAACATGATTTTCAGCAGAAATAAACATGTTTCTGCAAGTTTGGTCACCCCCATGTAAGTTATGGGGCAGTAACAGCACACTTTTGAAAACGTGTTTTTCATCCCGAAATAAACGCGATTTTTCAGACAACTGAATCCCTATGTAACTGCAAGACTCAGAAGAGCCCACACACTCAGCTCTTAACCCCAGTGTGCAGAAAGTGTCAAAACATGATTTTCAGCAGAAATAAACATGTTTCTGCAAGTTTGGTCACCCCCATGTAAGTTATGGGGCAGTAACAGCACACTTTTGAAAACGTGTTTTTCAGCCCGAAATAAACGCGTTTTTTCAGACAACTGAATCCCTATGTAACTGCAAGGCTCAAAAGAGCCCACACACTCAGCTCTTAACCCCAGTGTGCAGAAAGTGTCAAAACCTGTTTTTCAGCAGAAATAAACATGTTTCTGCAAGTTTGGTCACCCCCATGTAAGTTATGGGGCAGTAACAGCACACTTTTGAAAACGTGTTTTTCAGCCCGAAATAAACGCGTTTTTTCAGACATCTGAATCCCTATGTAACTGCAAGGCTCAAAAGAGCCCACACACTCAGCTCTTAACCCCAGTGTGCAGAAAGTGTCAAAACATGATTTTCAGCAGAAATAAACATGTTTCTGCAAGTTTGGTCACCCCCATGTAAGTTATGGGGCAGTAACAGCACACTTTTGAAAACGTGTTTTTCAGCCCGAAATAAACGCGTTTTTTCAGACAACTGAATCCCTATGTAACTGCAAGACTCAGAAGAGCCCACACACTCAGCTCTTAACCCCAGTGTGCAGAAAGTGTCAAAACGTGTTTTTCAGCAGAAATAAACATGTTTCTGCAAGTTTGGTCACCCCCATGTAAGTTATGGGGCAGTAACAGCACACTTTTGAAAACGTGTTTTTCAGCCCGAAATAAACGCGTTTTTTCAGACAACTGAATCCCTATGTAACTGCAAGACTCAGAAGAGCCCACACACTCAGCTCTTAACCCCAGTGTGCAGAAAGTGTCAAAACATGATTTTCAGCAGAAATAAACATGTTTCTGCAAGTTTGGTCACCCCCATGTAAGTTATGGGGCAGTAACAGCACACTTTTGAAAACGTGTTTTTCAGCCCGAAATAAACGCGTTTTTTCAGACAACTGAATCCCTATGTAACTGCAAGACTCAGAAGAGCCCACACACTCAGTTCTTAACCCCAGTGTGCAGAAAGTGTCAAAACGTGTTTTTCAGCAGAAATAAACATGTTTCTGCAAGTTTGGTCACCCCCATGTAAGTTATGGGGCAGTAACAGCACACTTTTGAAAACGTGTTTTTCAGCCTGAAATAAACACGTTTTTTCAGACAACTGAATCCCTATGTAACTGCAAGACTCAGAAGAGCCCACACACTCAGCTCTTAACCCCAGTGTGCAGAAAGTGTCAAAACATGTTTTTCAGCAGAAATAAACATGTTTCTGCAAGTTTGGTCACCCCCATGTAAGTTATGGGGCAGTAACAGCACACTTTTGAAAACGTGTTTTTCAGCCTGAAATAAACACGTTTTTTCAGACAACTGAATCCCTATGTAACTGCAAGACTCAGAAGAGCCCACACACTCAGCTCTTAACCCCAGTGTGCAGAAAGTGTCAAAACATGTTTTTCAGCAGAAATAAACATGTTTCTGCAAGTTTGGTCACCCCCATGTAAGTTATGGGGCAGTAACAGCACACTTTTGAAAACGTGTTTTTCAGCCCGAAATAAACGCGTTTTTTCAGACAACTGAATCCCTATGTAACTGCAAGGCTCAAAAGAGCCCACACACTCAGCTCTTAACCCCAGTGTGCAGAAAGTGTCAAAACGTGTTTTTCAGCAGAAATAAACATGTTTCTGCAGGTTTGGTCACCCCCATGTAAGTTATGGGGCAGTAACAGCACACTTTTGAAAATGTGTTTTTCAGCCCGAAATAAACGCGTTTTTTCAGACAACTGAATCCCTATGTAACTGCAAGACTCAGAAGAGCCCACACACTCAGCTCTTAACCCCAGTGTGCAGAAAGTGTCAAAACGTGATTTTCAGCAGAAATAAACATGTTTCTGCAAGTTTGGTCACCCCCCATGTAAGTTATGGGGCAGTAACAGCACACTTTTGAAAACGTGTTTTTCAGCCCGAAATAAACGCGTTTTTTCAGACAACTGAATCCCTATGTAACTGCAAGGCTCAAAAGAGCCCACACACTCAGCTCTTAACCCCAGTGTGCAGAAAGTGTCAAAACGTGTTTTTCAGCAGAAATAAACATGTTTCTGCAGGTTTGGTCACCCCCATGTATGTTATGGGGCAGTAACAGCACACTTTTGAAAACGTGTTATTCAGCCCGAAATAAACACGTTTTTTCAGACAACTGAATCCCTATGTAACTGCAAGGCTCAAAAGAGCCCACACACTCAGCTCTTAACCCCAGTGTGCAGAAAGTGTCAAAACGGGTTTTTCAGCAGAAATAAACATGTTTCTGCAAGTTTGGTCACCCCCATGTAAGTTATGGGGCAGTAACAGCACACTTTTGAAAACGTGTTTTTCAGCCCGAAATAAACGCGTTTTTTCAGACAACTGAATCCCTATGTAACTGCAAGACTCAGAAGAGCCCACACACTCAGCTCTTAACCCCAGTGTGCAGAAAGTGTCAAAACATGATTTTCAGCAGAAATAAACATGTTTCTGCAAGTTTGGTCACCCCCATGTAAGTTATGGGGCAGTAACAGCAC
The DNA here is from genome assembly GCF_059453375.1 of Lepisosteus platostomus. NCBI lineage: Eukaryota > Metazoa > Chordata > Actinopteri > Semionotiformes > Lepisosteidae > Lepisosteus > Lepisosteus platostomus. The sequence continues at coordinate 219,236 of NW_028291670.1, forward strand.
ACTTTTGAAAACGTGTTTTTCAGCCCGAAATAAACGCGTTTTTTCAGACAACTGAATCCCTATGTAACTGCAAGACTCAGAAGAGCCCACACACTCAGCTCTTAACCCCAGTGTGCAGAAAGTGTCAAAACGTGATTTTCAGCAGAAATAAACATGTTTCTGCAAGTTTGGTCACCCCCATGTAAGTTATGGGGCAGTAACAGCACACTTTTGAAAACGTGTTTTTCAGCCCGAAATAAACGCGTTTTTTCAGACAACTGAATCCCTATGTAACTGCAAGGCTCAAAAGAGCCCACACACTCAGCTCTTAACCCCAGTGTGCAGAAAGTGTCAAAACATGATTTTCAGCAGAAATAAACATGTTTCTGCAAGTTTGGTCACCCCCATGTAAGTTATGGGGCAGTAACAGCACACTTTTGAAAACGTGTTTTTCATCCCGAAATAAACGCGATTTTTCAGACAACTGAATCCCTATGTAACTGCAAGACTCAGAAGAGCCCACACACTCAGCTCTTAACCCCAGTGTGCAGAAAGTGTCAAAACGTGTTTTTCAGCAGAAATAAACATGTTTCTGCAAGTTTGGTCACCCCCATGTAAGTTATGGGGCAGTAACAGCACACTTTTGAAAACGTGTTTTTCAGCCTGAAATAAACACGTTTTTTCAGACAACTGAATCCCTATGTAACTGCAAGACTCAGAAGAGCCCACACACTCAGCTCTTAACCCCAGTGTGCAGAAAGTGTCAAAACATGATTTTCAGCAGAAATAAACATGTTTCTGCAAGTTTGGTCACCCCCATGTAAGTTATGGGGCAGTAACAGCACACTTTTGAAAACGTGTTTTTCAGCCCGAAATAAACGCGTTTTTTCAGACAACTGAATCCCTATGTAACTGCAAGGCTCAAAAGAGCCCACACACTCAGCTCTTAACCCCAGTGTGCAGAAAGTGTCAAAACGTGTTTTTCAGCAGAAATAAACATGTTTCTGCAAGTTTGGTCACCCCCATGTAAGTTATGGGGCAGTAACAGCACACTTTTGAAAACGTGTTTTTCAGCCCGAAATAAACGCGTTTTTTCAGACATCTGAATCCCTATGTAACTGCAAGGCTCAAAAGAGCCCACACACTCAGCTCTTAACCCCAGTGTGCAGAAAGTGTCAAAACATGTTTTTCAGCAGAAATAAACATGTTTCTGCAAGTTTGGTCACCCCCATGTAAGTTATGGGGCAGTAACAGCACACTTTTGAAAACGTGTTTTTCAGCCCGAAATAAACGCGTTTTTTCAGACAACTGAATCCCTATGTAACTGCAAGACTCAGAAGAGCCCACACACTCAGCTCTTAACCCCAGTGTGCAGAAAGTGTCAAAACGTGTTTTTCAGCAGAAATAAACATGTTTCTGCAAGTTTGGTCACCCCCATGTAAGTTATGGGGCAGTAACAGCACACTTTTGAAAACGTGTTTTTCAGCCCGAAATAAACGCGTTTTTTCAGACAACTGAATCCCTATGTAACTGCAAGGCTCAAAAGAGCCCACACACTCAGCTCTTAACCCCAGTGTGCAGAAAGTGTCAAAACGTGTTTTTCAGCAGAAATAAACATGTTTCTGCAAGTTTGGTCACCCCCATGTAAGTTATGGGGCAGTAACAGCACACTTTTTAAAACTTGTTTTTCAGCCCGAAATAAACGCGTTTTTTCAGACAACTGAATCCCTATGTAACTGCAAGGCTCAAAAGAGCCCACACACTCAGCTCTTAACCCCAGTGTGCAGAAAGTGTCAAAACATGATTTTCAGCAGAAATAAACATGTTTCTGCAAGTTTGGTCACCCCCATGTAAGTTATGGGGCAGTAACAGCACACTTTTGAAAACGTGTTTTTCAGCCCGAAATAAACGCGTTTTTTCAGACAACTGAATCCCTATGTAACTGCAAGACTCAGAAGAGCCCACACACTCAGCTCTTAACCCCAGTGTGCAGAAAGTGTCAAAACATGTTTTTCAGCAGAAATAAACATGTTTCTGCAAGTTTGGTCACCCCCATGTAAGTTATGGGGCAGTAACAGCACACTTTTGAAAACGTGTTTTTCAGCCCGAAATAAACGCGATTTTTCAGACAACTGAATCCCTATGTAACTGCAAGACTCAGAAGAGCCCACACACTCAGCTCTTAACCCCAGTGTGCAGAAAGTGACAAAACATGATTTTCAGCAGAAATAAACATGTTTCTGCAAGTTTGGTCACCCCCATGTAAGTTATGGGGCAGTAACAGCACACTTTTGAAAACGTGTTTTTCATCCCGAAATAAACGCGATTTTTCAGACAACTGAATCCCTATGTAACTGCAAGACTCAGAAGAGCCCACACACTCAGCTCTTAACCCCAGTGTGCAGAAAGTGTCAAAACGTGTTTTTCAGCAGAAATAAACATGTTTCTGCAAGTTTGGTCACCCCCATGTAAGTTATGGGGCAGTAACAGCACACTTTTGAAAACGTGTTTTTCAGCCTGAAATAAACACGTTTTTTCAGACAACTGAATCCCTATGTAACTGCAAGACTCAGAAGAGCCCACACACTCAGCTCTTAACCCCAGTGTGCAGAAAGTGTCAAAACATGATTTTCAGCAGAAATAAACATGTTTCTGCAAGTTTGGTCACCCCCATGTAAGTTATGGGGCAGTAACAGCACACTTTTGAAAACGTGTTTTTCAGCCCGAAATAAACGCGTTTTTTCAGACAACTGAATCCCTATGTAACTGCAAGGCTCAAAAGAGCCCACACACTCAGCTCTTAACCCCAGTGTGCAGAAAGTGTCAAAACGTGTTTTTCAGCAGAAATAAACATGTTTCTGCAAGTTTGGTCACCCCCATGTAAGTTATGGGGCAGTAACAGCACACTTTTGAAAACGTGTTTTTCAGCCCGAAATAAACGCGTTTTTTCAGACATCTGAATCCCTATGTAACTGCAAGGCTCAAAAGAGCCCACACACTCAGCTCTTAACCCCAGTGTGCAGAAAGTGTCAAAACATGATTTTCAGCAGAAATAAACATGTTTCTGCAAGTTTGGTCACCCCCATGTAAGTTATGGGGCAGTAACAGCACACTTTTGAAAACGTGTTTTTCAGCCCGAAATAAACGCGTTTTTTCAGACAACTGAATCCCTATGTAACTGCAAGACTCAGAAGAGCCCACACACTCAGCTCTTAACCCCAGTGTGCAGAAAGTGTCAAAACATGATTTTCAGCAGAAATAAACATGTTTCTGCAAGTTTGGTCAACGCCATGTAAGTTATGGGGCAGTAACAGCACACTTTTGAAAACGTGTTTTTCAGCCCGAAATAAACGCGTTTTTTCAGACAACTGAATCCCTATGTAACTGCAAGACTCAGAAGAGCCCACACACTCAGCTCTTAACCCCAGTGTGCAGAAAGTGTCAAAACGTGTTTTTCAGCAGAAATAAACATGTTTCTGCAAGTTTGGTCACCCCCATGTAAGTTATGGGGCAGTAACAGCACACTTTTGAAAACGTGTTTTTCAGCCCGAAATAAACGCGTTTTTTCAGACAACTGAATCCCTATGTAACTGCAAGGCTCAAAAGAGCCCACACACTCAGCTCTTAACCCCAGTGTGCAGAAAGTGTCAAAACGTGTTTTTCAGCAGAAATAAACATGTTTCTGCAAGTTTGGTCACCCCCATGTAAGTTATGGGGCAGTAACAGCACACTTTTTAAAACTTGTTTTTCAGCCCGAAATAAACGCGTTTTTTCAGACAACTGAATCCCTATGTAACTGCAAGGCTCAAAAGAGCCCACACACTCAGCTCTTAACCCCAGTGTGCAGAAAGTGTCAAAACATGATTTTCAGCAGAAATAAACATGTTTCTGCAAGTTTGGTCACCCCCATGTAAGTTATGGGGCAGTAACAGCACACTTTTGAAAACGTGTTTTTCAGCCCGAAATAAACGCGTTTTTTCAGACAACTGAATCCCTATGTAACTGCAAGACTCAGAAGAGCCCACACACTCAGCTCTTAACCCCAGTGTGCAGAAAGTGTCAAAACGTGTTTTTCAGCAGAAATAAACATGTTTCTGCAAGTTTGGTCACCCCCATGTAAGTTATGGGGCAGTAACAGCACACTTTTGAAAACGTGTTTTTCAGCCCGAAATAAACGCGTTTTTTCAGACAACTGAATCCCTATGTAACTGCAAGGCTCAAAAGAGCCCACACACTCAGCTCTTAACCCCAGTGTGCAGAAAGTGTCAAAACATGTTTTTCAGCAGAAATAAACATGTTTCTGCAAGTTTGGTCACCCCCATGTAAGTTATGGGGCAGTAACAGCACACTTTTGAAAACGTGTTTTTCAGCCCGAAATAAACGCGATTTTTCAGACAACTGAATCCCTATGTAACTGCAAGACTCAGAAGAGCCCACACACTCAGCTCTTAACCCCAGTGTGCAGAAAGTGACAAAACATGATTTTCAGCAGAAATAAACATGTTTCTGCAAGTTTGGTCACCCCCATGTAAGTTATGGGGCAGTAACAGCACACTTTTGAAAACGTGTTTTTCAGCCCGAAATAAACGCGTTTTTTCAGACAACTGAATCCCTATGTAACTGCAAGACTCAGAAGAGCCCACACACTCAGCTCTTAACCCCAGTGTGCAGAAAGTGTCAAAACGTGTTTTTCAGCAGAAATAAACATGTTTCTGCAAGTTTGGTCACCCCCATGTAAGTTATGGGGCAGTAACAGCACACTTTTGAAAACGTGTTTTTCAGCCTGAAATAAACACGTTTTTTCAGACAACTGAATCCCTATGTAACTGCAAGACTCAGAAGAGCCCACACACTTAGCTCTTAACCCCAGTGTGCAGAAAGTGTCAAAACATGATTTTCAGCAGAAATAAACATGTTTCTGCAAGTTTGGTCAACCCCATGTAAGTTATGGGGCAGTAACAGCACACTTTTGAAAACGTGTTTTTCAGCCCGAAATAAACGCGTTTTTTCAGACAACTGAATCCCTATGTAACTGCAAGGCTCAAAAGAGCCCACACACTCAGCTCTTAACCCCAGTGTGCAGAAAGTGTCAAAACATGTTTTTCAGCAGAAATAAACATGTTTCTGCAAGTTTGGTCACCCCCATGTAAGTTATGGGGCAGTAACAGCACACTTTTGAAAACGTGTTTTTCAGCCCGAAATAAACGCGTTTTTTCAGACAACTGAATCCCTATGTAACTGCAAGACTCAGAAGAGCCCACACACTCAGCTCTTAACCCCAGTGTGCAGAAAGTGTCAAAACGTGATTTTCAGCAGAAATAAACATGTTTCTGCAAGTTTGGTCACCCCCATGTAAGTTATGGGGCAGTAACAGCACACTTTTGAAAACGTGTTTTTCAGCCCGAAATAAACGCGTTTTTTCAGACAACTGAATCCCTATGTAACTGCAAGACTCAGAAGAGCCCACACACTCAGCTCTTAACCCCAGTGTGCAGAAAGTGTCAAAACGTGTTTTTCAGCAGAAATAAACATGTTTCTGCAAGTTTGGTCACCCCCATGTAAGTTATGGGGCAGTAACAGCACACTTTTGAAAACGTGTTTTTCAGCCTGAAATAAACACGTTTTTTCAGACAACTGAATCCCTATGTAACTGCAAGACTCAGAAGAGCCCACACACTCAGCTCTTAACCCCAGTGTGCAGAAAGTGTCAAAACATGATTTTCAGCAGAAATAAACATGTTTCTGCAAGTTTGGTCACCCCCATGTAAGTTATGGGGCAGTAACAGCACACTTTTGAAAACGTGTTTTTCAGCCCGAAATAAACGCGTTTTTTCAGACAACTGAATCCCTATGTAACTGCAAGACTCAGAAGAGCCCACACACTCAGCTCTTAACCCCAGTGTGCAGAAAGTGTCAAAACGTGTTTTTCAGCAGAAATAAACATGTTTCTGCAAGTTTGGTCACCCCCATGTAAGTTATGGGGCAGTAACAGCACACTTTTGAAAACGTGTTTTTCAGCCCGAAATAAACGCGTTTTTTCAGACAACTGAATCCCTATGTAACTGCAAGACTCAGAAGAGCCCACACACTCAGCTCTTAACCCCAGTGTGCAGAAAGTGTCAAAACATGATTTTCAGCAGAAATAAACGTTTCTGCAAGTTTGGTCACCCCCATGTAAGTTATGGGGCAGTAACAGCACACTTTTGAAAACGTGTTTTTCAGCCCGAAATAAACGCGTTTTTTCAGACAACTGAATCCCTATGTAACTGCAAGACTCAGAAGAGCCCACACACTCAGCTCTTAACCCCAGTGTGCAGAAAGTGTCAAAACATGTTTTTCAGCAGAAATAAACATGTTTCTGCAAGTTTGGTCACCCCCATGTAAGTTATGGGGCAGTAACAGCACACTTTTGAAAACGTGTTTTTCAGCCTGAAATAAACACGTTTTTTCAGACAACTGAATCCCTATGTAACTGCAAGACTCAGAAGAGCCCACACACTCAGCTCTTAACCCCAGTGTGCAGAAAGTGTCAAAACATGTTTTTCAGCAGAAATAAACATGTTTCTGCAAGTTTGGTCACCCCCATGTAAGTTATGGGGCAGTAACAGCACACTTTTGAAAACGTGTTTTTCAGCCTGAAATAAACACGTTTTTTCAGACAACTGAATCCCTATGTAACTGCAAGACTCAGAAGAGCCCACACACTCAGCTCTTAACCCCAGTGTGCAGAAAGTGTCAAAACATGTTTTTCAGCAGAAATAAACATGTTTCTGCAAGTTTGGTCACCCCCATGTAAGTTATGGGGCAGTAACAGCACACTTTTGAAAACGTGTTTTTCAGCCCGAAATAAACGCGTTTTTTCAGACAACTGAATCCCTATGTAACTGCAAGGCTCAAAAGAGCCCACACACTCCGCTCTTAACCCCAGTGTGCAGAAAGTGTCAAAACGTGTTTTTCAGCAGAAATAAACATGTTTCTGCAGGTTTGGTCACCCCCATGTAAGTTATGGGGCAGTAACAGCACACTTTTGAAAATGTGTTTTTCAGCCCGAAATAAACGCGTTTTTTCAGACAACTGAATCCCTATGTAACTGCAAGACTCAGAAGAGCCCACACACTCAGCTCTTAACCCCAGTGTGCAGAAAGTGTCAAAACGTGATTTTCAGCAGAAATAAACATGTTTCTGCAAGTTTGGTCACCCCCATGTAAGTTATGGGGCAGTAACAGCACACTTTTGAAAACGTGTTTTTCAGCCCGAAATAAACGCGTTTTTTCAGACAACTGAATCCCTATGTAACTGCAAGGCTCAAAAGAGCCCACACACTCAGCTCTTAACCCCAGTGTGCAGAAAGTGTCAAAACGTGTTTTTCAGCAGAAATAAACATGTTTCTGCAGGTTTGGTCACCCCCATGTATGTTATGGGGCAGTAACAGCACACTTTTGAAAACGTGTTATTCAGCCCGAAATAAACACGTTTTTTCAGACAACTGAATCCCTATGTAACTGCAAGGCTCAAAAGAGCCCACACACTCAGCTCTTAACCCCAGTGTGCAGAAAGTGTCAAAACGGGTTTTTCAGCAGAAATAAACATGTTTCTGCAAGTTTGGTCACCCCCATGTAAGTTATGGGGCAGTAACAGCACACTTTTGAAAACGTGTTTTTCAGCCCGAAATAAACGCGTTTTTTCAGACAACTGAATCCCTATGTAACTGCAAGACTCAGAAGAGCCCACACACTCAGCTCTTAACCCCAGTGTGCAGAAAGTGTCAAAACATGATTTTCAGCAGAAATAAACATGTTTCTGCAAGTTTGGTCACCCCCATGTAAGTTATGGGGCAGTAACAGCACACTTTTGAAAACGTGTTTTTCAGCCCGAAATAAACGCGTTTTTTCAGACAACTGAATCCCTATGTAACTGCAAGACTCAGAAGAGCCCACACACTCAGCTCTTAACCCCAGTGTGCAGAAAGTGTCAAAACGTGATTTTCAGCAGAAATAAACATGTTTCTGCAAGTTTGGTCACCCCCATGTAAGTTATGGGGCAGTAACAGCACACTTTTGAAAACGTGTTTTTCATCCCGAAATAAACGCGTTTTTTCAGACAACTGAATCCCTATGTAACTGCAAGGCTCAAAAGAGCCCACACACTCAGCTCTTAACCCCAGTGTGCAGAAAGTGTCAAAACATGATTTTCAGCAGAAATAAACATGTTTCTGCAAGTTTGGTCACCCCCATGTAAGTTATGGGGCAGTAACAGCACACTTTTGAAAACGTGTTTTTCATCCCGAAATAAACGCGATTTTTCAGACAACTGAATCCCTATGTAACTGCAAGACTCAGAAGAGCCCACACACTCAGCTCTTAACCCCAGTGTGCAGAAAGTGTCAAAACATGATTTTCAGCAGAAATAAACATGTTTCTGCAAGTTTGGTCACCCCCATGTAAGTTATGGGGCAGTAACAGCACACTTTTGAAAACGTGTTTTTCAGCCCGAAATAAACGCGTTTTTTCAGACAACTGAATCCCTATGTAACTGCAAGGCTCAAAAGAGCCCACACACTCAGCTCTTAACCCCAGTGTGCAGAAAGTGTCAAAACGTGTTTTTCAGCAGAAATAAACATGTTTCTGCAAGTTTGGTCACCCCCATGTAAGTTATGGGGCAGTAACAGCACACTTTTGAAAACGTGTTTTTCAGCCCGAAATAAACGCGTTTTTTCAGACATCTGAATCCCTATGTAACTGCAAGGCTCAAAAGAGCCCACACACTCAGCTCTTAACCCCAGTGTGCAGAAAGTGTCAAAACATGATTTTCAGCAGAAATAAACATGTTTCTGCAAGTTTGGTCACCCCCATGTAAGTTATGGGGCAGTAACAGCACACTTTTGAAAACGTGTTTTTCAGCCCGAAATAAACGCGTTTTTTCAGACAACTGAATCCCTATGTAACTGCAAGACTCAGAAGAGCCCACACACTCAGCTCTTAACCCCAGTGTGCAGAAAGTGTCAAAACATGATTTTCAGCAGAAATAAACATGTTTCTGCAAGTTTGGTCAACGCCATGTAAGTTATGGGGCAGTAACAGCACACTTTTGAAAACGTGTTTTTCAGCCTGAAATAAACGCGTTTTTTCAGACAACTGAATCCCTATGTAACTGCAAGGCTCAAAAGAGCCCACACACTCAGCTCTTAACCCCAGTGTGCAGAAAGTGTCAAAACATGTTTTTCAGCAGAAATAAACATGTTTCTGCAAGTTTGGTCACCCCCATGTAAGTTATGGGGCAGTAACAGCACACTTTTGAAAACGTGTTTTTCAGCCCGAAATAAACGCGTTTTTTCAGACAACTGAATCCCTATGTAACTGCAAGACTCAGAAGAGCCCACACACTCAGCTCTTAACCCCAGTGTGCAGAAAGTGTCAAAACGTGTTTTTCAGCAGAAATAAACATGTTTCTGCAAGTTTGGTCACCCCCATGTAAGTTATGGGGCAGTAACAGCACACTTTTGAAAACGTGTTTTTCAGCCCGAAATAAACGCGTTTTTTCAGACAACTGAATCCCTATGTAACTGCAAGGCTCAAAAGAGCCCACACACTCAGCTCTTAACCCCAGTGTGCAGAAAGTGTCAAAACGTGTTTTTCAGCAGAAATAAACATGTTTCTGCAAGTTTGGTCACCCCCATGTAAGTTATGGGGCAGTAACAGCACACTTTTGAAAACGTGTTTTTCAGCCCGAAATAAACGCGTTTTTTCAGACATCTGAATCCCTATGTAACTGCAAGGCTCAAAAGAGCCCACACACTCAGCTCTTAACCCCAGTGTGCAGAAAGTGTCAAAACATGATTTTCAGCAGAAATAAACATGTTTCTGCAAGTTTGGTCACCCCCATGTAAGTTATGGGGCAGTAACAGCACACTTTTGAAAACGTGTTTTTCAGCCCGAAATAAACGCGTTTTTTCAGACAACTGAATCCCTATGTAACTGCAAGACTCAGAAGAGCCCACACACTCAGCTCTTAACCCCAGTGTGCAGAAAGTGTCAAAACATGATTTTCAGCAGAAATAAACATGTTTCTGCAAGTTTGGTCAACGCCATGTAAGTTATGGGGCAGTAACAGCACACTTTTGAAAACGTGTTTTTCAGCCCGAAATAAACGCGTTTTTTCAGACAACTGAATCCCTATGTAACTGCAAGGCTCAAAAGAGCCCACACACTCAGCTCTTAACCCCAGTGTGCAGAAAGTGTCAAAACATGTTTTTCAGCAGAAATAAACATGTTTCTGCAAGTTTGGTCACCCCCATGTAAGTTATGGGGCAGTAACAGCACACTTTTGAAAACGTGTTTTTCAGCCCGAAATAAACGCGTTTTTTCAGACAACTGAATCCCTATGTAACTGCAAGACTCAGAAGAGCCCACACACTCAGCTCTTAACCCCAGTGTGCAGAAAGTGTCAAAACGTGTTTTTCAGCAGAAATAAACATGTTTCTGCAAGTTTGGTCACCCCCATGTAAGTTATGGGGCAGTAACAGCACACTTTTGAAAACGTGTTTTTCAGCCCGAAATAAACGCGTTTTTTCAGACAACTGAATCCCTATGTAACTGCAAGGCTCAAAAGAGCCCACACACTCAGCTCTTAACCCCAGTGTGCAGAAAGTGTCAAAACGTGTTTTTCAGCAGAAATAAACATGTTTCTGCAAGTTTGGTCACCCCCATGTAAGTTATGGGGCAGTAACAGCACACTTTTGAAAACGTGTTTTTCAGCCCGAAATAAACGCGTTTTTTCAGACAACTGAATCCCTATGTAACTGCAAGACTCAGAAGAGCCCACACACTCAGCTCTTAACCCCAGTGTGCAGAAAGTGTCAAAACATGATTTTCAGCAGAAATAAACATGTTTCTGCAAGTTTGGTCACCCCCATGTAAGTTATGGGGCAGTAACAGCACACTTTTGAAAACGTGTTTTTCAGCCCGAAATAAACGCGTTTTTTCAGACAACTGAATCCCTATGTAACTGCAAGACTCAGAAGAGCCCACACACTCAGCTCTTAACCCCAGTGTGCAGAAAGTGTCAAAACGTGTTTTTCAGCAGAAATAAACATGTTTCTGCAAGTTTGGTCACCCCCATGTAAGTTATGGGGCAGTAACAGCACACTTTTGAAAACGTGTTTTTCAGCCTGAAATAAACACGTTTTTTCAGACAACTGAATCCCTATGTAACTGCAAGACTCAGAAGAGCCCACACACTCAGCTCTTAACCCCAGTGTGCAGAAAGTGTCAAAACGTGTTTTTCAGCAGAAATAAACATGTTTCTGCAAGTTTGGTCACCCCCATGTAAGTTATGGGGCAGTAACAGCACACTTTTGAAAACGTGTTTTTCAGCCCGAAATAAACGCGTTTTTTCAGACAACTGAATCCCTATGTAACTGCAAGGCTCAAAAGAGCCCACACACTCAGCTCTTAACCCCAGTGTGCAGAAAGTGTCAAAACGTGTTTTTCAGCAGAAATAAACATGTTTCTGCAAGTTTGGTCACCCCCATGTAAGTTATGGGGCAGTAACAGCACACTTTTGAAAACGTGTTTTTCAGCCCGAAATAAACGCGTTTTTTCAGACATCTGAATCCCTATGTAACTGCAAGGCTCAAAAGAGCCCACACACTCAGCTCTTAACCCCAGTGTGCAGAAAGTGTCAAAACATGATTTTCAGCAGAAATAAACATGTTTCTGCAAGTTTGGTCACCCCCATGTAAGTTATGGGGCAGTAACAGCACACTTTTGAAAACGTGTTTTTCAGCCCGAAATAAACGCGTTTTTTCAGACAACTGAATCCCTATGTAACTGCAAGACTCAGAAGAGCCCACACACTCAGCTCTTAACCCCAGTGTGCAGAAAGTGTCAAAACATGATTTTCAGCAGAAATAAACATGTTTCTGCAAGTTTGGTCAACGCCATGTAAGTTATGGGGCAGTAACAGCACACTTTTGAAAACGTGTTTTTCAGCCCGAAATAAACGCGTTTTTTCAGACAACTGAATCCCTATGTAACTGCAAGGCTCAAAAGAGCCCACACACTCAGCTCTTAACCCCAGTGTGCAGAAAGTGTCAAAACATGTTTTTCAGCAGAAATAAACATGTTTCTGCAAGTTTGGTCACCCCCATGTAAGTTATGGGGCAGTAACAGCACACTTTTGAAAACGTGTTTTTCAGCCCGAAATAAACGCGATTTTTCAGACAACTGAATCCCTATGTAACTGCAAGACTCAGAAGAGCCCACACACTCAGCTCTTAACCCCAGTGTGCAGAAAGTGTCAAAACGTGTTTTTCAGCAGAAATAAACATGTTTCTGCAAGTTTGGTCACCCCCATGTAAGTTATGGGGCAGTAACAGCACACTTTTGAAAACGTGTTTTTCAGCCTGAAATAAACACGTTTTTTCAGACAACTGAATCCCTATGTAACTGCAAGACTCAGAAGAGCCCACACACTCAGCTCTTAACCCCAGTGTGCAGAAAGTGTCAAAACATGATTTTCAGCAGAAATAAACATGTTTCTGCAAGTTTGGTCACCCCCATGTAAGTTATGGGGCAGTAACAGCACACTTTTGAAAACGTGTTTTTCAGCCCGAAATAAACGCGTTTTTTCAGACAACTGAATCCCTATGTAACTGCAAGGCTCAAAAGAGCCCACACACTCAGCTCTTAACCCCAGTGTGCAGAAAGTGTCAAAACGTGTTTTTCAGCAGAAATAAACATGTTTCTGCAAGTTTGGTCACCCCCATGTAAGTTATGGGGCAGTAACAGCACACTTTTGAAAACGTGTTTTTCAGCCCGAAATAAACGCGTTTTTTCAGACATCTGAATCCCTATGTAACTGCAAGGCTCAAAAGAGCCCACACACTCAGCTCTTAACCCCAGTGTGCAGAAAGTGTCAAAACATGATTTTCAGCAGAAATAAACATGTTTCTGCAAGTTTGGTCACCCCCATGTAAGTTATGGGGCAGTAACAGCACACTTTTGAAAACGTGTTTTTCAGCCCGAAATAAACGCGTTTTTTCAGACAACTGAATCCCTATGTAACTGCAAGACTCAGAAGAGCCCACACACTCAGCTCTTAACCCCAGTGTGCAGAAAGTGTCAAAACATGATTTTCAGCAGAAATAAACATGTTTCTGCAAGTTTGGTCAACGCCATGTAAGTTATGGGGCAGTAACAGCACACTTTTGAAAACGTGTTTTTCAGCCCGAAATAAACGCGTTTTTTCAGACAACTGAATCCCTATGTAACTGCAAGGCTCAAAAGAGCCCACACACTCAGCTCTTAACCCCAGTGTGCAGAAAGTGTCAAAACATGTTTTTCAGCAGAAATAAACATGTTTCTGCAAGTTTGGTCACCCCCATGTAAGTTATGGGGCAGTAACAGCACACTTTTGAAAACGTGTTTTTCAGCCCGAAATAAACGCGTTTTTTCAGACAACTGAATCCCTATGTAACTGCAAGACTCAGAAGAGCCCACACACTCAGCTCTTAACCCCAGTGTGCAGAAAGTGTCAAAACGTGTTTTTCAGCAGAAATAAACATGTTTCTGCAAGTTTGGTCAACGCCATGTAAGTTATGGGGCAGTAACAGCACACTTTTGAAAACGTGTTTTTCAGCCCGAAATAAACGCGTTTTTTCAGACAACTGAATCCCTATGTAACTGCAAGGCTCAAAAGAGCCCACACACTCAGCTCTTAACCCCAGTGTGCAGAAAGTGTCAAAACATGTTTTTCAGCAGAAATAAACATGTTTCTGCAAGTTTGGTCACCCCCATGTAAGTTATGGGGCAGTAACAGCACACTTTTGAAAACGTGTTTTTCAGCCCGAAATAAACGCGTTTTTTCAGACAACTGAATCCCTATGTAACTGCAAGACTCAGAAGAGCCCACACACTCAGCTCTTAACCCCAGTGTGCAGAAAGTGTCAAAACGTGTTTTTCAGCAGAAATAAACATGTTTCTGCAAGTTTGGTCACCCCCATGTAAGTTATGGGGCAGTAACAGCACACTTTTGAAAACGTGTTTTTCAGCCCGAAATAAACGCGTTTTTTCAGACAACTGAATCCCTATGTAACTGCAAGGCTCAAAAGAGCCCACACACTCAGCTCTTAACCCCAGTGTGCAGAAAGTGTCAAAACGTGTTTTTCAGCAGAAATAAACATGTTTCTGCAAGTTTGGTCACCCCCATGTAAGTTATGGGGCAGTAACAGCACACTTTTGAAAACGTGTTTTTCAGCCCGAAATAAACGCGTTTTTTCAGACATCTGAATCCCTATGTAACTGCAAGGCTCAAAAGAGCCCACACACTCAGCTCTTAACCCCAGTGTGCAGAAAGTGTCAAAACATGATTTTCAGCAGAAATAAACATGTTTCTGCAAGTTTGGTCACCCCCATGTAAGTTATGGGGCAGTAACAGCACACTTTTGAAAACGTGTTTTTCAGCCCGAAATAAACGCGTTTTTTCAGACAACTGAATCCCTATGTAACTGCAAGACTCAGAAGAGCCCACACACTCAGCTCTTAACCCCAGTGTGCAGAAAGTGTCAAAACATGATTTTCAGCAGAAATAAACATGTTTCTGCAAGTTTGGTCAACGCCATGTAAGTTATGGGGCAGTAACAGCACACTTTTGAAAACGTGTTTTTCAGCCCGAAATAAACGCGTTTTTTCAGACAACTGAATCCCTATGTAACTGCAAGGCTCAAAAGAGCCCACACACTCAGCTCTTAACCCCAGTGTGCAGAAAGTGTCAAAACATGTTTTTCAGCAGAAATAAACATGTTTCTGCAAGTTTGGTCACCCCCATGTAAGTTATGGGGCAGTAACAGCACACTTTTGAAAACGTGTTTTTCAGCCCGAAATAAACGCGTTTTTTCAGACAACTGAATCCCTATGTAACTGCAAGACTCAGAAGAGCCCACACACTCAGCTCTTAACCCCAGTGTGCAGAAAGTGTCAAAACGTGTTTTTCAGCAGAAATAAACATGTTTCTGCAAGTTTGGTCACCCCCATGTAAGTTATGGGGCAGTAACAGCACACTTTTGAAAACGTGTTTTTCAGCCCGAAATAAACGCGTTTTTTCAGACAACTGAATCCCTATGTAACTGCAAGGCTCAAAAGAGCCCACACACTCAGCTCTTAACCCCAGTGTGCAGAAAGTGTCAAAACGTGTTTTTCAGCAGAAATAAACATGTTTCTGCAAGTTTGGTCACCCCCATGTAAGTTATGGGGCAGTAACAGCACACTTTTGAAAACGTGTTTTTCAGCCCGAAATAAACGCGTTTTTTCAGACAACTGAATCCCTATGTAACTGCAAGACTCAGAAGAGCCCACACACTCAGCTCTTAACCCCAGTGTGCAGAAAGTGTCAAAACATGATTTTCAGCAGAAATAAACATGTTTCTGCAAGTTTGGTCACCCCCATGTAAGTTATGGGGCAGTAACAGCACACTTTTGAAAACGTGTTTTTCAGCCCGAAATAAACGCGTTTTTTCAGACAACTGAATCCCTATGTAACTGCAAGACTCAGAAGAGCCCACACACTCAGCTCTTAACCCCAGTGTGCAGAAAGTGTCAAAACGTGTTTTTCAGCAGAAATAAACATGTTTCTGCAAGTTTGGTCACCCCCATGTAAGTTATGGGGCAGTAACAGCACACTTTTGAAAACGTGTTTTTCAGCCTGAAATAAACACGTTTTTTCAGACAACTGAATCCCTATGTAACTGCAAGACTCAGAAGAGCCCACACACTCAGCTCTTAACCCCAGTGTGCAGAAAGTGTCAAAACGTGTTTTTCAGCAGAAATAAACATGTTTCTGCAAGTTTGGTCACCCCCATGTAAGTTATGGGGCAGTAACAGCACACTTTTGAAAACGTGTTTTTCAGCCCGAAATAAACGCGTTTTTTCAGACAACTGAATCCCTATGTAACTGCAAGGCTCAAAAGAGCCCACACACTCAGCTCTTAACCCCAGTGTGCAGAAAGTGTCAAAACGTGTTTTTCAGCAGAAATAAACATGTTTCTGCAAGTTTGGTCACCCCCATGTAAGTTATGGGGCAGTAACAGCACACTTTTGAAAACGTGTTTTTCAGCCCGAAATAAACGCGTTTTTTCAGACATCTGAATCCCTATGTAACTGCAAGGCTCAAAAGAGCCCACACACTCAGCTCTTAACCCCAGTGTGCAGAAAGTGTCAAAACATGATTTTCAGCAGAAATAAACATGTTTCTGCAAGTTTGGTCACCCCCATGTAAGTTATGGGGCAGTAACAGCACACTTTTGAAAACGTGTTTTTCAGCCCGAAATAAACGCGTTTTTTCAGACAACTGAATCCCTATGTAACTGCAAGACTCAGAAGAGCCCACACACTCAGCTCTTAACCCCAGTGTGCAGAAAGTGTCAAAACATGATTTTCAGCAGAAATAAACATGTTTCTGCAAGTTTGGTCAACGCCATGTAAGTTATGGGGCAGTAACAGCACACTTTTGAAAACGTGTTTTTCAGCCCGAAATAAACGCGTTTTTTCAGACAACTGAATCCCTATGTAACTGCAAGGCTCAAAAGAGCCCACACACTCAGCTCTTAACCCCAGTGTGCAGAAAGTGTCAAAACATGTTTTTCAGCAGAAATAAACATGTTTCTGCAAGTTTGGTCACCCCCATGTAAGTTATGGGGCAGTAACAGCACACTTTTGAAAACGTGTTTTTCAGCCCGAAATAAACGCGATTTTTCAGACAACTGAATCCCTATGTAACTGCAAGACTCAGAAGAGCCCACACACTCAGCTCTTAACCCCAGTGTGCAGAAAGTGTCAAAACGTGTTTTTCAGCAGAAATAAACATGTTTCTGCAAGTTTGGTCACCCCCATGTAAGTTATGGGGCAGTAACAGCACACTTTTGAAAACGTGTTTTTCAGCCTGAAATAAACACGTTTTTTCAGACAACTGAATCCCTATGTAACTGCAAGACTCAGAAGAGCCCACACACTCAGCTCTTAACCCCAGTGTGCAGAAAGTGTCAAAACATGATTTTCAGCAGAAATAAACATGTTTCTGCAAGTTTGGTCACCCCCATGTAAGTTATGGGGCAGTAACAGCACACTTTTGAAAACGTGTTTTTCAGCCCGAAATAAACGCGTTTTTTCAGACAACTGAATCCCTATGTAACTGCAAGGCTCAAAAGAGCCCACACACTCAGCTCTTAACCCCAGTGTGCAGAAAGTGTCAAAACGTGTTTTTCAGCAGAAATAAACATGTTTCTGCAAGTTTGGTCACCCCCATGTAAGTTATGGGGCAGTAACAGCACACTTTTGAAAACGTGTTTTTCAGCCCGAAATAAACGCGTTTTTTCAGACATCTGAATCCCTATGTAACTGCAAGGCTCAAAAGAGCCCACACACTCAGCTCTTAACCCCAGTGTGCAGAAAGTGTCAAAACATGATTTTCAGCAGAAATAAACATGTTTCTGCAAGTTTGGTCACCCCCATGTAAGTTATGGGGCAGTAACAGCACACTTTTGAAAACGTGTTTTTCAGCCCGAAATAAACGCGTTTTTTCAGACAACTGAATCCCTATGTAACTGCAAGACTCAGAAGAGCCCACACACTCAGCTCTTAACCCCAGTGTGCAGAAAGTGTCAAAACATGATTTTCAGCAGAAATAAACATGTTTCTGCAAGTTTGGTCAACGCCATGTAAGTTATGGGGCAGTAACAGCACACTTTTGAAAACGTGTTTTTCAGCCCGAAATAAACGCGTTTTTTCAGACAACTGAATCCCTATGTAACTGCAAGGCTCAAAAGAGCCCACACACTCAGCTCTTAACCCCAGTGTGCAGAAAGTGTCAAAACATGTTTTTCAGCAGAAATAAACATGTTTCTGCAAGTTTGGTCACCCCCATGTAAGTTATGGGGCAGTAACAGCACACTTTTGAAAACGTGTTTTTCAGCCCGAAATAAACGCGTTTTTTCAGACAACTGAATCCCTATGTAACTGCAAGACTCAGAAGAGCCCACACACTCAGCTCTTAACCCCAGTGTGCAGAAAGTGTCAAAACGTGTTTTTCAGCAGAAATAAACATGTTTCTGCAAGTTTGGTCACCCCCATGTAAGTTATGGGGCAGTAACAGCACACTTTTGAAAACGTGTTTTTCAGCCCGAAATAAACGCGTTTTTTCAGACAACTGAATCCCTATGTAACTGCAAGGCTCAAAAGAGCCCACACACTCAGCTCTTAACCCCAGTGTGCAGAAAGTGTCAAAACGTGTTTTTCAGCAGAAATAAACATGTTTCTGCAAGTTTGGTCACCCCCATGTAAGTTATGGGGCAGTAACAGCACACTTTTGAAAACGTGTTTTTCAGCCCGAAATAAACGCGTTTTTTCAGACATCTGAATCCCTATGTAACTGCAAGGCTCAAAAGAGCCCACACACTCAGCTCTTAACCCCAGTGTGCAGAAAGTGTCAAAACATGATTTTCAGCAGAAATAAACATGTTTCTGCAAGTTTGGTCACCCCCATGTAAGTTATGGGGCAGTAACAGCACACTTTTGAAAACGTGTTTTTCAGCCCGAAATAAACGCGTTTTTTCAGACAACTGAATCCCTATGTAACTGCAAGACTCAGAAGAGCCCACACACTCAGCTCTTAACCCCAGTGTGCAGAAAGTGTCAAAACATGATTTTCAGCAGAAATAAACATGTTTCTGCAAGTTTGGTCAACGCCATGTAAGTTATGGGGCAGTAACAGCACACTTTTGAAAACGTGTTTTTCAGCCCGAAATAAACGCGATTTTTCAGACAACTGAATCCCTATGTAACTGCAAGACTCAGAAGAGCCCACACACTCAGCTCTTAACCCCAGTGTGCAGAAAGTGTCAAAACGTGTTTTTCAGCAGAAATAAACATGTTTCTGCAAGTTTGGTCACCCCCATGTAAGTTATGGGGCAGTAACAGCACACTTTTGAAAACGTGTTTTTCAGCCTGAAATAAACACGTTTTTTCAGACAACTGAATCCCTATGTAACTGCAAGACTCAGAAGAGCCCACACACTCAGCTCTTAACCCCAGTGTGCAGAAAGTGTCAAAACATGATTTTCAGCAGAAATAAACATGTTTCTGCAAGTTTGGTCACCCCCATGTAAGTTATGGGGCAGTAACAGCACACTTTTGAAAACGTGTTTTTCAGCCCGAAATAAACGCGTTTTTTCAGACAACTGAATCCCTATGTAACTGCAAGGCTCAAAAGAGCCCACACACTCAGCTCTTAACCCCAGTGTGCAGAAAGTGTCAAAACGTGTTTTTCAGCAGAAATAAACATGTTTCTGCAAGTTTGGTCACCCCCATGTAAGTTATGGGGCAGTAACAGCACACTTTTGAAAACGTGTTTTTCAGCCCGAAATAAACGCGTTTTTTCAGACATCTGAATCCCTATGTAACTGCAAGGCTCAAAAGAGCCCACACACTCAGCTCTTAACCCCAGTGTGCAGAAAGTGTCAAAACATGATTTTCAGCAGAAATAAACATGTTTCTGCAAGTTTGGTCACCCCCATGTAAGTTATGGGGCAGTAACAGCACACTTTTGAAAACGTGTTTTTCAGCCCGAAATAAACGCGTTTTTTCAGACAACTGAATCCCTATGTAACTGCAAGACTCAGAAGAGCCCACACACTCAGCTCTTAACCCCAGTGTGCAGAAAGTGTCAAAACATGATTTTCAGCAGAAATAAACATGTTTCTGCAAGTTTGGTCAACGCCATGTAAGTTATGGGGCAGTAACAGCACACTTTTGAAAACGTGTTTTTCAGCCCGAAATAAACGCGTTTTTTCAGACAACTGAATCCCTATGTAACTGCAAGGCTCAAAAGAGCCCACACACTCAGCTCTTAACCCCAGTGTGCAGAAAGTGTCAAAACATGTTTTTCAGCAGAAATAAACATGTTTCTGCAAGTTTGGTCACCCCCATGTAAGTTATGGGGCAGTAACAGCACACTTTTGAAAACGTGTTTTTCAGCCCGAAATAAACGCGTTTTTTCAGACAACTGAATCCCTATGTAACTGCAAGACTCAGAAGAGCCCACACACTCAGCTCTTAACCCCAGTGTGCAGAAAGTGTCAAAACGTGTTTTTCAGCAGAAATAAACATGTTTCTGCAAGTTTGGTCACCCCCATGTAAGTTATGGGGCAGTAACAGCACACTTTTGAAAACGTGTTTTTCAGCCCGAAATAAACGCGTTTTTTCAGACAACTGAATCCCTATGTAACTGCAAGGCTCAAAAGAGCCCACACACTCAGCTCTTAACCCCAGTGTGCAGAAAGTGTCAAAACGTGTTTTTCAGCAGAAATAAACATGTTTCTGCAAGTTTGGTCACCCCCATGTAAGTTATGGGGCAGTAACAGCACACTTTTGAAAACGTGTTTTTCAGCCCGAAATAAACGCGTTTTTTCAGACATCTGAATCCCTATGTAACTGCAAGGCTCAAAAGAGCCCACACACTCAGCTCTTAACCCCAGTGTGCAGAAAGTGTCAAAACATGATTTTCAGCAGAAATAAACATGTTTCTGCAAGTTTGGTCACCCCCATGTAAGTTATGGGGCAGTAACAGCACACTTTTGAAAACGTGTTTTTCAGCCCGAAATAAACGCGTTTTTTCAGACAACTGAATCCCTATGTAACTGCAAGACTCAGAAGAGCCCACACACTCAGCTCTTAACCCCAGTGTGCAGAAAGTGTCAAAACATGATTTTCAGCAGAAATAAACATGTTTCTGCAAGTTTGGTCAACGCCATGTAAGTTATGGGGCAGTAACAGCACACTTTTGAAAACGTGTTTTTCAGCCCGAAATAAACGCGTTTTTTCAGACAACTGAATCCCTATGTAACTGCAAGGCTCAAAAGAGCCCACACACTCAGCTCTTAACCCCAGTGTGCAGAAAGTGTCAAAACATGTTTTTCAGCAGAAATAAACATGTTTCTGCAAGTTTGGTCACCCCCATGTAAGTTATGGGGCAGTAACAGCACACTTTTGAAAACGTGTTTTTCAGCCCGAAATAAACGCGTTTTTTCAGACAACTGAATCCCTATGTAACTGCAAGACTCAGAAGAGCCCACACACTCAGCTCTTAACCCCAGTGTGCAGAAAGTGTCAAAACGTGTTTTTCAGCAGAAATAAACATGTTTCTGCAAGTTTGGTCACCCCCATGTAAGTTATGGGGCAGTAACAGCACACTTTTGAAAACGTGTTTTTCAGCCCGAAATAAACGCGTTTTTTCAGACAACTGAATCCCTATGTAACTGCAAGGCTCAAAAGAGCCCACACACTCAGCTCTTAACCCCAGTGTGCAGAAAGTGTCAAAACGTGTTTTTCAGCAGAAATAAACATGTTTCTGCAAGTTTGGTCACCCCCATGTAAGTTATGGGGCAGTAACAGCACACTTTTGAAAACGTGTTTTTCAGCCCGAAATAAACGCGTTTTTTCAGACAACTGAATCCCTATGTAACTGCAAGACTCAGAAGAGCCCACACACTCAGCTCTTAACCCCAGTGTGCAGAAAGTGTCAAAACATGATTTTCAGCAGAAATAAACATGTTTCTGCAAGTTTGGTCACCCCCATGTAAGTTATGGGGCAGTAACAGCACACTTTTGAAAACGTGTTTTTCAGCCCGAAATAAACGCGTTTTTTCAGACAACTGAATCCCTATGTAACTGCAAGACTCAGAAGAGCCCACACACTCAGCTCTTAACCCCAGTGTGCAGAAAGTGTCAAAACGTGTTTTTCAGCAGAAATAAACATGTTTCTGCAAGTTTGGTCACCCCCATGTAAGTTATGGGGCAGTAACAGCACACTTTTGAAAACGTGTTTTTCAGCCTGAAATAAACACGTTTTTTCAGACAACTGAATCCCTATGTAACTGCAAGACTCAGAAGAGCCCACACACTCAGCTCTTAACCCCAGTGTGCAGAAAGTGTCAAAACGTGTTTTTCAGCAGAAATAAACATGTTTCTGCAAGTTTGGTCACCCCCATGTAAGTTATGGGGCAGTAACAGCACACTTTTGAAAACGTGTTTTTCAGCCCGAAATAAACGCGTTTTTTCAGACAACTGAATCCCTATGTAACTGCAAGGCTCAAAAGAGCCCACACACTCAGCTCTTAACCCCAGTGTGCAGAAAGTGTCAAAACGTGTTTTTCAGCAGAAATAAACATGTTTCTGCAAGTTTGGTCACCCCCATGTAAGTTATGGGGCAGTAACAGCACACTTTTGAAAACGTGTTTTTCAGCCCGAAATAAACGCGTTTTTTCAGACATCTGAATCCCTATGTAACTGCAAGGCTCAAAAGAGCCCACACACTCAGCTCTTAACCCCAGTGTGCAGAAAGTGTCAAAACATGATTTTCAGCAGAAATAAACATGTTTCTGCAAGTTTGGTCACCCCCATGTAAGTTATGGGGCAGTAACAGCACACTTTTGAAAACGTGTTTTTCAGCCCGAAATAAACGCGTTTTTTCAGACAACTGAATCCCTATGTAACTGCAAGACTCAGAAGAGCCCACACACTCAGCTCTTAACCCCAGTGTGCAGAAAGTGTCAAAACATGATTTTCAGCAGAAATAAACATGTTTCTGCAAGTTTGGTCAACGCCATGTAAGTTATGGGGCAGTAACAGCACACTTTTGAAAACGTGTTTTTCAGCCCGAAATAAACGCGTTTTTTCAGACAACTGAATCCCTATGTAACTGCAAGGCTCAAAAGAGCCCACACACTCAGCTCTTAACCCCAGTGTGCAGAAAGTGTCAAAACATGTTTTTCAGCAGAAATAAACATGTTTCTGCAAGTTTGGTCACCCCCATGTAAGTTATGGGGCAGTAACAGCACACTTTTGAAAACGTGTTTTTCAGCCCGAAATAAACGCGTTTTTTCAGACAACTGAATCCCTATGTAACTGCAAGACTCAGAAGAGCCCACACACTCAGCTCTTAACCCCAGTGTGCAGAAAGTGTCAAAACGTGTTTTTCAGCAGAAATAAACATGTTTCTGCAAGTTTGGTCACCCCCATGTAAGTTATGGGGCAGTAACAGCACACTTTTGAAAACGTGTTTTTCAGCCCGAAATAAACGCGTTTTTTCAGACAACTGAATCCCTATGTAACTGCAAGGCTCAAAAGAGCCCACACACTCAGCTCTTAACCCCAGTGTGCAGAAAGTGTCAAAACGTGTTTTTCAGCAGAAATAAACATGTTTCTGCAAGTTTGGTCACCCCCATGTAAGTTATGGGGCAGTAACAGCACACTTTTGAAAACGTGTTTTTCAGCCCGAAATAAACGCGTTTTTTCAGACAACTGAATCCCTATGTAACTGCAAGACTCAGAAGAGCCCACACACTCAGCTCTTAACCCCAGTGTGCAGAAAGTGTCAAAACATGATTTTCAGCAGAAATAAACATGTTTCTGCAAGTTTGGTCACCCCCATGTAAGTTATGGGGCAGTAACAGCACACTTTTGAAAACGTGTTTTTCAGCCCGAAATAAACGCGTTTTTTCAGACAACTGAATCCCTATGTAACTGCAAGACTCAGAAGAGCCCACACACTCAGCTCTTAACCCCAGTGTGCAGAAAGTGTCAAAACGTGTTTTTCAGCAGAAATAAACATGTTTCTGCAAGTTTGGTCACCCCCATGTAAGTTATGGGGCAGTAACAGCACACTTTTGAAAACGTGTTTTTCAGCCTGAAATAAACACGTTTTTTCAGACAACTGAATCCCTATGTAACTGCAAGACTCAGAAGAGCCCACACACTCAGCTCTTAACCCCAGTGTGCAGAAAGTGTCAAAACATGTTTTTCAGCAGAAATAAACATGTTTCTGCAAGTTTGGTCACCCCCATGTAAGTTATGGGGCAGTAACAGCACACTTTTGAAAACGTGTTTTTCAGCCTGAAATAAACACGTTTTTTCAGACAACTGAATCCCTATGTAACTGCAAGACTCAGAAGAGCCCACACACTCAGCTCTTAACCCCAGTGTGCAGAAAGTGTCAAAACATGTTTTTCAGCAGAAATAAACATGTTTCTGCAAGTTTGGTCACCCCCATGTAAGTTATGGGGCAGTAACAGCACACTTTTGAAAATGTGTTTTTCAGCCCGAAATAAACGCGTTTTTTCAGACAACTGAATCCCTATGTAACTGCAAGACTCAGAAGAGCCCACACACTCAGCTCTTAACCCCAGTGTGCAGAAAGTGTCAAAACGTGATTTTCAGCAGAAATAAACATGTTTCTGCAAGTTTGGTCACCCCCCATGTAAGTTATGGGGCAGTAACAGCACACTTTTGAAAACGTGTTTTTCAGCCCGAAATAAACGCGTTTTTTCAGACAACTGAATCCCTATGTAACTGCAAGGCTCAAAAGAGCCCACACACTCAGCTCTTAACCCCAGTGTGCAGAAAGTGTCAAAACGTGTTTTTCAGCAGAAATAAACATGTTTCTGCAGGTTTGGTCACCCCCATGTATGTTATGGGGCAGTAACAGCACACTTTTGAAAACGTGTTATTCAGCCCGAAATAAACACGTTTTTTCAGACAACTGAATCCCTATGTAACTGCAAGGCTCAAAAGAGCCCACACACTCAGCTCTTAACCCCAGTGTGCAGAAAGTGTCAAAACGGGTTTTTCAGCAGAAATAAACATGTTTCTGCAAGTTTGGTCACCCCCATGTAAGTTATGGGGCAGTAACAGCACACTTTTGAAAACGTGTTTTTCAGCCCGAAATAAACGCGTTTTTTCAGACAACTGAATCCCTATGTAACTGCAAGACTCAGAAGAGCCCACACACTCAGCTCTTAACCCCAGTGTGCAGAAAGTGTCAAAACATGATTTTCAGCAGAAATAAACATGTTTCTGCAAGTTTGGTCACCCCCATGTAAGTTATGGGGCAGTAACAGCACACTTTTGAAAACGTGTTTTTCAGCCCGAAATAAACGCGTTTTTTCAGACAACTGAATCCCTATGTAACTGCAAGACTCAGAAGAGCCCACACACTCAGCTCTTAACCCCAGTGTGCAGAAAGTGTCAAAACGTGATTTTCAGCAGAAATAAACATGTTTCTGCAAGTTTGGTCACCCCCATGTAAGTTATGGGGCAGTAACAGCACACTTTTGAAAACGTGTTTTTCAGCCCGAAATAAACGCGTTTTTTCAGACAACTGAATCCCTATGTAACTGCAAGGCTCAAAAGAGCCCACACACTCAGCTCTTAACCCCAGTGTGCAGAAAGTGTCAAAACATGATTTTCAGCAGAAATAAACATGTTTCTGCAAGTTTGGTCACCCCCATGTAAGTTATGGGGCAGTAACAGCACACTTTTGAAAACGTGTTTTTCATCCCGAAATAAACGCGATTTTTCAGACAACTGAATCCCTATGTAACTGCAAGACTCAGAAGAGCCCACACACTCAGCTCTTAACCCCAGTGTGCAGAAAGTGTCAAAACGTGTTTTTCAGCAGAAATAAACATGTTTCTGCAAGTTTGGTCACCCCCATGTAAGTTATGGGGCAGTAACAGCACACTTTTGAAAACGTGTTTTTCAGCCTGAAATAAACACGTTTTTTCAGACAACTGAATCCCTATGTAACTGCAAGACTCAGAAGAGCCCACACACTCAGCTCTTAACCCCAGTGTGCAGAAAGTGTCAAAACATGATTTTCAGCAGAAATAAACATGTTTCTGCAAGTTTGGTCACCCCCATGTAAGTTATGGGGCAGTAACAGCACACTTTTGAAAACGTGTTTTTCAGCCCGAAATAAACGCGTTTTTTCAGACAACTGAATCCCTATGTAACTGCAAGGCTCAAAAGAGCCCACACACTCAGCTCTTAACCCCAGTGTGCAGAAAGTGTCAAAACGTGTTTTTCAGCAGAAATAAACATGTTTCTGCAAGTTTGGTCACCCCCATGTAAGTTATGGGGCAGTAACAGCACACTTTTGAAAACGTGTTTTTCAGCCCGAAATAAACGCGTTTTTTCAGACATCTGAATCCCTATGTAACTGCAAGGCTCAAAAGAGCCCACACACTCAGCTCTTAACCAAAGTGTGCAGAAAGTGTCAAAACATGATTTTCAGCAGAAATAAACATGTTTCTGCAAGTTTGGTCACCCCCATGTAAGTTATGGGGCAGTAACAGCACACTTTTGAAAACGTGTTTTTCAGCCCGAAATAAACGCGTTTTTTCAGACAACTGAATCCCTATGTAACTGCAAGACTCAGAAGAGCCCACACACTCAGCTCTTAACCCCAGTGTGCAGAAAGTGTCAAAACATGATTTTCAGCAGAAATAAACATGTTTCTGCAAGTTTGGTCAACGCCATGTAAGTTATGGGGCAGTAACAGCACACTTTTGAAAACGTGTTTTTCAGCCCGAAATAAACGCGTTTTTTCAGACAACTGAATCCCTATGTAACTGCAAGGCTCAAAAGAGCCCACACACTCAGCTCTTAACCCCAGTGTGCAGAAAGTGTCAAAACATGTTTTTCAGCAGAAATAAACATGTTTCTGCAAGTTTGGTCACCCCCATGTAAGTTATGGGGCAGTAACAGCACACTTTTGAAAACGTGTTTTTCAGCCCGAAATAAACGCGTTTTTTCAGACAACTGAATCCCTATGTAACTGCAAGACTCAGAAGAGCCCACACACTCAGCTCTTAACCCCAGTGTGCAGAAAGTGTCAAAACGTGTTTTTCAGCAGAAATAAACATGTTTCTGCAAGTTTGGTCACCCCCATGTAAGTTATGGGGCAGTAACAGCACACTTTTGAAAACGTGTTTTTCAGCCCGAAATAAACGCGTTTTTTCAGACAACTGAATCCCTATGTAACTGCAAGGCTCAAAAGAGCCCACACACTCAGCTCTTAACCCCAGTGTGCAGAAAGTGTCAAAACGTGTTTTTCAGCAGAAATAAACATGTTTCTGCAAGTTTGGTCACCCCCATGTAAGTTATGGGGCAGTAACAGCACACTTTTGAAAACGTGTTTTTCAGCCCGAAATAAACGCGTTTTTTCAGACATCTGAATCCCTATGTAACTGCAAGGCTCAAAAGAGCCCACACACTCAGCTCTTAACCCCAGTGTGCAGAAAGTGTCAAAACATGATTTTCAGCAGAAATAAACATGTTTCTGCAAGTTTGGTCACCCCCATGTAAGTTATGGGGCAGTAACAGCACACTTTTGAAAACGTGTTTTTCAGCCCGAAATAAACGCGTTTTTTCAGACAACTGAATCCCTATGTAACTGCAAGACTCAGAAGAGCCCACACACTCAGCTCTTAACCCCAGTGTGCAGAAAGTGTCAAAACATGATTTTCAGCAGAAATAAACATGTTTCTGCAAGTTTGGTCAACGCCATGTAAGTTATGGGGCAGTAACAGCACACTTTTGAAAACGTGTTTTTCAGCCCGAAATAAACGCGTTTTTTCAGACAACTGAATCCCTATGTAACTGCAAGGCTCAAAAGAGCCCACACACTCAGCTCTTAACCCCAGTGTGCAGAAAGTGTCAAAACATGTTTTTCAGCAGAAATAAACATGTTTCTGCAAGTTTGGTCACCCCCATGTAAGTTATGGGGCAGTAACAGCACACTTTTGAAAACGTGTTTTTCAGCCCGAAATAAACGCGTTTTTTCAGACAACTGAATCCCTATGTAACTGCAAGGCTCAAAAGAGCCCACACACTCAGCTCTTAACCCCAGTGTGCAGAAAGTGTCAAAACATGATTTTCAGCAGAAATAAACATGTTTCTGCAAGTTTGGTCACCCCCATGTAAGTTATGGGGCAGTAACAGCACACTTTTGAAAACGTGTTTTTCAGCCCGAAATAAACGCTTTTTTTCAGACAACTGAATCCCTATGTAACTGCAAGACTCAGAAGAGCCCACACACTCAGCTCTTAACCCCAGTGTGCAGAAAGTGTCAAAACGTGTTTTTCAGCAGAAATAAACATGTTTCTGCAAGTTTGGTCACCCCCATGTAAGTTATGGGGCAGTAACAGCACACTTTTGAAAACGTGTTTTTCAGCCCGAAATAAACGCGTTTTTTCAGACAACTGAATCCCTATGTAACTGCAAGGCTCAAAAGAGCCCACACACTCAGCTCTTAACCCCAGTGTGCAGAAAGAGTCAAAACATGATTTTCAGCAGAAATAAACATGTTTCTGCAAGTTTGGTCACCCCCATGTAAGTTATGGGGCAGTAACAGCACACTTTTTAAAACGTGTTTTTCAGCCCGAAATAAACGCGTTTTTTCAGACAACTGAATCCCTATGTAACTGCAAGGCTCAAAAGAGCCCACACACTCAGCTCTTAACCCCAGTGTGCAGAAAGTGTCAAAACATGATTTTCAGCAGAAATAAACATGTTTCTGCAAGTTTGGTCACCCCCATGTAAGTTATGGGGCAGTAACAGCACACTTTTGAAAACGTGTTTTTCAGCCCGAAATAAACGCGTTTTTTCAGACAACTGAATCCCTATGTAACTGCAAGACTCAGAAGAGCCCACACACTCAGCTCTTAACCCCAGTGTGCAGAAAGTGTCAAAACGTGTTTTTCAGCAGAAATAAACATGTTTCTACAAGTTTGGTCACCCCCATGTAAGTTATGGGGCAGTAACAGCACACTTTTGAAAACGTGTTTTTCAGCCCCAAATAAACACGTTTTTTCAGACAACTGAATCCCTATGTAACTGCAAGGCTCAAAAGAGCCCACACACTCAGCTCTTAACCCCAGTGTGCAGAAAGTGTCAAAACATGATTTTCAGCAGAAATAAACATGTTTCTGCAAGTTTGGTCACCCCCATGTAAGTTATGGGGCAGTA
The DNA here is from genome assembly GCF_059453375.1 of Lepisosteus platostomus. NCBI lineage: Eukaryota > Metazoa > Chordata > Actinopteri > Semionotiformes > Lepisosteidae > Lepisosteus > Lepisosteus platostomus. The sequence continues at coordinate 248,068 of NW_028291670.1, forward strand.
ACAGCACACTTTTTAAAACTTGTTTATCAGCCGGAAATAAACGCGTTTTTTCAGACAACTGAATCCCTATGTAACTGCAAGGCTCAAAAGAGCCCACACACTCAGCTCTTAACCCCAGTGTGCAGAAAGTGTCAAAACATGATTTTCAGCAGAAATAAACATGTTTCTGCAAGTTTGGTCACCCCCATGTAAGTTATGGGGCAGTAACAGCACACTTTTGAAAACGTGTTTTTCAGCCCGAAATAAACGCGTTTTTTCAGACAACTGAATCCCTATGTAACTGCAAGACTCAGAAGAGCCCACACACTCAGCTCTTAACCCCAGTGTGCAGAAAGTGTCAAAACGTGTTTTTCAGCAGAAATAAACATGTTTCTGCAAGTTTGGTCACCCCCATGTAAGTTATGGGGCAGTAACAGCACACTTTTGAAAACGTGTTTTTCAGCCCGAAATAAACGCGTTTTTTCAGACAACTGAATCCCTATGTAACTGCAAGACTCAGAAGAGCCCACACACTCAGCTCTTAACCCCACTGTGCAGAAAGTGTCAAAACGTGTTTTTCAGCAGAAATAAACATGTTTCTGCAAGTTTGGTCACCCCCATGTAAGTTATGGGGCAGTAACAGCACACTTTTGAAAACGTGTTTTTCAGCCCGAAATAAACGCGTTTTTTCAGACAACTGAATCCCTATGTAACTGCAAGGCTCAAAAGAGCCCACACACTCAGCTCTTAACCCCAGTGTGCAGAAAGTGTCAATACGTGTTTTTCAGCAGAAATAAACATGTTTCTGCAAGTTTGGTCACCCCCATGTAAGTTATGGGGCAGTAACAGCACACTTTTGAAAACGTGTTTTTCAGCCTGAAATAAACACGTTTTTTCAGACAACTGAATCCCTATGTAACTGCAAGACTCAGAAGAGCCCACACACTCAGCTCTTAACCCCAGTGTGCAGAAAGTGTCAAAACATGATTTTCAGCAGAAATAAACATGTTTCTGCAAGTTTGGTCACCCCCATGTAAGTTATGGGGCAGTAACAGCACACTTTTGAAAACGTGTTTTTCAGCCCGAAATAAACGCGTTTTTTCAGACAACTGAATCCCTATGTAACTGCAAGGCTCAAAAGAGCCCACACACTCAGCTCTTAACCCCAGTGTGCAGAAAGTGTCAAAACGTGTTTTTCAGCAGAAATAAACATGTTTCTGCAAGTTTGGTCACCCCCATGTAAGTTATGGGGCAGTAACAGCACACTTTTGAAAACGTGTTTTTCAGACTGAAATAAACACGTTTTTTCAGACAACTGAATCCCTATGTAACTGCAAGACTCAGAAGAGCCCACACACTCAGCTCTTAACCCCAGTGTGCAGAAAGTGTCAAAACATGATTTTCAGCAGAAATAAACATGTTTCTGCAAGTTTGGTCACCCCCATGTAAGTTATGGGGCAGTAACAGCACACTTTTGAAAACGTGTTTTTCAGCCCGAAATAAACGCGTTTTTTCAGACAACTGAATCCCTATGTAACTGCAAGACTCAGAAGAGCCCACACACTCAGCTCTTAACCCCAGTGTGCAGAAAGTGTCAAAACGTGTTTTTCAGCAGAAATAAACATGTTTCTGCAAGTTTGGTCACCCCCATGTAAGTTATGGGGCAGTAACAGCACACTTTTGAAAACGTGTTTTTCAGCCCGAAATAAACGCGTTTTTTCAGACAACTGAATCCCTATGTAACTGCAAGGCTCAAAAGAGCCCACACACTCAGCTCTTAACCCCAGTGTGCAGAAAGAGTCAAAACATGATTTTCAGCAGAAATAAACATGTTTCTGCAAGTTTGGTCACCCCCATGTAAGTTATGGAACAGTAACAGCACACTTTTTAAAACGTGTTTTTCAGCCCGAAATAAACGCGTTTTTTCAGACAACTGAATCCCTATGTAACTGCAAGGCTCAAAAGAGCCCACACACTCAGCTCTTAACCCCAGTGTGCAGAAAGTGTCAAAACATGATTTTCAGCAGAAATAAACATGTTTCTGCAAGTTTGGTCACCCCCATGTAAGTTATGGGGCAGTAACAGCACACTTTTTAAAACTTGTTTTTCAGCCCGAAATAAACGCGTTTTTTCAGACAACTGAATCCCTATGTAACTGCAAGGCTCAAAAGAGCCCACACACTCAGCTCTTAACCCCAGTGTGCAGAAAGTGTCAAAACATGATTTTCAGCAGAAATAAACATGTTTCTGCAAGTTTGGTCACCCCCATGTAAGTTATGGGGCAGTAACAGCACACTTTTGAAAACGTGTTTTTCAGCCGGAAATAAACGCGTTTTTTCAGACAACTGAATCCCTATGTAACTGCAAGACTCAGAAGAGCCCACACACTCAGCTCTTAACCCCAGTGTGCAGAAAGTGTCAAAACGTGTTTTTCAGCAGAAATAAACATGTTTCTGCAAGTTTGGTCACCCCCATGTAAGTTATGGGGCAGTAACAGCACACTTTTGAAAACGTGTTTTTCAGCCCGAAATAAACGCGTTTTTTCAGACAACTGAATCCCTATGTAACTGCAAGGCTCAAAAGAGCCCACACACTCAGCTCTTAACCCCAGTGTGCAGAAAGTGTCAAAACATGTTTTTCAGCAGAAATAAACATGTTTCTGCAAGTTTGGTCACCCCCATGTAAGTTATGGGGCAGTAACAGCACACTTTTGAAAACGTGTTTTTCAGCCCGAAATAAACGCGATTTTTCAGACAACTGAATCCCTATGTAACTGCAAGACTCAGAAGAGCCCACACACTCAGCTCTTAACCCCAGTGTGCAGAAAGTGACAAAACATGATTTTCAGCAGAAATAAACATGTTTCTGCAAGTTTGGTCACCCCCATGTAAGTTATGGGGCAGTAACAGCACACTTTTGAAAACGTGTTTTTCAGCCCGAAATAAACGCGTTTTTTCAGACAACTGAATCCCTATGTAACTGCAAGACTCAGAAGAGCCCACACACTCAGCTCTTAACCCCAGTGTGCAGAAAGTGTCAAAACGTGTTTTTCAGCAGAAATAAACATGTTTCTGCAAGTTTGGTCACCCCCATGTAAGTTATGGGGCAGTAACAGCACACTTTTGAAAACGTGTTTTTCAGCCTGAAATAAACACGTTTTTTCAGACAACTGAATCCCTATGTAACTGCAAGACTCAGAAGAGCCCACACACTCAGCTCTTAACCCCAGTGTGCAGAAAGTGTCAAAACATGATTTTCAGCAGAAATAAACATGTTTCTGCAAGTTTGGTCAACCCCATGTAAGTTATGGGGCAGTAACAGCACACTTTTGAAAACGTGTTTTTCAGCCCGAAATAAACGCGTTTTTTCAGACAACTGAATCCCTATGTAACTGCAAGGCTCAAAAGAGCCCACACACTCAGCTCTTAACCCCAGTGTGCAGAAAGTGTCAAAACATGTTTTTCAGCAGAAATAAACATGTTTCTGCAAGTTTGGTCACCCCCATGTAAGTTATGGGGCAGTAACAGCACACTTTTGAAAACGTGTTTTTCAGCCCGAAATAAACGCGTTTTTTCAGACAACTGAATCCCTATGTAACTGCAAGACTCAGAAGAGCCCACACACTCAGCTCTTAACCCCAGTGTGCAGAAAGTGTCAAAACGTGATTTTCAGCAGAAATAAACATGTTTCTGCAAGTTTGGTCACCCCCATGTAAGTTATGGGGCAGTAACAGCACACTTTTGAAAACGTGTTTTTCAGCCCGAAATAAACGCGTTTTTTCAGACAACTGAATCCCTATGTAACTGCAAGACTCAGAAGAGCCCACACACTCAGCTCTTAACCCCAGTGTGCAGAAAGTGTCAAAACGTGTTTTTCAGCAGAAATAAACATGTTTCTGCAAGTTTGGTCACCCCCATGTAAGTTATGGGGCAGTAACAGCACACTTTTGAAAACGTGTTTTTCAGCCTGAAATAAACACGTTTTTTCAGACAACTGAATCCCTATGTAACTGCAAGACTCAGAAGAGCCCACACACTCAGCTCTTAACCCCAGTGTGCAGAAAGTGTCAAAACATGATTTTCAGCAGAAATAAACATGTTTCTGCAAGTTTGGTCACCCCCATGTAAGTTATGGGGCAGTAACAGCACACTTTTGAAAACGTGTTTTTCAGCCCGAAATAAACGCGTTTTTTCAGACAACTGAATCCCTATGTAACTGCAAGACTCAGAAGAGCCCACACACTCAGCTCTTAACCCCAGTGTGCAGAAAGTGTCAAAACGTGTTTTTCAGCAGAAATAAACATGTTTCTGCAAGTTTGGTCACCCCCATGTAAGTTATGGGGCAGTAACAGCACACTTTTGAAAACGTGTTTTTCAGCCCGAAATAAACGCGTTTTTTCAGACAACTGAATCCCTATGTAACTGCAAGACTCAGAAGAGCCCACACACTCAGCTCTTAACCCCAGTGTGCAGAAAGTGTCAAAACATGTTTTTCAGCAGAAATAAACATGTTTCTGCAAGTTTGGTCACCCCCATGTAAGTTATGGGGCAGTAACAGCACACTTTTGAAAACGTGTTTTTCAGCCCGAAATAAACGCGTTTTTTCAGACAACTGAATCCCTATGTAACTGCAAGACTCAGAAGAGCCCACACACTCAGCTCTTAACCCCAGTGTGCAGAAAGTGTCAAAACATGATTTTCAGCAGAAATAAACATGTTTCTGCAAGTTTGGTCACCCCCATGTAAGTTATGGGGCAGTAACAGCACACTTTTGAAAACGTGTTTTTCAGCCCGAAATAAACGCGTTTTTTCAGACAACTGAATCCCTATGTAACTGCAAGACTCAGAAGAGCCCACACACTCAGCTCTTAACCCCAGTGTGCAGAAAGTGTCAAAACGTGTTTTTCAGCAGAAATAAACATGTTTCTGCAAGTTTGGTCACCCCCATGTAAGTTATGGGGCAGTAACAGCACACTTTTGAAAACGTGTTTTTCAGCCTGAAATAAACACGTTTTTTCAGACAACTGAATCCCTATGTAACTGCAAGACTCAGAAGAGCCCACACACTCAGCTCTTAACCCCAGTGTGCAGAAAGTGTCAAAACATGATTTTCAGCAGAAATAAACATGTTTCTGCAAGTTTGGTCAACCCCATGTAAGTTATGGGGCAGTAACAGCACACTTTTGAAAACGTGTTTTTCAGCCCGAAATAAACGCGTTTTTTCAGACAACTGAATCCCTATGTAACTGCAAGGCTCAAAAGAGCCCACACACTCAGCTCTTAACCCCAGTGTGCAGAAAGTGTCAAAACATGTTTTTCAGCAGAAATAAACATGTTTCTGCAAGTTTGGTCACCCCCATGTAAGTTATGGGGCAGTAACAGCACACTTTTGAAAACGTGTTTTTCAGCCCGAAATAAACGCGTTTTTTCAGACAACTGAATCCCTATGTAACTGCAAGACTCAGAAGAGCCCACACACTCAGCTCTTAACCCCAGTGTGCAGAAAGTGTCAAAACGTGATTTTCAGCAGAAATAAACATGTTTCTGCAAGTTTGGTCACCCCCATGTAAGTTATGGGGCAGTAACAGCACACTTTTGAAAACGTGTTTTTCAGCCCGAAATAAACGCGTTTTTTCAGACAACTGAATCCCTATGTAACTGCAAGACTCAGAAGAGCCCACACACTCAGCTCTTAACCCCAGTGTGCAGAAAGTGTCAAAACGTGTTTTTCAGCAGAAATAAACATGTTTCTGCAAGTTTGGTCACCCCCATGTAAGTTATGGGGCAGTAACAGCACACTTTTGAAAACGTGTTTTTCAGCCTGAAATAAACACGTTTTTTCAGACAACTGAATCCCTATGTAACTGCAAGACTCAGAAGAGCCCACACACTCAGCTCTTAACCCCAGTGTGCAGAAAGTGTCAAAACATGATTTTCAGCAGAAATAAACATGTTTCTGCAAGTTTGGTCACCCCCATGTAAGTTATGGGGCAGTAACAGCACACTTTTGAAAACGTGTTTTTCAGCCCGAAATAAACGCGTTTTTTCAGACAACTGAATCCCTATGTAACTGCAAGACTCAGAAGAGCCCACACACTCAGCTCTTAACCCCAGTGTGCAGAAAGTGTCAAAACGTGTTTTTCAGCAGAAATAAACATGTTTCTGCAAGTTTGGTCACCCCCATGTAAGTTATGGGGCAGTAACAGCACACTTTTGAAAACGTGTTTTTCAGCCCGAAATAAACGCGTTTTTTCAGACAACTGAATCCCTATGTAACTGCAAGACTCAGAAGAGCCCACACACTCAGCTCTTAACCCCAGTGTGCAGAAAGTGTCAAAACATGTTTTTCAGCAGAAATAAACATGTTTCTGCAAGTTTGGTCACCCCCATGTAAGTTATGGGGCAGTAACAGCACACTTTTGAAAACGTGTTTTTCAGCCCGAAATAAACGCGTTTTTTCAGACAACTGAATCCCTATGTAACTGCAAGACTCAGAAGAGCCCACACACTCAGCTCTTAACCCCAGTGTGCAGAAAGTGTCAAAACATGATTTTCAGCAGAAATAAACATGTTTCTGCAAGTTTGGTCACCCCCATGTAAGTTATGGGGCAGTAACAGCACACTTTTGAAAACGTGTTTTTCAGCCCGAAATAAACGCGTTTTTTCAGACAACTGAATCCCTATGTAACTGCAAGACTCAGAAGAGCCCACACACTCAGCTCTTAACCCCAGTGTGCAGAAAGTGTCAAAACGTGATTTTCAGCAGAAATAAACATGTTTCTGCAAGTTTGGTCACCCCCATGTAAGTTATGGGGCAGTAACAGCACACTTTTGAAAACGTGTTTTTCATCCCGAAATAAACGCGTTTTTTCAGACAACTGAATCCCTATGTAACTGCAAGGCTCAAAAGAGCCCACACACTCAGCTCTTAACCCCAGTGTGCAGAAAGTGTCAAAACATGATTTTCAGCAGAAATAAACATGTTTCTGCAAGTTTGGTCACCCCCATGTAAGTTATGGGGCAGTAACAGCACACTTTTGAAAACGTGTTTTTCATCCCGAAATAAACGCGATTTTTCAGACAACTGAATCCCTATGTAACTGCAAGACTCAGAAGAGCCCACACACTCAGCTCTTAACCCCAGTGTGCAGAAAGTGTCAAAACATGATTTTCAGCAGAAATAAACATGTTTCTGCAAGTTTGGTCACCCCCATGTAAGTTATGGGGCAGTAACAGCACACTTTTGAAAACGTGTTTTTCAGCCCGAAATAAACGCGTTTTTTCAGACAACTGAATCCCTATGTAACTGCAAGACTCAGAAGAGCCCACACACTCAGCTCTTAACCCCAGTGTGCAGAAAGTGTCAAAACATGATTTTCAGCAGAAATAAACATGTTTCTGCAAGTTTGGTCAACGCCATGTAAGTTATGGGGCAGTAACAGCACACTTTTGAAAACGTGTTTTTCAGCCCGAAATAAACGCGTTTTTTCAGACAACTGAATCCCTATGTAACTGCAAGGCTCAAAAGAGCCCACACACTCAGCTCTTAACCCCAGTGTGCAGAAAGTGTCAAAACATGTTTTTCAGCAGAAATAAACATGTTTCTGCAAGTTTGGTCACCCCCATGTAAGTTATGGGGCAGTAACAGCACACTTTTGAAAACGTGTTTTTCAGCCCGAAATAAACGCGTTTTTTCAGACAACTGAATCCCTATGTAACTGCAAGACTCAGAAGAGCCCACACACTCAGCTCTTAACCCCAGTGTGCAGAAAGTGTCAAAACGTGTTTTTCAGCAGAAATAAACATGTTTCTGCAAGTTTGGTCACCCCCATGTAAGTTATGGGGCAGTAACAGCACACTTTTGAAAACGTGTTTTTCAGCCCGAAATAAACGCGTTTTTTCAGACAACTGAATCCCTATGTAACTGCAAGGCTCAAAAGAGCCCACACACTCAGCTCTTAACCCCAGTGTGCAGAAAGTGTCAAAACGTGTTTTTCAGCAGAAATAAACATGTTTCTGCAAGTTTGGTCACCCCCATGTAAGTTATGGGGCAGTAACAGCACACTTTTGAAAACGTGTTTTTCAGCCCGAAATAAACGCGTTTTTTCAGACATCTGAATCCCTATGTAACTGCAAGGCTCAAAAGAGCCCACACACTCAGCTCTTAACCCCAGTGTGCAGAAAGTGTCAAAACATGATTTTCAGCAGAAATAAACATGTTTCTGCAAGTTTGGTCACCCCCATGTAAGTTATGGGGCAGTAACAGCACACTTTTGAAAACGTGTTTTTCAGCCCGAAATAAACGCGTTTTTTCAGACAACTGAATCCCTATGTAACTGCAAGACTCAGAAGAGCCCACACACTCAGCTCTTAACCCCAGTGTGCAGAAAGTGTCAAAACATGATTTTCAGCAGAAATAAACATGTTTCTGCAAGTTTGGTCAACGCCATGTAAGTTATGGGGCAGTAACAGCACACTTTTGAAAACGTGTTTTTCAGCCCGAAATAAACGCGTTTTTTCAGACAACTGAATCCCTATGTAACTGCAAGGCTCAAAAGAGCCCACACACTCAGCTCTTAACCCCAGTGTGCAGAAAGTGTCAAAACATGTTTTTCAGCAGAAATAAACATGTTTCTGCAAGTTTGGTCACCCCCATGTAAGTTATGGGGCAGTAACAGCACACTTTTGAAAACGTGTTTTTCAGCCCGAAATAAACGCGTTTTTTCAGACAACTGAATCCCTATGTAACTGCAAGACTCAGAAGAGCCCACACACTCAGCTCTTAACCCCAGTGTGCAGAAAGTGTCAAAACGTGTTTTTCAGCAGAAATAAACATGTTTCTGCAAGTTTGGTCACCCCCATGTAAGTTATGGGGCAGTAACAGCACACTTTTGAAAACGTGTTTTTCAGCCCGAAATAAACGCGTTTTTTCAGACAACTGAATCCCTATGTAACTGCAAGGCTCAAAAGAGCCCACACACTCAGCTCTTAACCCCAGTGTGCAGAAAGTGTCAAAACGTGTTTTTCAGCAGAAATAAACATGTTTCTGCAAGTTTGGTCACCCCCATGTAAGTTATGGGGCAGTAACAGCACACTTTTGAAAACGTGTTTTTCAGCCCGAAATAAACGCGTTTTTTCAGACAACTGAATCCCTATGTAACTGCAAGACTCAGAAGAGCCCACACACTCAGCTCTTAACCCCAGTGTGCAGAAAGTGTCAAAACATGATTTTCAGCAGAAATAAACATGTTTCTGCAAGTTTGGTCACCCCCATGTAAGTTATGGGGCAGTAACAGCACACTTTTGAAAACGTGTTTTTCAGCCCGAAATAAACGCGTTTTTTCAGACAACTGAATCCCTATGTAACTGCAAGACTCAGAAGAGCCCACACACTCAGCTCTTAACCCCAGTGTGCAGAAAGTGTCAAAACGTGTTTTTCAGCAGAAATAAACATGTTTCTGCAAGTTTGGTCACCCCCATGTAAGTTATGGGGCAGTAACAGCACACTTTTGAAAACGTGTTTTTCAGCCTGAAATAAACACTTTTTTTCAGACAACTGAATCCCTATGTAACTGCAAGACTCAGAAGAGCCCACACACTCAGCTCTTAACCCCAGTGTGCAGAAAGTGTCAAAACATGATTTTCAGCAGAAATAAACATGTTTCTGCAAGTTTGGTCACCCCCATGTAAGTTATGGGTCAGTAACAGCACACTTTTTAAAACTTGTTTTTCAGCCCGAAATAAACGCGTTTTTTCAGACAACTGAATCCCTATGTAACTGCAAGGCTCAAAAGAGCCCACACACTCAGCTCTTAACCCCAGTGTGCAGAAAGTGTCAAAACATGATTTTCAGCAGAAATAAACATGTTTCTGCAAGTTTGGTCACCCCCATGTAAGTTATGGGGCAGTAACAGCACACTTTTGAAAACGTGTTTTTCAGCCCGAAATAAACGCGTTTTTTCAGACAACTGAATCCCTATGTAACTGCAAGACTCAGAAGAGCCCACACACTCAGCTCTTAACCCCAGTGTGCAGAAAGTGTCAAAACGTGTTTTTCAGCAGAAATAAACATGTTTCTGCAAGTTTGGTCACCCCCATGTAAGTTATGGGGCAGTAACAGCACACTTTTGAAAACGTGTTTTTCAGCCCGAAATAAACGCGTTTTTTCAGACAACTGAATCCCTATGTAACTGCAAGGCTCAAAAGAGCCCACACACTCAGCTCTTAACCCCAGTGTGCAGAAAGTGTCAAAACATGTTTTTCAGCAGAAATAAACATGTTTCTGCAAGTTTGGTCACCCCCATGTAAGTTATGGGGCAGTAACAGCACACTTTTGAAAACGTGTTTTTCAGCCCGAAATAAACGCGATTTTTCAGACAACTGAATCCCTATGTAACTGCAAGACTCAGAAGAGCCCACACACTCAGCTCTTAACCCCAGTGTGCAGAAAGTGACAAAACATGATTTTCAGCAGAAATAAACATGTTTCTGCAAGTTTGGTCACCCCCATGTAAGTTATGGGGCAGTAACAGCACACTTTTGAAAACGTGTTTTTCAGCCCGAAATAAACGCGTTTTTTCAGACAACTGAATCCCTATGTAACTGCAAGGCTCAAAAGAGCCCACACACTCAGCTCTTAACCCCAGTGTGCAGAAAGTGTCAAAACGTGTTTTTCAGCAGAAATAAACATGTTTCTGCAAGTTTGGTCACCCCCATGTAAGTTATGGGGCAGTAACAGCACACTTTTGAAAACGTGTTTTTCAGCCCGAAATAAACGCGTTTTTTCAGACATCTGAATCCCTATGTAACTGCAAGGCTCAAAAGAGCCCACACACTCAGCTCTTAACCCCAGTGTGCAGAAAGTGTCAAAACATGATTTTCAGCAGAAATAAACATGTTTCTGCAAGTTTGGTCACCCCCATGTAAGTTATGGGGCAGTAACAGCACACTTTTGAAAACGTGTTTTTCAGCCCGAAATAAACGCGTTTTTTCAGACAACTGAATCCCTATGTAACTGCAAGACTCAGAAGAGCCCACACACTCAGCTCTTAACCCCAGTGTGCAGAAAGTGTCAAAACATGATTTTCAGCAGAAATAAACATGTTTCTGCAAGTTTGGTCAACGCCATGTAAGTTATGGGGCAGTAACAGCACACTTTTGAAAACGTGTTTTTCAGCCCGAAATAAACGCGTTTTTTCAGACAACTGAATCCCTATGTAACTGCAAGGCTCAAAAGAGCCCACACACTCAGCTCTTAACCCCAGTGTGCAGAAAGTGTCAAAACATGTTTTTCAGCAGAAATAAACATGTTTCTGCAAGTTTGGTCACCCCCATGTAAGTTATGGGGCAGTAACAGCACACTTTTGAAAACGTGTTTTTCAGCCCGAAATAAACGCGTTTTTTCAGACAACTGAATCCCTATGTAACTGCAAGACTCAGAAGAGCCCACACACTCAGCTCTTAACCCCAGTGTGCAGAAAGTGTCAAAACGTGTTTTTCAGCAGAAATAAACATGTTTCTGCAAGTTTGGTCACCCCCATGTAAGTTATGGGGCAGTAACAGCACACTTTTGAAAACGTGTTTTTCAGCCCGAAATAAACGCGTTTTTTCAGACAACTGAATCCCTATGTAACTGCAAGGCTCAAAAGAGCCCACACACTCAGCTCTTAACCCCAGTGTGCAGAAAGTGTCAAAACGTGTTTTTCAGCAGAAATAAACATGTTTCTGCAAGTTTGGTCACCCCCATGTAAGTTATGGGGCAGTAACAGCACACTTTTGAAAACGTGTTTTTCAGCCCGAAATAAACGCGTTTTTTCAGACATCTGAATCCCTATGTAACTGCAAGGCTCAAAAGAGCCCACACACTCAGCTCTTAACCCCAGTGTGCAGAAAGTGTCAAAACATGATTTTCAGCAGAAATAAACATGTTTCTGCAAGTTTGGTCACCCCCATGTAAGTTATGGGGCAGTAACAGCACACTTTTGAAAACGTGTTTTTCAGCCCGAAATAAACGCGTTTTTTCAGACAACTGAATCCCTATGTAACTGCAAGACTCAGAAGAGCCCACACACTCAGCTCTTAACCCCAGTGTGCAGAAAGTGTCAAAACATGATTTTCAGCAGAAATAAACATGTTTCTGCAAGTTTGGTCAACGCCATGTAAGTTATGGGGCAGTAACAGCACACTTTTGAAAACGTGTTTTTCAGCCCGAAATAAACGCGTTTTTTCAGACAACTGAATCCCTATGTAACTGCAAGGCTCAAAAGAGCCCACACACTCAGCTCTTAACCCCAGTGTGCAGAAAGTGTCAAAACATGTTTTTCAGCAGAAATAAACATGTTTCTGCAAGTTTGGTCACCCCCATGTAAGTTATGGGGCAGTAACAGCACACTTTTGAAAACGTGTTTTTCAGCCCGAAATAAACGCGTTTTTTCAGACAACTGAATCCCTATGTAACTGCAAGACTCAGAAGAGCCCACACACTCAGCTCTTAACCCCAGTGTGCAGAAAGTGTCAAAACGTGTTTTTCAGCAGAAATAAACATGTTTCTGCAAGTTTGGTCACCCCCATGTAAGTTATGGGGCAGTAACAGCACACTTTTGAAAACGTGTTTTTCAGCCCGAAATAAACGCGTTTTTTCAGACAACTGAATCCCTATGTAACTGCAAGGCTCAAAAGAGCCCACACACTCAGCTCTTAACCCCAGTGTGCAGAAAGTGTCAAAACATGTTTTTCAGCAGAAATAAACATGTTTCTGCAAGTTTGGTCACCCCCATGTAAGTTATGGGGCAGTAACAGCACACTTTTGAAAACGTGTTTTTCAGCCCGAAATAAACGCGATTTTTCAGACAACTGAATCCCTATGTAACTGCAAGACTCAGAAGAGCCCACACACTCAGCTCTTAACCCCAGTGTGCAGAAAGTGACAAAACATGATTTTCAGCAGAAATAAACATGTTTCTGCAAGTTTGGTCACCCCCATGTAAGTTATGGGGCAGTAACAGCACACTTTTGAAAACGTGTTTTTCAGCCCGAAATAAACGCGTTTTTTCAGACAACTGAATCCCTATGTAACTGCAAGACTCAGAAGAGCCCACACACTCAGCTCTTAACCCCAGTGTGCAGAAAGTGTCAAAACGTGTTTTTCAGCAGAAATAAACATGTTTCTGCAAGTTTGGTCACCCCCATGTAAGTTATGGGGCAGTAACAGCACACTTTTGAAAACGTGTTTTTCAGCCTGAAATAAACACGTTTTTTCAGACAACTGAATCCCTATGTAACTGCAAGACTCAGAAGAGCCCACACACTCAGCTCTTAACCCCAGTGTGCAGAAAGTGTCAAAACATGATTTTCAGCAGAAATAAACATGTTTCTGCAAGTTTGGTCAACCCCATGTAAGTTATGGGGCAGTAACAGCACACTTTTGAAAACGTGTTTTTCAGCCCGAAATAAACGCGTTTTTTCAGACAACTGAATCCCTATGTAACTGCAAGGCTCAAAAGAGCCCACACACTCAGCTCTTAACCCCAGTGTGCAGAAAGTGTCAAAACATGTTTTTCAGCAGAAATAAACATGTTTCTGCAAGTTTGGTCACCCCCATGTAAGTTATGGGGCAGTAACAGCACACTTTTGAAAACGTGTTTTTCAGCCCGAAATAAACGCGTTTTTTCAGACAACTGAATCCCTATGTAACTGCAAGACTCAGAAGAGCCCACACACTCAGCTCTTAACCCCAGTGTGCAGAAAGTGTCAAAACGTGATTTTCAGCAGAAATAAACATGTTTCTGCAAGTTTGGTCACCCCCATGTAAGTTATGGGGCAGTAACAGCACACTTTTGAAAACGTGTTTTTCAGCCCGAAATAAACGCGTTTTTTCAGACAACTGAATCCCTATGTAACTGCAAGACTCAGAAGAGCCCACACACTCAGCTCTTAACCCCAGTGTGCAGAAAGTGTCAAAACGTGTTTTTCAGCAGAAATAAACATGTTTCTGCAAGTTTGGTCACCCCCATGTAAGTTATGGGGCAGTAACAGCACACTTTTGAAAACGTGTTTTTCAGCCTGAAATAAACACGTTTTTTCAGACAACTGAATCCCTATGTAACTGCAAGACTCAGAAGAGCCCACACACTCAGCTCTTAACCCCAGTGTGCAGAAAGTGTCAAAACATGATTTTCAGCAGAAATAAACATGTTTCTGCAAGTTTGGTCACCCCCATGTAAGTTATGGGGCAGTAACAGCACACTTTTGAAAACGTGTTTTTCAGCCCGAAATAAACGCGTTTTTTCAGACAACTGAATCCCTATGTAACTGCAAGACTCAGAAGAGCCCACACACTCAGCTCTTAACCCCAGTGTGCAGAAAGTGTCAAAACGTGTTTTTCAGCAGAAATAAACATGTTTCTGCAAGTTTGGTCACCCCCATGTAAGTTATGGGGCAGTAACAGCACACTTTTGAAAACGTGTTTTTCAGCCCGAAATAAACGCGTTTTTTCAGACAACTGAATCCCTATGTAACTGCAAGACTCAGAAGAGCCCACACACTCAGCTCTTAACCCCAGTGTGCAGAAAGTGTCAAAACATGATTTTCAGCAGAAATAAACATGTTTCTGCAAGTTTGGTCACCCCCATGTAAGTTATGGGGCAGTAACAGCACACTTTTGAAAACGTGTTTTTCAGCCCGAAATAAACGCGTTTTTTCAGACAACTGAATCCCTATGTAACTGCAAGACTCAGAAGAGCCCACACACTCAGCTCTTAACCCCAGTGTGCAGAAAGTGTCAAAACATGTTTTTCAGCAGAAATAAACATGTTTCTGCAAGTTTGGTCACCCCCATGTAAGTTATGGGGCAGTAACAGCACACTTTTGAAAACGTGTTTTTCAGCCTGAAATAAACACGTTTTTTCAGACAACTGAATCCCTATGTAACTGCAAGACTCAGAAGAGCCCACACACTCAGCTCTTAACCCCAGTGTGCAGAAAGTGTCAAAACATGTTTTTCAGCAGAAATAAACATGTTTCTGCAAGTTTGGTCACCCCCATGTAAGTTATGGGGCAGTAACAGCACACTTTTGAAAACGTGTTTTTCAGCCTGAAATAAACACGTTTTTTCAGACAACTGAATCCCTATGTAACTGCAAGACTCAGAAGAGCCCACACACTCAGCTCTTAACCCCAGTGTGCAGAAAGTGTCAAAACATGTTTTTCAGCAGAAATAAACATGTTTCTGCAAGTTTGGTCACCCCCATGTAAGTTATGGGGCAGTAACAGCACACTTTTGAAAACGTGTTTTTCAGCCCGAAATAAACGCGTTTTTTCAGACAACTGAATCCCTATGTAACTGCAAGGCTCAAAAGAGCCCACACACTCAGCTCTTAACCCCAGTGTGCAGAAAGTGTCAAAACGTGTTTTTCAGCAGAAATAAACATGTTTCTGCAGGTTTGGTCACCCCCATGTAAGTTATGGGGCAGTAACAGCACACTTTTGAAAATGTGTTTTTCAGCCCGAAATAAACGCGTTTTTTCAGACAACTGAATCCCTATGTAACTGCAAGACTCAGAAGAGCCCACACACTCAGCTCTTAACCCCAGTGTGCAGAAAGTGTCAAAACGTGATTTTCAGCAGAAATAAACATGTTTCTGCAAGTTTGGTCACCCCCATGTATGTTATGGGGCAGTAACAGCACACTTTTGAAAACGTGTTATTCAGCCCGAAATAAACACGTTTTTTCAGACAACTGAATCCCTATGTAACTGCAAGGCTCAAAAGAGCCCACACACTCAGCTCTTAACCCCAGTGTGCAGAAAGTGTCAAAACGGGTTTTTCAGCAGAAATAAACATGTTTCTGCAAGTTTGGTCACCCCCATGTAAGTTATGGGGCAGTAACAGCACACTTTTGAAAACGTGTTTTTCAGCCCGAAATAAACGCGTTTTTTCAGACAACTGAATCCCTATGTAACTGCAAGACTCAGAAGAGCCCACACACTCAGCTCTTAACCCCAGTGTGCAGAAAGTGTCAAAACATGATTTTCAGCAGAAATAAACATGTTTCTGCAAGTTTGGTCACCCCCATGTAAGTTATGGGGCAGTAACAGCACACTTTTGAAAACGTGTTTTTCAGCCCGAAATAAACGCGTTTTTTCAGACAACTGAATCCCTATGTAACTGCAAGACTCAGAAGAGCCCACACACTCAGCTCTTAACCCCAGTGTGCAGAAAGTGTCAAAACGTGATTTTCAGCAGAAATAAACATGTTTCTGCAAGTTTGGTCACCCCCATGTAAGTTATGGGGCAGTAACAGCACACTTTTGAAAACGTGTTTTTCATCCCGAAATAAACGCGTTTTTTCAGACAACTGAATCCCTATGTAACTGCAAGGCTCAAAAGAGCCCACACACTCAGCTCTTAACCCCAGTGTGCAGAAAGTGTCAAAACATGATTTTCAGCAGAAATAAACATGTTTCTGCAAGTTTGGTCACCCCCATGTAAGTTATGGGGCAGTAACAGCACACTTTTGAAAACGTGTTTTTCATCCCGAAATAAACGCGATTTTTCAGACAACTGAATCCCTATGTAACTGCAAGACTCAGAAGAGCCCACACACTCAGCTCTTAACCCCAGTGTGCAGAAAGTGTCAAAACGTGTTTTTCAGCAGAAATAAACATGTTTCTGCAAGTTTGGTCACCCCCATGTAAGTTATGGGGCAGTAACAGCACACTTTTGAAAACGTGTTTTTCAGCCCGAAATAAACGCGTTTTTTCAGACATCTGAATCCCTATGTAACTGCAAGGCTCAAAAGAGCCCACACACTCAGCTCTTAACCCCAGTGTGCAGAAAGTGTCAAAACATGATTTTCAGCAGAAATAAACATGTTTCTGCAAGTTTGGTCACCCCCATGTAAGTTATGGGGCAGTAACAGCACACTTTTGAAAACGTGTTTTTCAGCCCGAAATAAACGCGTTTTTTCAGACAACTGAATCCCTATGTAACTGCAAGACTCAGAAGAGCCCACACACTCAGCTCTTAACCCCAGTGTGCAGAAAGTGTCAAAACATGATTTTCAGCAGAAATAAACATGTTTCTGCAAGTTTGGTCAACGCCATGTAAGTTATGGGGCAGTAACAGCACACTTTTGAAAACGTGTTTTTCAGCCCGAAATAAACGCGTTTTTTCAGACAACTGAATCCCTATGTAACTGCAAGGCTCAAAAGAGCCCACACACTCAGCTCTTAACCCCAGTGTGCAGAAAGTGTCAAAACATGTTTTTCAGCAGAAATAAACATGTTTCTGCAAGTTTGGTCACCCCCATGTAAGTTATGGGGCAGTAACAGCACACTTTTGAAAACGTGTTTTTCAGCCCGAAATAAACGCGTTTTTTCAGACAACTGAATCCCTATGTAACTGCAAGACTCAGAAGAGCCCACACACTCAGCTCTTAACCCCAGTGTGCAGAAAGTGTCAAAACGTGTTTTTCAGCAGAAATAAACATGTTTCTGCAAGTTTGGTCACCCCCATGTAAGTTATGGGGCAGTAACAGCACACTTTTGAAAACGTGTTTTTCAGCCCGAAATAAACGCGTTTTTTCAGACAACTGAATCCCTATGTAACTGCAAGGCTCAAAAGAGCCCACACACTCAGCTCTTAACCCCAGTGTGCAGAAAGTGTCAAAACGTGTTTTTCAGCAGAAATAAACATGTTTCTGCAAGTTTGGTCACCCCCATGTAAGTTATGGGGCAGTAACAGCACACTTTTGAAAACGTGTTTTTCAGCCCGAAATAAACGCGTTTTTTCAGACATCTGAATCCCTATGTAACTGCAAGGCTCAAAAGAGCCCACACACTCAGCTCTTAACCCCAGTGTGCAGAAAGTGTCAAAACATGATTTTCAGCAGAAATAAACATGTTTCTGCAAGTTTGGTCACCCCCATGTAAGTTATGGGGCAGTAACAGCACACTTTTGAAAACGTGTTTTTCAGCCCGAAATAAACGCGTTTTTTCAGACAACTGAATCCCTATGTAACTGCAAGACTCAGAAGAGCCCACACACTCAGCTCTTAACCCCAGTGTGCAGAAAGTGTCAAAACATGATTTTCAGCAGAAATAAACATGTTTCTGCAAGTTTGGTCAACGCCATGTAAGTTATGGGGCAGTAACAGCACACTTTTGAAAACGTGTTTTTCAGCCCGAAATAAACGCGTTTTTTCAGACAACTGAATCCCTATGTAACTGCAAGACTCAGAAGAGCCCACACACTCAGCTCTTAACCCCAGTGTGCAGAAAGTGTCAAAACGTGTTTTTCAGCAGAAATAAACATGTTTCTGCAAGTTTGGTCACCCCCATGTAAGTTATGGGGCAGTAACAGCACACTTTTGAAAACGTGTTTTTCAGCCCGAAATAAACGCGTTTTTTCAGACAACTGAATCCCTATGTAACTGCAAGGCTCAAAAGAGCCCACACACTCAGCTCTTAACCCCAGTGTGCAGAAAGTGTCAAAACGTGTTTTTCAGCAGAAATAAACATGTTTCTGCAAGTTTGGTCACCCCCATGTAAGTTATGGGGCAGTAACAGCACACTTTTGAAAACGTGTTTTTCAGCCCGAAATAAACGCGTTTTTTCAGACAACTGAATCCCTATGTAACTGCAAGACTCAGAAGAGCCCACACACTCAGCTCTTAACCCCAGTGTGCAGAAAGTGTCAAAACATGATTTTCAGCAGAAATAAACATGTTTCTGCAAGTTTGGTCACCCCCATGTAAGTTATGGGGCAGTAACAGCACACTTTTGAAAACGTGTTTTTCAGCCCGAAATAAACGCGTTTTTTCAGACAACTGAATCCCTATGTAACTGCAAGACTCAGAAGAGCCCACACACTCAGCTCTTAACCCCAGTGTGCAGAAAGTGTCAAAACGTGTTTTTCAGCAGAAATAAACATGTTTCTGCAAGTTTGGTCACCCCCATGTAAGTTATGGGGCAGTAACAGCACACTTTTGAAAACGTGTTTTTCAGCCTGAAATAAACACGTTTTTTCAGACAACTGAATCCCTATGTAACTGCAAGACTCAGAAGAGCCCACACACTCAGCTCTTAACCCCAGTGTGCAGAAAGTGTCAAAACATGTTTTTCAGCAGAAATAAACATGTTTCTGCAAGTTTGGTCACCCCCATGTAAGTTATGGGGCAGTAACAGCACACTTTTGAAAACGTGTTTTTCAGCCTGAAATAAACACGTTTTTTCAGACAACTGAATCCCTATGTAACTGCAAGACTCAGAAGAGCCCACACACTCAGCTCTTAACCCCAGTGTGCAGAAAGTGTCAAAACATGTTTTTCAGCAGAAATAAACATGTTTCTGCAAGTTTGGTCACCCCCATGTAAGTTATGGGGCAGTAACAGCACACTTTTGAAAACGTGTTTTTCAGCCCGAAATAAACGCGTTTTTTCAGACAACTGAATCCCTATGTAACTGCAAGGCTCAAAAGAGCCCACACACTCAGCTCTTAACCCCAGTGTGCAGAAAGTGTCAAAACGTGTTTTTCAGCAGAAATAAACATGTTTCTGCAGGTTTGGTCACCCCCATGTAAGTTATGGGGCAGTAACAGCACACTTTTGAAAACGTGTTTTTCAGCCTGAAATAAACACGTTTTTTCAGACAACTGAATCCCTATGTAACTGCAAGACTCAGAAGAGCCCACACACTCAGCTCTTAACCCCAGTGTGCAGAAAGTGTCAAAACATGTTTTTCAGCAGAAATAAACATGTTTCTGCAAGTTTGGTCACCCCCATGTAAGTTATGGGGCAGTAACAGCACACTTTTGAAAACGTGTTTTTCAGCCTGAAATAAACACGTTTTTTCAGACAACTGAATCCCTATGTAACTGCAAGACTCAGAAGAGCCCACACACTCAGCTCTTAACCCCAGTGTGCAGAAAGTGTCAAAACATGTTTTTCAGCAGAAATAAACATGTTTCTGCAAGTTTGGTCACCCCCATGTAAGTTATGGGGCAGTAACAGCACACTTTTGAAAACGTGTTTTTCAGCCCGAAATAAACGCGTTTTTTCAGACAACTGAATCCCTATGTAACTGCAAGGCTCAAAAGAGCCCACACACTCAGCTCTTAACCCCAGTGTGCAGAAAGTGTCAAAACGTGTTTTTCAGCAGAAATAAACATGTTTCTGCAGGTTTGGTCACCCCCATGTAAGTTATGGGGCAGTAACAGCACACTTTTGAAAATGTGTTTTTCAGCCCGAAATAAACGCGTTTTTTCAGACAACTGAATCCCTATGTAACTGCAAGACTCAGAAGAGCCCACACACTCAGCTCTTAACCCCAGTGTGCAGAAAGTGTCAAAACGTGATTTTCAGCAGAAATAAACATGTTTCTGCAAGTTTGGTCACCCCCATGTAAGTTATGGGGCAGTAACAGCACACTTTTGAAAACGTGTTTTTCAGCCCGAAATAAACGCGTTTTTTCAGACAACTGAATCCCTATGTAACTGCAAGGCTCAAAAGAGCCCACACACTCAGCTCTTAACCCCAGTGTGCAGAAAGTGTCAAAACGTGTTTTTCAGCAGAAATAAACATGTTTCTGCAGGTTTGGTCACCCCCATGTATGTTATGGGGCAGTAACAGCACACTTTTGAAAACGTGTTATTCAGCCCGAAATAAACACGTTTTTTCAGACAACTGAATCCCTATGTAACTGCAAGGCTCAAAAGAGCCCACACACTCAGCTCTTAACCCCAGTGTGCAGAAAGTGTCAAAACGGGTTTTTCAGCAGAAATAAACATGTTTCTGCAAGTTTGGTCACCCCCATGTAAGTTATGGGGCAGTAACAGCACACTTTTGAAAACGTGTTTTTCAGCCCGAAATAAACGCGTTTTTTCAGACAACTGAATCCCTATGTAACTGCAAGACTCAGAAGAGCCCACACACTCAGCTCTTAACCCCAGTGTGCAGAAAGTGTCAAAACATGATTTTCAGCAGAAATAAACATGTTTCTGCAAGTTTGGTCACCCCCATGTAAGTTATGGGGCAGTAACAGCACACTTTTGAAAACGTGTTTTTCAGCCCGAAATAAACGCGTTTTTTCAGACAACTGAATCCCTATGTAACTGCAAGACTCAGAAGAGCCCACACACTCAGCTCTTAACCCCAGTGTGCAGAAAGTGTCAAAACGTGATTTTCAGCAGAAATAAACATGTTTCTGCAAGTTTGGTCACCCCCATGTAAGTTATGGGGCAGTAACAGCACACTTTTGAAAACGTGTTTTTCATCCCGAAATAAACGCGTTTTTTCAGACAACTGAATCCCTATGTAACTGCAAGGCTCAAAAGAGCCCACACACTCAGCTCTTAACCCCAGTGTGCAGAAAGTGTCAAAACATGATTTTCAGCAGAAATAAACATGTTTCTGCAAGTTTGGTCACCCCCATGTAAGTTATGGGGCAGTAACAGCACACTTTTGAAAACGTGTTTTTCATCCCGAAATAAACGCGATTTTTCAGACAACTGAATCCCTATGTAACTGCAAGACTCAGAAGAGCCCACACACTCAGCTCTTAACCCCAGTGTGCAGAAAGTGTCAAAACGTGTTTTTCAGCAGAAATAAACATGTTTCTGCAAGTTTGGTCACCCCCATGTAAGTTATGGGGCAGTAACAGCACACTTTTGAAAACGTGTTTTTCAGCCCGAAATAAACGCGTTTTTTCAGACATCTGAATCCCTATGTAACTGCAAGGCTCAAAAGAGCCCACACACTCAGCTCTTAACCCCAGTGTGCAGAAAGTGTCAAAACATGATTTTCAGCAGAAATAAACATGTTTCTGCAAGTTTGGTCACCCCCATGTAAGTTATGGGGCAGTAACAGCACACTTTTGAAAACGTGTTTTTCAGCCCGAAATAAACGCGTTTTTTCAGACAACTGAATCCCTATGTAACTGCAAGACTCAGAAGAGCCCACACACTCAGCTCTTAACCCCAGTGTGCAGAAAGTGTCAAAACATGATTTTCAGCAGAAATAAACATGTTTCTGCAAGTTTGGTCAACGCCATGTAAGTTATGGGGCAGTAACAGCACACTTTTGAAAACGTGTTTTTCAGCCCGAAATAAACGCGTTTTTTCAGACAACTGAATCCCTATGTAACTGCAAGGCTCAAAAGAGCCCACACACTCAGCTCTTAACCCCAGTGTGCAGAAAGTGTCAAAACATGTTTTTCAGCAGAAATAAACATGTTTCTGCAAGTTTGGTCACCCCCATGTAAGTTATGGGGCAGTAACAGCACACTTTTGAAAACGTGTTTTTCAGCCCGAAATAAACGCGTTTTTTCAGACAACTGAATCCCTATGTAACTGCAAGACTCAGAAGAGCCCACACACTCAGCTCTTAACCCCAGTGTGCAGAAAGTGTCAAAACGTGTTTTTCAGCAGAAATAAACATGTTTCTGCAAGTTTGGTCACCCCCATGTAAGTTATGGGGCAGTAACAGCACACTTTTGAAAACGTGTTTTTCAGCCCGAAATAAACGCGTTTTTTCAGACAACTGAATCCCTATGTAACTGCAAGGCTCAAAAGAGCCCACACACTCAGCTCTTAACCCCAGTGTGCAGAAAGTGTCAAAACGTGTTTTTCAGCAGAAATAAACATGTTTCTGCAAGTTTGGTCACCCCCATGTAAGTTATGGGGCAGTAACAGCACACTTTTGAAAACGTGTTTTTCAGCCCGAAATAAACGCGTTTTTTCAGACATCTGAATCCCTATGTAACTGCAAGGCTCAAAAGAGCCCACACACTCAGCTCTTAACCCCAGTGTGCAGAAAGTGTCAAAACATGATTTTCAGCAGAAATAAACATGTTTCTGCAAGTTTGGTCACCCCCATGTAAGTTATGGGGCAGTAACAGCACACTTTTGAAAACGTGTTTTTCAGCCCGAAATAAACGCGTTTTTTCAGACAACTGAATCCCTATGTAACTGCAAGACTCAGAAGAGCCCACACACTCAGCTCTTAACCCCAGTGTGCAGAAAGTGTCAAAACATGATTTTCAGCAGAAATAAACATGTTTCTGCAAGTTTGGTCAACGCCATGTAAGTTATGGGGCAGTAACAGCACACTTTTGAAAACGTGTTTTTCAGCCCGAAATAAACGCGTTTTTTCAGACAACTGAATCCCTATGTAACTGCAAGGCTCAAAAGAGCCCACACACTCAGCTCTTAACCCCAGTGTGCAGAAAGTGTCAAAACATGTTTTTCAGCAGAAATAAACATGTTTCTGCAAGTTTGGTCACCCCCATGTAAGTTATGGGGCAGTAACAGCACACTTTTGAAAACGTGTTTTTCAGCCCGAAATAAACGCGTTTTTTCAGACAACTGAATCCCTATGTAACTGCAAGACTCAGAAGAGCCCACACACTCAGCTCTTAACCCCAGTGTGCAGAAAGTGTCAAAACGTGTTTTTCAGCAGAAATAAACATGTTTCTGCAAGTTTGGTCACCCCCATGTAAGTTATGGGGCAGTAACAGCACACTTTTGAAAACGTGTTTTTCAGCCCGAAATAAACGCGTTTTTTCAGACAACTGAATCCCTATGTAACTGCAAGGCTCAAAAGAGCCCACACACTCAACTCTTAACCCCAGTGTGCAGAAAGTGTCAAAACGTGTTTTTCAGCAGAAATAAACATGTTTCTGCAAGTTTGGTCACCCCCATGTAAGTTATGGGGCAGTAACAGCACACTTTTGAAAACGTGTTTTTCAGCCCGAAATAAACGCGTTTTTTCAGACAACTGAATCCCTATGTAACTGCAAGACTCAGAAGAGCCCACACACTCAGCTCTTAACCCCAGTGTGCAGAAAGTGTCAAAACATGATTTTCAGCAGAAATAAACATGTTTCTGCAAGTTTGGTCACCCCCATGTAAGTTATGGGGCAGTAACAGCACACTTTTGAAAACGTGTTTTTCAGCCCGAAATAAACGCGTTTTTTCAGACAACTGAATCCCTATGTAACTGCAAGACTCAGAAGAGCCCACACACTCAGCTCTTAACCCCAGTGTGCAGAAAGTGTCAAAACGTGTTTTTCAGCAGAAATAAACATGTTTCTGCAAGTTTGGTCACCCCCATGTAAGTTATGGGGCAGTAACAGCACACTTTTGAAAACGTGTTTTTCAGCCTGAAATAAACACGTTTTTTCAGACAACTGAATCCCTATGTAACTGCAAGACTCAGAAGAGCCCACACACTCAGCTCTTAACCCCAGTGTGCAGAAAGTGTCAAAACATGTTTTTCAGCAGAAATAAACATGTTTCTGCAAGTTTGGTCACCCCCATGTAAGTTATGGGGCAGTAACAGCACACTTTTGAAAACGTGTTTTTCAGCCTGAAATAAACACGTTTTTTCAGACAACTGAATCCCTATGTAACTGCAAGACTCAGAAGAGCCCACACACTCAGCTCTTAACCCCAGTGTGCAGAAAGTGTCAAAACATGTTTTTCAGCAGAAATAAACATGTTTCTGCAAGTTTGGTCACCCCCATGTAAGTTATGGGGCAGTAACAGCACACTTTTGAAAACGTGTTTTTCAGCCCGAAATAAACGCGTTTTTTCAGACAACTGAATCCCTATGTAACTGCAAGGCTCAAAAGAGCCCACACACTCAGCTCTTAACCCCAGTGTGCAGAAAGTGTCAAAACGTGTTTTTCAGCAGAAATAAACATGTTTCTGCAGGTTTGGTCACCCCCATGTAAGTTATGGGGCAGTAACAGCACACTTTTGAAAATGTGTTTTTCAGCCCGAAATAAACGCGTTTTTTCAGACAACTGAATCCCTATGTAACTGCAAGACTCAGAAGAGCCCACACACTCAGCTCTTAACCCCAGTGTGCAGAAAGTGTCAAAACGTGATTTTCAGCAGAAATAAACATGTTTCTGCAAGTTTGGTCACCCCCCATGTAAGTTATGGGGCAGTAACAGCACACTTTTGAAAACGTGTTTTTCAGCCCGAAATAAACGCGTTTTTTCAGACAACTGAATCCCTATGTAACTGCAAGGCTCAAAAGAGCCCACACACTCAGCTCTTAACCCCAGTGTGCAGAAAGTGTCAAAACGTGTTTTTCAGCAGAAATAAACATGTTTCTGCAGGTTTGGTCACCCCCATGTATGTTATGGGGCAGTAACAGCACACTTTTGAAAACGTGTTATTCAGCCCGAAATAAACACGTTTTTTCAGACAACTGAATCCCTATGTAACTGCAAGGCTCAAAAGAGCCCACACACTCAGCTCTTAACCCCAGTGTGCAGAAAGTGTCAAAACGGGTTTTTCAGCAGAAATAAACATGTTTCTGCAAGTTTGGTCACCCCCATGTAAGTTATGGGGCAGTAACAGCACACTTTTGAAAACGTGTTTTTCAGCCCGAAATAAACGCGTTTTTTCAGACAACTGAATCCCTATGTAACTGCAAGACTCAGAAGAGCCCACACACTCAGCTCTTAACCCCAGTGTGCAGAAAGTGTCAAAACATGATTTTCAGCAGAAATAAACATGTTTCTGCAAGTTTGGTCACCCCCATATAAGTTATGGGGCAGTAACAGCACACTTTTGAAAACGTGTTTTTCAGCCCGAAATAAACGCGTTTTTTCAGACAACTGAATCCCTATGTAACTGCAAGACTCAGAAGAGCCCACACACTCAGCTCTTAACCCCAGTGTGCAGAAAGTGTCAAAACGTGATTTTCAGCAGAAATAAACATGTTTCTGCAAGTTTGGTCACCCCCATGTAAGTTATGGGGCAGTAACAGCACACTTTTGAAAACGTGTTTTTCAGCCCGAAATAAACGCGTTTTTTCAGACAACTGAATCCCTATGTAACTGCAAGGCTCAAAAGAGCCCACACACTCAGCTCTTAACCCCAGTGTGCAGAAAGTGTCAAAACATGATTTTCAGCAGAAATAAACATGTTTCTGCAAGTTTGGTCACCCCCATGTAAGTTATGGGGCAGTAACAGCACACTTTTGAAAACGTGTTTTTCATCCCGAAATAAACGCGATTTTTCAGACAACTGAATCCCTATGTAACTGCAAGACTCAGAAGAGCCCACACACTCAGCTCTTAACCCCAGTGTGCAGAAAGTGTCAAAACGTGTTTTTCAGCAGAAATAAACATGTTTCTGCAAGTTTGGTCACCCCCATGTAAGTTATGGGGCAGTAACAGCACACTTTTGAAAACGTGTTTTTCAGCCTGAAATAAACACGTTTTTTCAGACAACTGAATCCCTATGTAACTGCAAGACTCAGAAGAGCCCACACACTCAGCTCTTAACCCCAGTGTGCAGAAAGTGTCAAAACATGATTTTCAGCAGAAATAAACATGTTTCTGCAAGTTTGGTCACCCCCATGTAAGTTATGGGGCAGTAACAGCACACTTTTGAAAACGTGTTTTTCAGCCCGAAATAAACGCGTTTTTTCAGACAACTGAATCCCTATGTAACTGCAAGGCTCAAAAGAGCCCACACACTCAGCTCTTAACCCCAGTGTGCAGAAAGTGTCAAAACGTGTTTTTCAGCAGAAATAAACATGTTTCTGCAAGTTTGGTCACCCCCATGTAAGTTATGGGGCAGTAACAGCACACTTTTGAAAACGTGTTTTTCAGCCCGAAATAAACGCGTTTTTTCAGACATCTGAATCCCTATGTAACTGCAAGGCTCAAAAGAGCCCACACACTCAGCTCTTAACCCCAGTGTGCAGAAAGTGTCAAAACATGATTTTCAGCAGAAATAAACATGTTTCTGCAAGTTTGGTCACCCCCATGTAAGTTATGGGGCAGTAACAGCACACTTTTGAAAACGTGTTTTTCAGCCCGAAATAAACGCGTTTTTTCAGACAACTGAATCCCTATGTAACTGCAAGACTCAGAAGAGCCCACACACTCAGCTCTTAACCCCAGTGTGCAGAAAGTGTCAAAACATGATTTTCAGCAGAAATAAACATGTTTCTGCAAGTTTGGTCAACGCCATGTAAGTTATGGGGCAGTAACAGCACACTTTTGAAAACGTGTTTTTCAGCCCGAAATAAACGCGTTTTTTCAGACAACTGAATCCCTATGTAACTGCAAGGCTCAAAAGAGCCCACACACTCAGCTCTTAACCCCAGTGTGCAGAAAGTGTCAAAACATGTTTTTCAGCAGAAATAAACATGTTTCTGCAAGTTTGGTCACCCCCATGTAAGTTATGGGGCAGTAACAGCACACTTTTGAAAACGTGTTTTTCAGCCCGAAATAAACGCGTTTTTTCAGACAACTGAATCCCTATGTAACTGCAAGACTCAGAAGAGCCCACACACTCAGCTCTTAACCCCAGTGTGCAGAAAGTGTCAAAACGTGTTTTTCAGCAGAAATAAACATGTTTCTGCAAGTTTGGTCACCCCCATGTAAGTTATGGGGCAGTAACAGCACACTTTTGAAAACGTGTTTTTCAGCCCGAAATAAACGCGTTTTTTCAGACAACTGAATCCCTATGTAACTGCAAGGCTCAAAAGAGCCCACACACTCAGCTCTTAACCCCAGTGTGCAGAAAGTGTCAAAACGTGTTTTTCAGCAGAAATAAACATGTTTCTGCAAGTTTGGTCACCCCCATGTAAGTTATGGGGCAGTAACAGCACACTTTTGAAAACGTGTTTTTCAGCCCGAAATAAACGCGTTTTTTCAGACATCTGAATCCCTATGTAACTGCAAGGCTCAAAAGAGCCCACACACTCAGCTCTTAACCCCAGTGTGCAGAAAGTGTCAAAACATGATTTTCAGCAGAAATAAACATGTTTCTGCAAGTTTGGTCACCCCCATGTAAGTTATGGGGCAGTAACAGCACACTTTTGAAAACGTGTTTTTCAGCCCGAAATAAACGCGTTTTTTCAGACAACTGAATCCCTATGTAACTGCAAGACTCAGAAGAGCCCACACACTCAGCTCTTAACCCCAGTGTGCAGAAAGTGTCAAAACATGATTTTCAGCAGAAATAAACATGTTTCTGCAAGTTTGGTCAACGCCATGTAAGTTATGGGGCAGTAACAGCACACTTTTGAAAACGTGTTTTTCAGCCCGAAATAAACGCGTTTTTTCAGACAACTGAATCCCTATGTAACTGCAAGGCTCAAAAGAGCCCACACACTCAGCTCTTAACCCCAGTGTGCAGAAAGTGTCAAAACATGTTTTTCAGCAGAAATAAACATGTTTCTGCAAGTTTGGTCACCCCCATGTAAGTTATGGGGCAGTAACAGCACACTTTTGAAAACGTGTTTTTCAGCCCGAAATAAACGCGTTTTTTCAGACAACTGAATCCCTATGTAACTGCAAGACTCAGAAGAGCCCACACACTCAGCTCTTAACCCCAGTGTGCAGAAAGTGTCAAAACGTGTTTTTCAGCAGAAATAAACATGTTTCTGCAAGTTTGGTCACCCCCATGTAAGTTATGGGGCAGTAACAGCACACTTTTGAAAACGTGTTTTTCAGCCCGAAATAAACGCGTTTTTTCAGACAACTGAATCCCTATGTAACTGCAAGGCTCAAAAGAGCCCACACACTCAGCTCTTAACCCCAGTGTGCAGAAAGTGTCAAAACGTGTTTTTCAGCAGAAATAAACATGTTTCTGCAAGTTTGGTCACCCCCATGTAAGTTATGGGGCAGTAACAGCACACTTTTGAAAACGTGTTTTTCAGCCCGAAATAAACGCGTTTTTTCAGACAACTGAATCCCTATGTAACTGCAAGACTCAGAAGAGCCCACACACTCAGCTCTTAACCCCAGTGTGCAGAAAGTGTCAAAACATGATTTTCAGCAGAAATAAACATGTTTCTGCAAGTTTGGTCACCCCCATGTAAGTTATGGGGCAGTAACAGCACACTTTTGAAAACGTGTTTTTCAGCCCGAAATAAACGCGTTTTTTCAGACAACTGAATCCCTATGTAACTGCAAGACTCAGAAGAGCCCACACACTCAGCTCTTAACCCCAGTGTGCAGAAAGTGTCAAAACGTGTTTTTCAGCAGAAATAAACATGTTTCTGCAAGTTTGGTCACCCCCATGTAAGTTATGGGGCAGTAACAGCACACTTTTGAAAACGTGTTTTTCAGCCTGAAATAAACACGTTTTTTCAGACAACTGAATCCCTATGTAACTGCAAGACTCAGAAGAGCCCACACACTCAGCTCTTAACCCCAGTGTGCAGAAAGTGTCAAAACATGATTTTCAGCAGAAATAAACATGTTTCTGCAAGTTTGGTCAACCCCATGTAAATTATGGGGCAGTAACAGCACACTTTTGAAAACGTGTTTTTCAGCCCGAAATAAACGCGTTTTTTCAGACAACTGAATCCCTATGTAACTGCAAGGCTCAAAAGAGCCCACACACTCAGCTCTTAACCCCAGTGTGCAGAAAGTGTCAAAACATGTTTTTCAGCAGAAATAAACATGTTTCTGCAAGTTTGGTCACCCCCATGTAAGTTATGGGGCAGTAACAGCACACTTTTGAAAACGTGTTTTTCAGCCCGAAATAAACGCGTTTTTTCAGACAACTGAATCCCTATGTAACTGCAAGGCTCAAAAGAGCCCACACACTCAGCTCTTAACCCCAGTGTGCAGAAAGTGTCAAAACATGATTTTCAGCAGAAATAAACATGTTTCTGCAAGTTTGGTCACCCCCATGTAAGTTATGGGGCAGTAACAGCACACTTTTGAAAACGTGTTTTTCAGCCCGAAATAAACGCGTTTTTTCAGACAACTGAATCCCTATGTAACTGCAAGACTCAGAAGAGCCCACACACTCAGCTCTTAACCCCAGTGTGCAGAAAGTGTCAAAACGTGTTTTTCAGCAGAAATAAACATGTTTCTGCAAGTTTGGTCACCCCCATGTAAGTTATGGGGCAGTAACAGCACACTTTTGAAAACGTGTTTTTCAGCCCGAAATAAACGCGTTTTTTCAGACAACTGAATCCCTATGTAACTGCAAGACTCAGAAGAGCCCACACACTCAGCTCTTAACCCCAGTGTGCAGAAAGTGTCAAAACGTGTTTTTCAGCAGAAATAAACATGTTTCTGCAAGTTTGGTCACCCCCATGTAAGTTATGGGGCAGTAACAGCACACTTTTGAAAACGTGTTTTTCAGCCCGAAATAAACGCGTTTTTTCAGACAACTGAATCCCTATGTAACTGCAAGGCTCAAAAGAGCCCACACACTCAGCTCTTAACCCCAGTGTGCAGAAAGAGTCAAAACATGATTTTCAGCAGAAATAAACATGTTTCTGCAAGTTTGGTCACCCCCATGTAAGTTATGGGGCAGTAACAGCACACTTTTTAAAACGTGTTTTTCAGCCCGAAATAAACGCGTTTTTTCAGACAACTGAATCCCTATGTAACTGCAAGGCTCAAAAGAGCCCACACACTCAGCTCTTAACCCCAGTGTGCAGAAAGTGTCAAAACATGATTTTCAGCAGAAATAAACATGTTTCTGCAAGTTTGGTCACCCCCATGTAAGTTATGGGGCAGTAACAGCACACTTTTGAAAACGTGTTTTTCAGCCCGAAATAAACGCGTTTTTTCAGACAACTGAATCCCTATGTAACTGCAAGACTCAGAAGAGCCCACACACTCAGCTCTTAACCCCAGTGTGCAGAAAGTGTCAAAACGTGTTTTTCAGCAGAAATAAACATGTTTCTACAAGTTTGGTCACCCCCATGTAAGTTATGGGGCAGTAACAGCACACTTTTGAAAACGTGTTTTTCAGCCCCAAATAAACACGTTTTTTCAGACAACTGAATCCCTATGTAACTGCAAGGCTCAAAAGAGCCCACACACTCAGCTCTTAACCCCAGTGTGCAGAAAGTGTCAAAACATGATTTTCAGCAGAAATAAACATGTTTCTGCAAGTTTGGTCACCCCCATGTAAGTTATGGGGCAGTAACAGCACACTTTTTAAAACTTGTTTTTCAGCCCGAAATAAACGCGTTTTTTCAGACAACTGAATCCCTATGTAACTGCAAGGCTCAAAAGAGCCCACACACTCAGCTCTTAACCCCAGTGTGCAGAAAGTGTCAAAACATGATTTTCAGCAGAAATAAACATGTTTCTGCAAGTTTGGTCACCCCCATGTAAGTTATGGGGCAGTAACAGCACACTTTTGAAAACGTGTTTTTCAGCCCGAAATAAACGCGTTTTTTCAGACAACTGAATCCCTATGTAACTGCAAGACTCAGAAGAGCCCACACACTCAGCTCTTAACCCCAGTGTGCAGAAAGTGTCAAAACGTGTTTTTCAGCAGAAATAAACATGTTTCTGCAAGTTTGGTCACCCCCATGTAAGTTATGGGGCAGTAACAGCACACTTTTGAAAACGTGTTTTTCAGCCCGAAATAAACGCGTTTTTTCAGACAACTGAATCCCTATGTAACTGGAAGACTCAGAAGAGCCCACACACTCAGCTCTTAACCCCAGTGTGCAGAAAGTGTCAAAACGTGTTTTTCAGCAGAAATAAACATGTTTCTGCAAGTTTGGTCACCCCCATGTAAGTTATGGGGCAGTAACAGCACACTTTTGAAAACGTGTTTTTCAGCCCGAAATAAACGCGTTTTTTCAGACAACTGAATCCCTATGTAACTGCAAGGCTCAAAAGAGCCCACACACTCAGCTTTTAACCCCAGTGTGCAGAAAGTGTCAAAACGTGTTTTTCAGCAGAAATAAACATGTTTCTGCAAGTTTGGTCACCCCCATGTAAGTTATGGGGCAGTAACAGCACACTTTTGAAAACGTGTTTTTCAGCCTGAAATAAACACGTTTTTTCAGACAACTGAATCCCTATGTAACTGCAAGACTCAGAAGAGCCCACACACTCAGCTCTTAACCCCAGTGTGCAGAAAGTGTCAAAACATGATTTTCAGCAGAAATAAACATGTTTCTGCAAGTTTGGTCACCCCCATGTAAGTTATGGGGCAGTAACAGCACACTTTTGAAAACGTGTTTTTCAGCCCGAAATAAACGCGTTTTTTCAGACAACTGAATCCCTATGTAACTGCAAGGCTCAAAAGAGCCCACACACTCAGCTCTTAACCCCAGTGTGCAGAAAGTGTCAAAACATGATTTTCAGCAGAAATAAACATGTTTCTGCAAGTTTGGTCAACGCCATGTAAGTTATGGGGCAGTAACAGCACACTTTTGAAAACGTGTTTTTCAGCCCGAAATAAACGCGTTTTTTCAGACAACTGAATCCCTATGTAACTGCAAGGCTCAAAAGAGCCCACACACTCAGCTCTTAACCCCAGTGTGCAGAAAGTGTCAAAACATGTTTTTCAGCAGAAATAAACATGTTTCTGCAAGTTTGGTCACCCCCATGTAAGTTATGGGGCAGTAACAGCACACTTTTGAAAACGTGTTTTTCAGCCCGAAATAAACGCGTTTTTTCAGACAACTGAATCCCTATGTAACTGCAAGACTCAGAAGAGCCCACACACTCAGCTCTTAACCCCAGTGTGCAGAAAGTGTCAAAACGTGTTTTTCAGCAGAAATAAACATGTTTCTGCAAGTTTGGTCACCCCCATGTAAGTTATGGGGCAGTAACAGCACACTTTTGAAAACGTGTTTTTCAGCCCGAAATAAACGCGTTTTTTCAGACAACTGAATCCCTATGTAACTGCAAGGCTCAAAAGAGCCCACACACTCAGCTCTTAACCCCAGTGTGCAGAAAGTGTCAAAACGTGTTTTTCAGCAGAAATAAACATGTTTCTGCAAGTTTGGTCACCCCCATGTAAGTTATGGGGCAGTAACAGCACACTTTTGAAAACGTGTTTTTCAGCCCGAAATAAACGCGTTTTTTCAGACAACTGAATCCCTATGTAACTGCAAGACTCAGAAGAGCCCACACACTCAGCTCTTAACCCCAGTGTGCAGAAAGTGTCAAAACATGATTTTCAGCAGAAATAAACATGTTTCTGCAAGTTTGGTCACCCCCATGTAAGTTATGGGGCAGTAACAGCACACTTTTGAAAACGTGTTTTTCAGCCCGAAATAAACGCGTTTTTTCAGACAACTGAATCCCTATGTAACTGCAAGACTCAGAAGAGCCCACACACTCAGCTCTTAACCCCAGTGTGCAGAAAGTGTCAAAACGTGTTTTTCAGCAGAAATAAACATGTTTCTGCAAGTTTGGTCACCCCCATGTAAGTTATGGGGCAGTAACAGCACACTTTTGAAAACGTGTTTTTCAGCCTGAAATAAACACGTTTTTTCAGACAACTGAATCCCTATGTAACTGCAAGACTCAGAAGAGCCCACACACTCAGCTCTTAACCCCAGTGTGCAGAAAGTGTCAAAACATGATTTTCAGCAGAAATAAACATGTTTCTGCAAGTTTGGTCAACCCCATGTAAATTATGGGGCAGTAACAGCACACTTTTGAAAACGTGTTTTTCAGCCCGAAATAAACGCGTTTTTTCAGACAACTGAATCCCTATGTAACTGCAAGGCTCAAAAGAGCCCACACACTCAGCTCTTAACCCCAGTGTGCAGAAAGTGTCAAAACATGTTTTTCAGCAGAAATAAACATGTTTCTGCAAGTTTGGTCACCCCCATGTAAGTTATGGGGCAGTAACAGCACACTTTTGAAAACGTGTTTTTCAGCCCGAAATAAACGCGTTTTTTCAGACAACTGAATCCCTATGTAACTGCAAGGCTCAAAAGAGCCCACACACTCAGCTCTTAACCCCAGTGTGCAGAAAGTGTCAAAACATGATTTTCAGCAGAAATAAACATGTTTCTGCAAGTTTGGTCACCCCCATGTAAGTTATGGGGCAGTAACAGCACACTTTTGAAAACGTGTTTTTCAGCCCGAAATAAACGCGTTTTTTCAGACAACTGAATCCCTATGTAACTGCAAGACTCAGAAGAGCCCACACACTCAGCTCTTAACCCCAGTGTGCAGAAAGTGTCAAAACGTGTTTTTCAGCAGAAATAAACATGTTTCTGCAAGTTTGGTCACCCCCATGTAAGTTATGGGGCAGTAACAGCACACTTTTGAAAACGTGTTTTTCAGCCCGAAATAAACGCGTTTTTTCAGACAACTGAATCCCTATGTAACTGCAAGACTCAGAAGAGCCCACACACTCAGCTCTTAACCCCAGTGTGCAGAAAGTGTCAAAACGTGTTTTTCAGCAGAAATAAACATGTTTCTGCAAGTTTGGTCACCCCCATGTAAGTTATGGGGCAGTAACAGCACACTTTTGAAAACGTGTTTTTCAGCCCGAAATAAACGCGTTTTTTCAGACAACTGAATCCCTATGTAACTGCAAGGCTCAAAAGAGCCCACACACTCAGCTCTTAACCCCAGTGTGCAGAAAGAGTCAAAACATGATTTTCAGCAGAAATAAACATGTTTCTGCAAGTTTGGTCACCCCCATGTAAGTTATGGGGCAGTAACAGCACACTTTTTAAAACGTGTTTTTCAGCCCGAAATAAACGCGTTTTTTCAGACAACTGAATCCCTATGTAACTGCAAGGCTCAAAAGAGCCCACACACTCAGCTCTTAACCCCAGTGTGCAGAAAGTGTCAAAACATGATTTTCAGCAGAAATAAACATGTTTCTGCAAGTTTGGTCACCCCCATGTAAGTTATGGGGCAGTAACAGCACACTTTTGAAAACGTGTTTTTCAGCCCGAAATAAACGCGTTTTTTCAGACAACTGAATCCCTATGTAACTGCAAGACTCAGAAGAGCCCACACACTCAGCTCTTAACCCCAGTGTGCAGAAAGTGTCAAAACGTGTTTTTCAGCAGAAATAAACATGTTTCTACAAGTTTGGTCACCCCCATGTAAGTTATGGGGCAGTAACAGCACACTTTTGAAAACGTGTTTTTCAGCCCCAAATAAACACGTTTTTTCAGACAACTGAATCCCTATGTAACTGCAAGGCTCAAAAGAGCCCACACACTCAGCTCTTAACCCCAGTGTGCAGAAAGTGTCAAAACATGATTTTCAGCAGAAATAAACATGTTTCTGCAAGTTTGGTCACCCCCATGTAAGTTATGGGGCAGTAACAGCACACTTTTTAAAACTTGTTTTTCAGCCCGAAATAAACGCGTTTTTTCAGACAACTGAATCCCTATGTAACTGCAAGGCTCAAAAGAGCCCACACACTCAGCTCTTAACCCCAGTGTGCAGAAAGTGTCAAAACATGATTTTCAGCAGAAATAAACATGTTTCTGCAAGTTTGGTCACCCCCATGTAAGTTATGGGGCAGTAACAGCACACTTTTGAAAACGTGTTTTTCAGCCCGAAATAAACGCGTTTTTTCAGACAACTGAATCCCTATGTAACTGCAAGACTCAGAAGAGCCCACACACTCAGCTCTTAACCCCAGTGTGCAGAAAGTGTCAAAACGTGTTTTTCAGCAGAAATAAACATGTTTCTGCAAGTTTGGTCACCCCCATGTAAGTTATGGGGCAGTAACAGCACACTTTTGAAAACGTGTTTTTCAGCCCGAAATAAACGCGTTTTTTCAGACAACTGAATCCCTATGTAACTGGAAGACTCAGAAGAGCCCACACACTCAGCTCTTAACCCCAGTGTGCAGAAAGTGTCAAAACGTGTTTTTCAGCAGAAATAAACATGTTTCTGCAAGTTTGGTCACCCCCATGTAAGTTATGGGGCAGTAACAGCACACTTTTGAAAACGTGTTTTTCAGCCCGAAATAAACGCGTTTTTTCAGACAACTGAATCCCTATGTAACTGCAAGGCTCAAAAGAGCCCACACACTCAGCTCTTAACCCCAGTGTGCAGAAAGTGTCAAAACGTGTTTTTCAGCAGAAATAAACATGTTTCTGCAAGTTTGGTCACCCCCATGTAAGTTATGGGGCAGTAACAGCACACTTTTGAAAACGTGTTTTTCAGCCTGAAATAAACACGTTTTTTCAGACAACTGAATCCCTATGTAACTGCAAGACTCAGAAGAGCCCACACACTCAGCTCTTAACCCCAGTGTGCAGAAAGTGTCAAAACATGATTTTCAGCAGAAATAAACATGTTTCTGCAAGTTTGGTCACCCCCATGTAAGTTATGGGGCAGTAACAGCACACTTTTGAAAACGTGTTTTTCAGCCCGAAATAAACGCGTTTTTTCAGACAACTGAATCCCTATGTAACTGCAAGGCTCAAAAGAGCCCACACACTCAGCTCTTAACCCCAGTGTGCAGAAAGTGTCAAAACGTGTTTTTCAGCAGAAATAAACATGTTTCTGCAAGTTTGGTCACCCCCATGTAAGTTATGGGGCAGTAACAGCACACTTTTGAAAACGTGTTTTTCAGACTGAAATAAACACGTTTTTTCAGACAACTGAATCCCTATGTAACTGCAAGACTCAGAAGAGCCCACACACTCAGCTCTTAACCCCAGTGTGCAGAAAGTGTCAAAACATGATTTTCAGCAGAAATAAACATGTTTCTGCAAGTTTGGTCACCCCCATGTAAGTTATGGGGCAGTAACAGCACACTTTTGAAAACGTGTTTTTCAGCCCGAAATAAACGCGTTTTTTCAGACAACTGAATCCCTATGTAACTGCAAGACTCAGAAGAGCCCACACACTCAGCTCTTAACCCCAGTGTGCAGAAAGTGTCAAAACGTGTTTTTCAGCAGAAATAAACATGTTTCTGCAAGTTTGGTCACCCCCATGTAAGTTATGGGGCAGTAACAGCACACTTTTGAAAACGTGTTTTTCAGCCCGAAATAAACGCGTTTTTTCAGACAACTGAATCCCTATGTAACTGCAAGACTCAGAAGAGCCCACACACTCAGCTCTTAACCCCAGTGTGCAGAAAGTGTCAAAACATGATTTTCAGCAGAAATAAACATGTTTCTGCAAGTTTGGTCACCCCCATGTAAGTTATGGGGCAGTAACAGCACA
The DNA here is from genome assembly GCF_059453375.1 of Lepisosteus platostomus. Taxonomy (NCBI): domain Eukaryota; kingdom Metazoa; phylum Chordata; class Actinopteri; order Semionotiformes; family Lepisosteidae; genus Lepisosteus; species Lepisosteus platostomus. The sequence continues at coordinate 284,951 of NW_028291670.1, forward strand.
CTTTTGAAAACGTGTTTTTCAGCCCGAAATAAACGCGTTTTTTCAGACAACTGAATCCCTATGTAACTGCAAGACTCAGAAGAGCCCACACACTCAGCTCTTAACCCCAGTGTGCAGAAAGTGTCAAAACATGTTTTTCAGCAGAAATAAACATGTTTCTGCAAGTTTGGTCACCCCCATGTAAGTTATGGGGCAGTAACAGCACACTTTTGAAAACGTGTTTTTCAGCCTGAAATAAACACGTTTTTTCAGACAACTGAATCCCTATGTAACTGCAAGACTCAGAAGAGCCCACACACTCAGCTCTTAACCCCAGTGTGCAGAAAGTGTCAAAACGTGTTTTTCAGCAGAAATAAACATGTTTCTGCAAGTTTGGTCACCCCCATGTAAGTTATGGGGCAGTAACAGCACACTTTTGAAAACGTGTTTTTCAGCCTGAAATAAACACGTTTTTTCAGACAACTGAATCCCTATGTAACTGCAAGACTCAGAAGAGCCCACACACTCAGCTCTTAACCCCAGTGTGCAGAAAGTGTCAAAACATGTTTTTCAGCAGAAATAAACATGTTTCTGCAAGTTTGGTCACCCCCATGTAAGTTATGGGGCAGTAACAGCACACTTTTGAAAACGTGTTTTTCAGCCCGAAATAAACGCGTTTTTTCAGACAACTGAATCCCTATGTAACTGCAAGACTCAGAAGAGCCCACACACTCAGCTCTTAACCCCAGTGTGCAGAAAGTGTCAAAACGTGTTTTTCAGCAGAAATAAACATGTTTCTGCAAGTTTGGTCACCCCCATGTAAGTTATGGGGCAGTAACAGCACACTTTTGAAAACGTGTTTTTCAGCCCGAAATAAACGCGTTTTTTCAGACAACTGAATCCCTATGTAACTGCAAGGCTCAAAAGAGCCCACACACTCAGCTCTTAACCCCAGTGTGCAGAAAGTGTCAAAACGTGTTTTTCAGCAGAAATAAACATGTTTCTGCAAGTTTGGTCACCCCCATGTAAGTTATGGGGCAGTAACAGCACACTTTTGAAAACGTGTTTTTCAGACTGAAATAAACACGTTTTTTCAGACAACTGAATCCCTATGTAACTGCAAGACTCAGAAGAGCCCACACACTCAGCTCTTAACCCCAGTGTGCAGAAAGTGTCAAAACATGATTTTCAGCAGAAATAAACATGTTTCTGCAAGTTTGGTCACCCCCATGTAAGTTATGGGGCAGTAACAGCACACTTTTGAAAACGTGTTTTTCAGCCCGAAATAAACGCGTTTTTTCAGACAACTGAATCCCTATGTAACTGCAAGACTCAGAAGAGCCCACACACTCAGCTCTTAACCCCAGTGTGCAGAAAGTGTCAAAACGTGTTTTTCAGCAGAAATAAACATGTTTCTGCAAGTTTGGTCACCCCCATGTAAGTTATGGGGCAGTAACAGCACACTTTTGAAAACGTGTTTTTCAGCCCGAAATAAACGCGTTTTTTCAGACAACTGAATCCCTATGTAACTGCAAGACTCAGAAGAGCCCACACACTCAGCTCTTAACCCCAGTGTGCAGAAAGTGTCAAAACATGATTTTCAGCAGAAATAAACATGTTTCTGCAAGTTTGGTCACCCCCATGTAAGTTATGGGGCAGTAACAGCACACTTTTGAAAACGTGTTTTTCAGCCCGAAATAAACGCGTTTTTTCAGACAACTGAATCCCTATGTAACTGCAAGACTCAGAAGAGCCCACACACTCAGCTCTTAACCCCAGTGTGCAGAAAGTGTCAAAACATGTTTTTCAGCAGAAATAAACATGTTTCTGCAAGTTTGGTCACCCCCATGTAAGTTATGGGGCAGTAACAGCACACTTTTGAAAACGTGTTTTTCAGCCTGAAATAAACACGTTTTTTCAGACAACTGAATCCCTATGTAACTGCAAGACTCAGAAGAGCCCACACACTCAGCTCTTAACCCCAGTGTGCAGAAAGTGTCAAAACGTGTTTTTCAGCAGAAATAAACATGTTTCTGCAAGTTTGGTCACCCCCATGTAAGTTATGGGGCAGTAACAGCACACTTTTGAAAACGTGTTTTTCAGCCTGAAATAAACACGTTTTTTCAGACAACTGAATCCCTATGTAACTGCAAGACTCAGAAGAGCCCACACACTCAGCTCTTAACCCCAGTGTGCAGAAAGTGTCAAAACATGTTTTTCAGCAGAAATAAACATGTTTCTGCAAGTTTGGTCACCCCCATGTAAGTTATGGGGCAGTAACAGCACACTTTTGAAAACGTGTTTTTCAGCCCGAAATAAACGCGTTTTTTCAGACAACTGAATCCCTATGTAACTGCAAGACTCAGAAGAGCCCACACACTCAGCTCTTAACCCCAGTGTGCAGAAAGTGTCAAAACGTGTTTTTCAGCAGAAATAAACATGTTTCTGCAAGTTTGGTCACCCCCATGTAAGTTATGGGGCAGTAACAGCACACTTTTGAAAACGTGTTTTTCAGCCCGAAATAAACGCGTTTTTTCAGACAACTGAATCCCTATGTAACTGCAAGGCTCAAAAGAGCCCACACACTCAGCTCTTAACCCCAGTGTGCAGAAAGTGTCAAAACGTGTTTTTCAGCAGAAATAAACATGTTTCTGCAAGTTTGGTCACCCCCATGTAAGTTATGGGGCAGTAACAGCACACTTTTGAAAACGTGTTTTTTCAGCCCGAAATAAACGCGTTTTTTCAGACAACTGAATCCCTATGTAACTGCAAGACTCAGAAGAGCCCACACACTCAGCTCTTAACCCCAGTGTGCAGAAAGTGTCAAAACGTGTTTTTCAGCAGAAATAAACATGTTTCTGCAAGTTTGGTCACCCCCATGTAAGTTATGGGGCAGTAACAGCACACTTTTGAAAACGTGTTTTTCAGCCTGAAATAAACACGTTTTTTCAGACAACTGAATCCCTATGTAACTGCAAGACTCAGAAGAGCCCACACACTCAGCTCTTAACCCCAGTGTGCAGAAAGTGTCAAAACATGATTTTCAGCAGAAATAAACATGTTTCTGCAAGTTTGGTCAACCCCATGTAAGTTATGGGGCAGTAACAGCACACTTTTGAAAACGTGTTTTTCAGCCCGAAATAAACGCGTTTTTTCAGACAACTGAATCCCTATGTAACTGCAAGGCTCAAAAGAGCCCACACACTCAGCTCTTAACCCCAGTGTGCAGAAAGTGTCAAAACATGTTTTTCAGCAGAAATAAACATGTTTCTGCAAGTTTGGTCACCCCCATGTAAGTTATGGGGCAGTAACAGCACACTTTTGAAAACGTGTTTTTCAGCCCGAAATAAACGCGTTTTTTCAGACAACTGAATCCCTATGTAACTGCAAGGCTCAAAAGAGCCCACACACTCAGCTCTTAACCCCAGTGTGCAGAAAGTGTCAAAACATGATTTTCAGCAGAAATAAACATGTTTCTGCAAGTTTGGTCACCCCCATGTAAGTTATGGGGCAGTAACAGCACACTTTTGAAAACGTGTTTTTCAGCCCGAAATAAACGCGTTTTTTCAGACAACTGAATCCCTATGTAACTGCAAGACTCAGAAGAGCCCACACACTCAGCTCTTAACCCCAGTGTGCAGAAAGTGTCAAAACGTGTTTTTCAGCAGAAATAAACATGTTTCTGCAAGTTTGGTCACCCCCATGTAAGTTATGGGGCAGTAACAGCACACTTTTGAAAACGTGTTTTTCAGCCCGAAATAAATGCGTTTTTTCAGACAACTGAATCCCTATGTAACTGCAAGGCTCAAAAGAGCCCACACACTCAGCTCTTAACCCCAGTGTGCAGAAAGAGTCAAAACGTGTTTTTCAGCAGAAATAAACATGTTTCTGCAAGTTTGGTCACCCCCATGTAAGTTATGGGGCAGTAACAGCACACTTTTGAAAACGTGTTTTTCAGCCCGAAATAAACGCGTTTTTTCAGACAACTGAATCCCTATGTAACTGCAAGGCTCAAAAGAGCCCACACACTCAGCTCTTAACCCCAGTGTGCAGAAAGAGTCAAAACATGATTTTCAGCAGAAATAAACATGTTTCTGCAAGTTTGGTCACCCCCATGTAAGTTATGGAACAGTAACAGCACACTTTTTAAAACGTGTTTTTCAGCCCGAAATAAACGCGTTTTTTCAGACAACTGAATCCCTATGTAACTGCAAGACTCAGAAGAGCCCACACACTCAGCTCTTAACCCCAGTGTGCAGAAAGTGTCAAAACGTGTTTTTCAGCAGAAATAAACATGTTTCTGCAAGTTTGGTCACCCCCATGTAAGTTATGGGGCAGTAACAGCACACTTTTGAAAACGTGTTTTTCAGCCTGAAATAAACACGTTTTTTCAGACAACTGAATCCCTATGTAACTGCAAGACTCAGAAGAGCCCACACACTCAGCTCTTAACCCCAGTGTGCAGAAAGTGTCAAAACGTGTTTTTCAGCAGAAATAAACATGTTTCTGCAAGTTTGGTCACCCCCATGTAAGTTATGGGGCAGTAACAGCACACTTTTGAAAACGTGTTTTTCAGCCTGAAATAAACACGTTTTTTCAGACAACTGAATCCCTATGTAACTGCAAGACTCAGAAGAGCCCACACACTCAGCTCTTAACCCCAGTGTGCAGAAAGTGTCAAAACATGTTTTTCAGCAGAAATAAACATGTTTCTGCAAGTTTGGTCACCCCCATGTAAGTTATGGGGCAGTAACAGCACACTTTTGAAAACGTGTTTTTCAGCCCGAAATAAACGCGTTTTTTCAGACAACTGAATCCCTATGTAACTGCAAGACTCAGAAGAGCCCACACACTCAGCTCTTAACCCCAGTGTGCAGAAAGTGTCAAAACGTGTTTTTCAGCAGAAATAAACATGTTTCTGCAAGTTTGGTCACCCCCATGTAAGTTATGGGGCAGTAACAGCACACTTTTGAAAACGTGTTTTTCAGCCCGAAATAAACGCGTTTTTTCAGACAACTGAATCCCTATGTAACTGCAAGGCTCAAAAGAGCCCACACACTCAGCTCTTAACCCCAGTGTGCAGAAAGTGTCAAAACGTGTTTTTCAGCAGAAATAAACATGTTTCTGCAAGTTTGGTCACCCCCATGTAAGTTATGGGGCAGTAACAGCACACTTTTGAAAACGTGTTTTTTCAGCCCGAAATAAACGCGTTTTTTCAGACAACTGAATCCCTATGTAACTGCAAGACTCAGAAGAGCCCACACACTCAGCTCTTAACCCCAGTGTGCAGAAAGTGTCAAAACGTGTTTTTCAGCAGAAATAAACATGTTTCTGCAAGTTTGGTCACCCCCATGTAAGTTATGGGGCAGTAACAGCACACTTTTGAAAACGTGTTTTTCAGCCTGAAATAAACACGTTTTTTCAGACAACTGAATCCCTATGTAACTGCAAGACTCAGAAGAGCCCACACACTCAGCTCTTAACCCCAGTGTGCAGAAAGTGTCAAAACATGATTTTCAGCAGAAATAAACATGTTTCTGCAAGTTTGGTCAACCCCATGTAAGTTATGGGGCAGTAACAGCACACTTTTGAAAACGTGTTTTTCAGCCCGAAATAAACGCGTTTTTTCAGACAACTGAATCCCTATGTAACTGCAAGGCTCAAAAGAGCCCACACACTCAGCTCTTAACCCCAGTGTGCAGAAAGTGTCAAAACATGTTTTTCAGCAGAAATAAACATGTTTCTGCAAGTTTGGTCACCCCCATGTAAGTTATGGGGCAGTAACAGCACACTTTTGAAAACGTGTTTTTCAGCCCGAAATAAACGCGTTTTTTCAGACAACTGAATCCCTATGTAACTGCAAGGCTCAAAAGAGCCCACACACTCAGCTCTTAACCCCAGTGTGCAGAAAGTGTCAAAACATGATTTTCAGCAGAAATAAACATGTTTCTGCAAGTTTGGTCACCCCCATGTAAGTTATGGGGCAGTAACAGCACACTTTTGAAAACGTGTTTTTCAGCCCGAAATAAACGCGTTTTTTCAGACAACTGAATCCCTATGTAACTGCAAGACTCAGAAGAGCCCACACACTCAGCTCTTAACCCCAGTGTGCAGAAAGTGTCAAAACGTGTTTTTCAGCAGAAATAAACATGTTTCTGCAAGTTTGGTCACCCCCATGTAAGTTATGGGGCAGTAACAGCACACTTTTGAAAACGTGTTTTTCAGCCCGAAATAAACACGTTTTTTCAGACAACTGAATCCCTATGTAACTGCAAGGCTCAAAAGAGCCCACACACTCAGCTCTTAACCCCAGTGTGCAGAAAGTGTCAAAACATGATTTTCAGCAGAAATAAACATGTTTCTGCAAGTTTGGTCACCCCCATGTAAGTTATGGGGCAGTAACAGCACACTTTTTAAAACTTGTTTTTCAGCCCGAAATAAACGCGTTTTTTCAGACAACTGAATCCCTATGTAACTGCAAGGCTCAAAAGAGCCCACACACTCAGCTCTTAACCCCAGTGTGCAGAAAGTGTCAAAACATGATTTTCAGCAGAAATAAACATGTTTCTGCAAGTTTGGTCACCCCCATGTAAGTTATGGGGCAGTAACAGCACACTTTTGAAAACGTGTTTTTCAGCCCGAAATAAACGCGTTTTTTCAGACAACTGAATCCCTATGTAACTGCAAGACTCAGAAGAGCCCACACACTCAGCTCTTAACCCCAGTGTGCAGAAAGTGTCAAAACGTGTTTTTCAGCAGAAATAAACATATTTCTGCAAGTTTGGTCACCCCCATGTAAGTTATGGGGCAGTAACAGCACACTTTTGAAAACGTGTTTTTCAGCCCGAAATAAACGCGTTTTTTCAGACAACTGAATCCCTATGTAACTGCAAGACTCAGAAGAGCCCACACACTCAGCTCTTAACCCCAGTGTGCAGAAAGTGACAAAACATGATTTTCAGCAGAAATAAACATGTTTCTGCAAGTTTGGTCACACCCATGTAAGTTATGGGGCAGTAACAGCACACTTTTGAAAACGTGTTTTTCAGCCCGAAATAAACGCGTTTTTTCAAACAACTGAATCCCTATGTAACTGCAAGACTCAGAAGAGCCCACACACTCAGCTCTTAACCCCAGTGTGCAGAAAGTGTCAAAACGTGTTTTTCAGCAGAAATAAACATGTTTCTGCAAGTTTGGTCACCCCCATGTAAGTTATGGGGCAGTAACAGCACACTTTTGAAAACGTGTTTTTCAGCCTGAAATAAACACGTTTTTTCAGACAACTGAATCCCTATATAACTGCAAGACTCAGAAGAGCCCACACACTCAGCTCTTAACCCCAGTGTGCAGAAAGTGTCAAAACATGATTTTCAGCAGAAATAAACATGTTTCTGCAAGTTTGGTCAACCCCATGTAAGTTATGGGGCAGTAACAGCACACTTTTGAAAACGTGTTTTTCAGCCCGAAATAAACGCGTTTTTTCAGACAACTGAATCCCTATGTAACTGCAAGGCTCAAAAGAGCCCACACACTCAGCTCTTAACCCCAGTGTGCAGAAAGTGTCAAAACGTGTTTTTCAGCAGAAATAAACATGTTTCTGCAAGTTTGGTCACCCCCATGTAAGTTATGGGGCAGTAACAGCACACTTTTGAAAACGTGTTTTTCAGCCCGAAATAAACGCGTTTTTTCAGACAACTGAATCCCTATGTAACTGCAAGACTCAGAAGAGCCCACACACTCAGCTCTTAACCACAGTGTGCAGAAAGTGTCAAAACGTGTTTTTCAGCAGAAATAAACATGTTTCTGCAAGTTTGGTCACCCCCATGTAAGTTATGGGGCAGTAACAGCACACTTTTGAAAACGTGTTTTTCAGCCTGAAATAAACACGTTTTTTCAGACAACTGAATCCCTATGTAACTGCAAGACTCAGAAGAGCCCACACACTCAGCTCTTAACCCCAGTGTGCAGAAAGTGTCAAAACATGTTTTTCAGCAGAAATAAACATGTTTCTGCAAGTTTGGTCACCCCCATGTAAGTTATGGGGCAGTAACAGCACACTTTTGAAAACGTGTTTTTCAGCCCGAAATAAACGCGTTTTTTCAGACAACTGAATCCCTATGTAACTGCAAGGCTCAAAAGAGCCCACACACTCAGCTCTTAACCCCAGTGTGCAGAAAGTGTCAAAACATGATTTTCAGCAGAAATAAACATGTTTCTGCAAGTTTGGTCACCCCCATGTAAGTTATGGGGCAGTAACAGCACACTTTTGAAAACGTGTTTTTCAGCCCGAAATAAACGCGTTTTTTCAGACAACTGAATCCCTATGTAACTGCAAGACTCAGAAGAGCCCACACACTCAGCTCTTAACCCCAGTGTGCAGAAAGTGTCAAAACGTGTTTTTCAGCAGAAATAAACATGTTTCTGCAAGTTTGGTCACCCCCATGTAAGTTATGGGGCAGTAACAGCACACTTTTGAAAACGTGTTTTTCAGCCTGAAATAAACACGTTTTTTCAGACAACTGAATCCCTATGTAACTGCAAGACTCAGAAGAGCCCACACACTCAGCTCTTAACCCCAGTGTGCAGAAAGTGTCAAAACATGTTTTTCAGCAGAAATAAACATGTTTCTGCAAGTTTGGTCACCCCCATGTAAGTTATGGGGCAGTAACAGCACACTTTTGAAAACGTGTTTTTCAGCCCGAAATAAACGCGTTTTTTCAGACAACTGAATCCCTATGTAACTGCAAGGCTCAAAAGAGCCCACACACTCAGCTCTTAACCCCAGTGTGCAGAAAGTGTCAAAACGTGTTTTTCAGCAGAAATAAACATGTTTCTGCAAGTTTGGTCACCCCCATGTAAGTTATGGGGCAGTAACAGCACACTTTTGAAAACGTGTTTTTCAGCCCGAAATAAACGCGTTTTTTCAGACAACTGAATCCCTATGTAACTGCAAGACTCAGAAGAGCCCACACACTCAGCTCTTAACCCCAGTGTGCAGAAAGTGTCAAAACATGATTTTCAGCAGAAATAAACATGTTTCTGCAAGTTTGGTCACCCCCATGTAAGTTATGGGGCAGTAACAGCACACTTTTGAAAACGTGTTTTTCAGCCCGAAATAAACGCGTTTTTTCAGACAACTGAATCCCTATGTAACTGCAAGACTCAGAAGAGCCCACACACTCAGCTCTTAACCCCAGTGTGCAGAAAGTGTCAAAACGTGTTTTTCAGCAGAAATAAACATGTTTCTGCAAGTTTGGTCACCCCCATGTAAGTTATGGGGCAGTAACAGCACAGTTTTGAAAACGTGTTTTTCAGCCCGAAATAAACGCGTTTTTTCAGACAACTGAATCCCTATGTAACTGCAAGGCTCAAAAGAGCCCACACACTCAGCTCTTAACCCCAGTGTGCAGAAAGTGTCAAAACATGTTTTTCAGCAGAAATAAACATGTTTCTGCGAGTTTGGTCACCCCCATGTAAGTTATGGGGCAGTAACAGCACACTTTTGAAAACGTGTTTTTCAGCCCGAAATAAACGCGTTTTTTCAGACAACTGAATCCCTATGTAACTGCAAGACTCAGAAGAGCCCACACACTCAGCTCTTAACCCCAGTGTGCAGAAAGTGTCAAAACGTGTTTTTCAGCAGAAATAAACATGTTTCTGCAAGTTTGGTCACCCCCATGTAAGTTATGGGGCAGTAACAGCACACTTTTGAAAACGTGTTTTTCAGCCTGAAATAAACACGTTTTTTCAGACAACTGAATCCCTATGTAACTGCAAGACTCAGAAGAGCCCACACACTCAGCTCTTAACCCCAGTGTGCAGAAAGTGTCAAAACATGATTTTCAGCAGAAATAAACATGTTTCTGCAAGTTTGGTCAACCCCATGTAAGTTATGGGGCAGTAACAGCACACTTTTGAAAACGTGTTTTTCAGCCCGAAATAAACGCGTTTTTTCAGACAACTGAATCCCTATGTAACTGCAAGACTCAGAAGAGCCCACACACTCAGCTCTTAACCCCAGTGTGCAGAAAGTGTCAAAACGTGTTTTTCAGCAGAAATAAACATGTTTCTGCAAGTTTGGTCACCCCCATGTAAGTTATGGGGCAGTAACAGCACAGTTTTGAAAACGTGTTTTTCAGCCCGAAATAAACGCGTTTTTTCAGACAACTGAATCCCTATGTAACTGCAAGGCTCAAAAGAGCCCACACACTCAGCTCTTAACCCCAGTGTGCAGAAAGTGTCAAAACATGTTTTTCAGCAGAAATAAACATGTTTCTGCAAGTTTGGTCACCCCCATGTAAGTTATGGGGCAGTAACAGCACACTTTTGAAAACGTGTTTTTCAGCCCGAAATAAACGCGTTTTTTCAGACAACTGAATCCCTATGTAACTGCAAGACTCAGAAGAGCCCACACACTCAGCTCTTAACCCCAGTGTGCAGAAAGTGTCAAAACGTGTTTTTCAGCAGAAATAAACATGTTTCTGCAAGTTTGGTCACCCCCATGTAAGTTATGGGGCAGTAACAGCACACTTTTGAAAACGTGTTTTTCAGCCTGAAATAAACACGTTTTTTCAGACAACTGAATCCCTATGTAACTGCAAGACTCAGAAGAGCCCACACACTCAGCTCTTAACCCCAGTGTGCAGAAAGTGTCAAAACATGATTTTCAGCAGAAATAAACATGTTTCTGCAAGTTTGGTCAACCCCATGTAAGTTATGGGGCAGTAACAGCACACTTTTGAAAACGTGTTTTTCAGCCCGAAATAAACGCGTTTTTTCAGACAACTGAATCCCTATGTAACTGCAAGGCTCAAAAGAGCCCACACACTCAGCTCTTAACCCCAGTGTGCAGAAAGTGTCAAAACATGTTTTTCAGCAGAAATAAACATGTTTCTGCAAGTTTGGTCACCCCCATGTAAGTTATGGGGCAGTAACAGCACACTTTTGAAAACGTGTTTTTCAGCCCGAAATAAACGCGTTTTTTCAGACAACTGAATCCCTATGTAACTGCAAGACTCAGAAGAGCCCACACACTCAGCTCTTAAACCCAGTGTGCAGAAAGTGTCAAAACGTGTTTTTCAGCAGAAATAAACATGTTTCTGCAAGTTTGGTCACCCCCATGTAAGTTATGGGGCAGTAACAGCACACTTTTGAAAACGTGTTTTTCAGCCTGAAATAAACACGTTTTTTCAGACAACTGAATCCCTATGTAACTGCAAGACTCAGAAGAGCCCACACACTCAGCTCTTAACCCCAGTGTGCAGAAAGTGTCAAAACATGATTTTCAGCAGAAATAAACATGTTTCTGCAAGTTTGGTCACCCCCATGTAAGTTAATGGGCAGTAACAGCACACTTTTGAAAACGTGTTTTTCAGCCCGAAATAAACGCGTTTTTTCAGACAACTGAATCCCTATGTAACTGCAAGACTCAGAAGAGCCCACACACTCAGCTCTTAACCCCAGTGTGCAGAAAGTGTCAAAACGTGTTTTTCAGCAGAAATAAACATGTTTCTGCAAGTTTGGTCACCCCCATGTGAGTTATGGGGCAGTAACAGCACACTTTTGAAAACGTGTTTTTCAGCCCGAAATAAACGCGTTTTTTCAGACAACTGAATCCCTATGTAACTGCAAGACTCAGAAGAGCCCACACACTCAGCTCTTAACCCCAGTGTGCAGAAAGTGTCAAAACATGATTTTCAGCAGAAATAAACATGTTTCTGCAAGTTTGGTCACCCCCATGTAAGTTATGGGGCAGTAACAGCACACTTTTGAAAACGTGTTTTTCAGCCCGAAATAAACGCGTTTTTTCAGACAACTGAATCCCTATGTAACTGCAAGACTCAGAAGAGTCCACACACTCAGCTCTTAACCCCAGTGTGCAGAAAGTGTCAAAACATGTTTTTCAGCAGAAATAAACATGTTTCTGCAAGTTTGGTCACCCCCATGTAAGTTATGGGGCAGTAACAGCACACTTTTGAAAACGTGTTTTTCAGCCTGAAATAAACACGTTTTTTCAGACAACTGAATCCCTATGTAACTGCAAGACTCAGAAGAGCCCACACACTCAGCTCTTAACCCCAGTGTGCAGAAAGTGTCAAAACATGTTTTTCAGCAGAAATAAACATGTTTCTGCAAGTTTGGTCACCCCCATGTAAGTTATGGGGCAGTAACAGCACACTTTTGAAAACGTGTTTTTCAGCCCGAAATAAACGCGTTTTTTCAGACAACTGAATCCCTATGTAACTGCAAGACTCAGAAGAGCCCACACACTCAGCTCTTAACCCCAGTGTGCAGAAAGTGTCAAAACATGATTTTCAGCAGAAATAAACATGTTTCTGCAAGTTTGGTCACCCCCATGTAAGTTATGGGGCAGTAACAGCACACTTTTGAAAACGTGTTTTTCAGCCCGAAATAAACGTGTTTTTTCAGACAACTGAATCCCTATGTAACTGCAAGACTCAGAAGAGTCCACACACTCAGCTCTTAACCCCAGTGTGCAGAAAGTGTCAAAACATGTTTTTCAGCAGAAATAAACATGTTTCTGCAAGTTTGGTCACCCCCATGTAAGTTATGGGGCAGTAACAGCACACTTTTGAAAACGTGTTTTTCAGCCCGAAATAAACGCGTTTTTTCAGACAACTGAATCCCTATGTAACTGCAAGACTCAGAAGAGCCCACACACTCAGCTCTTAACCCCAGTGTGCAGAAAGTGTCAAAACATGTTTTTCAGCAGAAATAAACATGTTTCTGCAAGTTTGGTCACCCCCATGTAAGTTATGGGGCAGTAACAGCACACTTTTGAAAACGTGTTTTTCAGCCTGAAATAAACACGTTTTTTCAGACAACTGAATCCCTATGTAACTGCAAGACTCAGAAGAGCCCACACACTCAGCTCTTAACCCCAGTGTGCAGAAAGTGTCAAAACATGTTTTTCAGCAGAAATAAACATGTTTCTGCAAGTTTGGTCACCCCCATGTAAGTTATGGGGCAGTAACAGCACACTTTTGAAAACGTGTTTTTCAGCCTGAAATAAACACGTTTTTTCAGACAACTGAATCCCTATGTAACTGCAAGACTCAGAAGAGCCCACACACTCAGCTCTTAACCCCAGTGTGCAGAAAGTGTCAAAACATGTTTTTCAGCAGAAATAAACATGTTTCTGCAAGTTTGGTCACCCCCATGTAAGTTATGGGGCAGTAACAGCACACTTTTGAAAACGTGTTTTTCAGCCTGAAATAAACACGTTTTTTCAGACAACTGAATCCCTATGTAACTGCAAGACTCAGAAGAGCCCACACACTCAGCTCTTAACCCCAGTGTGCAGAAAGTGTCAAAACATGTTTTTCAGCAGAAATAAACATGTTTCTGCAAGTTTGGTCACCCCCATGTAAGTTATGGGGCAGTAACAGCACACTTTTGAAAACGTGTTTTTCAGCCTGAAATAAACACGTTTTTTCAGACAACTGAATCCCTATGTAACTGCAAGACTCAGAAGAGCCCACACACTCAGCTCTTAACCCCAGTGTGCAGAAAGTGTCAAAACATGATTTTCAGCAGAAATAAACATGTTTCTGCAAGTTTGGTCACCCCCATGTAAGTTATGGGGCAGTAACAGCACACTTTTGAAAACGTGTTTTTCAGCCCGAAATAAACGCGTTTTTTCAGACAACTGAATCCCTATGTAACTGCAAGGCTCAGAAGAGCCCACACACTCAGCTCTTAACCCCAGTGTGCAGAAAGTGACAAAACATGATTTTCAGCAGAAATAAACATGTTTCTGCAAGTTTGGTCACCCCCATGTAAGTTATGGGGCAGTAACAGCACACTTTTGAAAACGTGTTTTTCAGCCCGAAATAAACACGTTTTTCAGACAACTGAATCAATATGTAACTGCAAGGCTCAAAAGAGCCCACACACTCAGCTCTTAACCCCAGTGTGCAGAAAGTGTCAAAACATGATTTTCAGCAGAAATAAACATGTTTCTGCAAGTTTGGTCAACCCCATGTAAGTTATGGGGCAGTAACAGCACACTTTTGAAAACGTGTTTTTCAGCCCGAAATAAACGCGTTTTTTCAGACAACTGAATCCCTATGTAACTGCAAGGCTCAAAAGAGCCCACACACTCAGCTCTTAACCCCAGTGTGCAGAAAGTGTCAAAACATGTTTTTCAGCAGAAATAAACATGTTTCTGCAAGTTTGGTCACCCCCATGTAAGTTATGGGGCAGTAACAGCACACTTTTGAAAACGTGTTTTTCAGCCCGAAATAAACGCGTTTTTTCAGACAACTGAATCCCTATGTAACTGCAAGACTCAGAAGAGCCCACACACTCAGCTCTTAACCCCAGTGTGCAGAAAGTGACAAAACATGATTTTCAGCAGAAATAAACATGTTTCTGCAAGTTTGGTCACCCCCATGTAAGTTATGGGGCAGTAACAGCACACTTTTGAAAACGTGTTTTTCAGCCCGAAATAAACGCGTTTTTTCAGACAACTGAATCCCTATGTAACTGCAAGACTCAGAAGAGCCCACACACTCAGCTCTTAACCCCAGTGTGCAGAAAGTGTCAAAACGTGTTTTTCAGCAGAAATAAACATGTTTCTGCAAGTTTGGTCACCCCCATGTAAGTTATGGGGCAGTAACAGCACACTTTTGAAAACGTGTTTTTCAGCCCGAAATAAACGCGTTTTTTCAGACAACTGAATCCCTATGTAACTGCAAGACTCAGAAGAGCCCACACACTCAGCTCTTAACCCCAGTGTGCAGAAAGTGTCAAAACATGATTTTCAGCAGAAATAAACATGTTTCTGCAAGTTTGGTCACCCCCATGTAAGTTATGGGGCAGTAACAGCACACTTTTGAAAACGTGTTTTTCAGCCCGAAATAAACGCGTTTTTTCAGACAACTGAATCCCTATGTAACTGCAAGACTCAGAAGAGCCCACACACTCAGCTCTTAACCCCAGTGTGCAGAAAGTGTCAAAACATGTTTTTCAGCAGAAATAAACATGTTTCTGCAAGTTTGGTCACCCTCATGTAAGTTATGGGGCAGTAACAGCACACTTTTGAAAACGTGTTTTTCAGCCTGAAATAAACACGTTTTTTCAGACAACTGAATCCCTATGTAACTGCAAGACTCAGAAGAGCCCACACACTCAGCTCTTAACCCCAGTGTGCAGAAAGTGTCAAAACATGTTTTTCAGCAGAAATAAACATGTTTCTGCAAGTTTGGTCACCCCCATGTAAGTTATGGGGCAGTAACAGCACACTTTTGAAAACGTGTTTTTCAGCCTGAAATAAACACGTTTTTTCAGACAACTGAATCCCTATGTAACTGCAAGACTCAGAAGAGCCCACACACTCAGCTCTTAACCCCAGTGTGCAGAAAGTGTCAAAACATGTTTTTCAGCAGAAATAAACATGTTTCTGCAAGTTTGGTCACCCCCATGTAAGTTATGGGGCAGTAACAGCACACTTTTGAAAACGTGTTTTTCAGCCTGAAATAAACACGTTTTTTCAGACAACTGAATCCCTATGTAACTGCAAGACTCAGAAGAGCCCACACACTCAGCTCTTAACCCCAGTGTGCAGAAAGTGTCAAAACATGTTTTTCAGCAGAAATAAACATGTTTCTGCAAGTTTGGTCACCCCCATGTAAGTTATGGGGCAGTAACAGCACACTTTTGAAAACGTGTTTTTCAGCCCGAAATAAACGCGTTTTTTCAGACAACTGAATCCCTATGTAACTGCAAGGCTCAAAAGAGCCCACACACTCAGCTCTTAACCCCAGTGTGCAGAAAGAGTCAAAACGTGTTTTTCAGCAGAAATAAACATGTTTCTGCAAGTTTGGTCACCCCCATGTAAGTTATGGGGCAGTAACAGCACACTTTTGAAAACGTGTTTTTCAGCCCGAAATAAACGCGTTTTTTCAGACAACTGAATCCCTATGTAACTGCAAGACTCAGAAGAGCCCACACACTCAGCTCTTAACCCCAGTGTGCAGAAAGTGTCAAAACGTGATTTTCAGCAGAAATAAACATGTTTCTGCAAGTTTGGTCACCCCCATGTAAGTTATGGGGCAGTAACAGCACACTTTTGAAAACGTGTTTTTCAGCCCGAAATAAACGCGTTTTTTCAGACAACTGAATCCCTATGTAACTGCAAGACTCAGAAGAGCCCACACACTCAGCTCTTAACCCCAGTGTGCAGAAAGTGTCAAAACGTGTTTTTCAGCAGAAATAAACATGTTTCTGCAAGTTTGGTCACCCCCATGTAAGTTATGGGGCAGTAACAGCACACTTTTGAAAACGTGTTTTTCAGCCCGAAATAAACGCGTTTTTTCAGACAACTGAATCCCTATGTAACTGCAAGACTCAGAAGAGCCCACACACTCAGCTCTTAACCCCAGTGTGCAGAAAGTGTCAAAACATGATTTTCAGCAGAAATAAACATGTTTCTGCAAGTTTGGTCACCCCCATGTAAGTTATGGGGCAGTAACAGCACACTTTTGAAAACGTGTTTTTCAGCCCGAAATAAACGCGTTTTTTCAGACAACTGAATCCCTATGTAACTGCAAGACTCAGAAGAGCCCACACACTCAGCTCTTAACCCCAGTGTGCAGAAAGTGTCAAAACGTGTTTTTCAGCAGAAATAAACATGTTTCTGCAAGTTTGGTCACCCCCATGTAAGTTATGGGGCAGTAACAGCACACTTTTGAAAACGTGTTTTTCAGCCCGAAATAAACGCGTTTTTTCAGACAACTGAATCCCTATGTAACTGCAAGACTCAGAAGAGCCCACACACTCAGCTCTTAACCCCAGTGTGCAGAAAGTGTCAAAACATGTTTTTCAGCAGAAATAAACATGTTTCTGCAAGTTTGGTCACCCCCATGTAAGTTATGGGGCAGTAACAGCACACTTTTGAAAACGTGTTTTTCAGCCTGAAATAAACACGTTTTTTCAGACAACTGAATCCCTATGTAACTGCAAGACTCAGAAGAGCCCACACACTCAGCTCTTAACCCCAGTGTGCAGAAAGTGTCAAAACATGTTTTTCAGCAGAAATAAACATGTTTCTGCAAGTTTGGTCACCCCCATGTAAGTTATGGGGCAGTAACAGCACACTTTTGAAAACGTGTTTTTCAGCCTGAAATAAACACGTTTTTTCAGACAACTGAATCCCTATGTAACTGCAAGACTCAGAAGAGCCCACACACTCAGCTCTTAACCCCAGTGTGCAGAAAGTGTCAAAACATGTTTTTCAGCAGAAATAAACATGTTTCTGCAAGTTTGGTCACCCCCATGTAAGTTATGGGGCAGTAACAGCACACTTTTGAAAACGTGTTTTTCAGCCTGAAATAAACACGTTTTTTCAGACAACTGAATCCCTATGTAACTGCAAGACTCAGAAGAGCCCACACACTCAGCTCTTAACCCCAGTGTGCAGAAAGTGTCAAAACATGTTTTTCAGCAGAAATAAACATGTTTCTGCAAGTTTGGTCACCCCCATGTAAGTTATGGGGCAGTAACAGCACACTTTTGAAAACGTGTTTTTCAGCCCGAAATAAACGCGTTTTTTCAGACAACTGAATCCCTATGTAACTGCAAGGCTCAAAAGAGCCCACACACTCAGCTCTTAACCCCAGTGTGCAGAAAGAGTCAAAACGTGTTTTTCAGCAGAAATAAACATGTTTCTGCAAGTTTGGTCACCCCCATGTAAGTTATGGGGCAGTAACAGCACACTTTTGAAAACGTGTTTTTCAGCCCGAAATAAACGCGTTTTTTCAGACAACTGAATCCCTAAGTAACTGCAAGACTCAGAAGAGCCCACACACTCAGCTCTTAACCCCAGTGTGCAGAAAGTGTCAAAACATGTTTTTCAGCAGAAATAAACATGTTTCTGCAAGTTTGGTCACCCCCATGTAAGTTATGGGGCAGTAACAGCACACTTTTGAAAACGTGTTTTTCAGCCCGAAATAAACGCGTTTTTTCAGACAACTGAATCCCTATGTAACTGCAAGGCTCAAAAGAGCCCACACACTCAGCTCTTAACCCCAGTGTGCAGAAAGAGTCAAAACGTGTTTTTCAGCAGAAATAAACATGTTTCTGCAAGTTTGGTCACCCCCATGTAAGTTATGGGGCAGTAACAGCACACTTTTGAAAACGTGTTTTTCAGCCCGAAATAAACGCGTTTTTTCAGACAACTGAATCCCTATGTAACTGCAAGACTCAGAAGAGCCCACACACTCAGCTCTTAACCCCAGTGTGCAGAAAGTGTCAAAACATGTTTTTCAGCAGAAATAAACATGTTTCTGCAAGTTTGGTCACCCCCATGTAAGTTATGGGGCAGTAACAGCACACTTTTGAAAACGTGTTTTTCAGCCTGAAATAAACACGTTTTTTCAGACAACTGAATCCCTATGTAACTGCAAGACTCAGAAGAGCCCACACACTCAGCTCTTAACCCCAGTGTGCAGAAAGTGTCAAAACATGTTTTTCAGCAGAAATAAACATGTTTCTGCAAGTTTGGTCACCCCCATGTAAGTTATGGGGCAGTAACAGCACACTTTTGAAAACGTGTTTTTCAGCCTGAAATAAACACGTTTTTTCAGACAACTGAATCCCTATGTAACTGCAAGACTCAGAAGAGCCCACACACTCAGCTCTTAACCCCAGTGTGCAGAAAGTGTCAAAACATGTTTTTCAGCAGAAATAAACATGTTTCTGCAAGTTTGGTCACCCCCATGTAAGTTATGGGGCAGTAACAGCACACTTTTGAAAACGTGTTTTTCAGCCTGAAATAAACACGTTTTTTCAGACAACTGAATCCCTATGTAACTGCAAGACTCAGAAGAGCCCACACACTCAGCTCTTAACCCCAGTGTGCAGAAAGTGTCAAAACATGTTTTTCAGCAGAAATAAACATGTTTCTGCAAGTTTGGTCACCCCCATGTAAGTTATGGGGCAGTAACAGCACACTTTTGAAAACGTGTTTTTCAGCCCGAAATAAACGCGTTTTTTCAGACAACTGAATCCCTATGTAACTGCAAGGCTCAAAAGAGCCCACACACTCAGCTCTTAACCCCAGTGTGCAGAAAGAGTCAAAACGTGTTTTTCAGCAGAAATAAACATGTTTCTGCAAGTTTGGTCACCCCCATGTAAGTTATGGGGCAGTAACAGCACACTTTTGAAAACGTGTTTTTCAGCCCGAAATAAACGCGTTTTTTCAGACAACTGAATCCCTAAGTAACTGCAAGACTCAGAAGAGCCCACACACTCAGCTCTTAACCCCAGTGTGCAGAAAGTGTCAAAACGTGATTTTCAGCAGAAATAAACATGTTTCTGCAAGTTTGGTCACCCCCATGTAAGTTATGGGGCAGTAACAGCACACTTTTGAAAACGTGTTTTTCAGCCCGAAATAAACGCGTTTTTTCAGACAACTGAATCCCTATGTAACTGCAAGACTCAGAAGAGCCCACACACTCAGCTCTTAACCCCAGTGTGCAGAAAGTGTCAAAACGTGTTTTTCAGCAGAAATAAACATGTTTCTGCAAGTTTGGTCACCCCCATGTAAGTTATGGGGCAGTAACAGCACACTTTTGAAAACGTGTTTTTCAGCCCGAAATAAACGCGTTTTTTCAGACAACTGAATCCCTATGTAACTGCAAGACTCAGAAGAGCCCACACACTCAGCTCTTAACCCCAGTGTGCAGAAAGTGTCAAAACATGTTTTTCAGCAGAAATAAACATGTTTCTGCAAGTTTGGTCACCCCCATGTAAGTTATGGGGCAGTAACAGCACACTTTTGAAAACGTGTTTTTCAGCCCGAAATAAACGCGTTTTTTCAGACAACTGAATCCCTATGTAACTGCAAGGCTCAAAAGAGCCCACACACTCAGCTCTTAACCCCAGTGTGCAGAAAGTGTCAAAACATGATTTTCAGCAGAAATAAACATGTTTCTGCAAGTTTGGTCACCCCCATGTAAGTTATGGGGCAGTAACAGCACACTTTTGAAAACGTGTTTTTCAGCCCGAAATAAACGCGTTTTTTCAGACAACTGAATCCCTATGTAACTGCAAGACTCAGAAGAGCCCACACACTCAGCTCTTAACCCCAGTGTGCAGAAAGTGTCAAAACGTGTTTTTCAGCAGAAATAAACATGTTTCTGCAAGTTTGGTCACCCCCATGTAAGTTATGGGGCAGTAACAGCACACTTTTGAAAACGTGTTTTTCAGCCCGAAATAAACACGTTTTTTCAGACAACTGAATCCCTATGTAACTGCAAGGCTCAAAAGAGCCCACACACTCAGCTCTTAACCCCAGTGTGCAGAAAGTGTCAAAACATGATTTTCAGCAGAAATAAACATGTTTCTGCAAGTTTGGTCACCCCCATGTAAGTTATGGGGCAGTAACAGCACACTTTTTAAAACTTGTTTTTCAGCCCGAAATAAACACGTTTTTTCAGACAACTGAATCCCTATGTAACTGCAAGACTCAGAAGAGCCCACACACTCAGCTCTTAACCCCAGTGTGCAGAAAGTGTCAAAACATGATTTTCAGCAGAAATAAACATGTTTCTGCAAGTTTGGTCACCCCCATGTAAGTTATGGGGCAGTAACAGCACACTTTTGAAAACGTGTTTTTCAGCCCGAAATAAACGCGTTTTTTCAGACAACTGAATCCCTATGTAACTGCAAGACTCAGAAGAGCCCACACACTCAGCTCTTAACCCCAGTGTGCAGAAAGTGTCAAAACGTGTTTTTCAGCAGAAATAAACATGTTTCTGCAAGTTTGGTCACCCCCATGTAAGTTATGGGGCAGTAACAGCACACTTTTGAAAACGTGTTTTTCAGCCCGAAATAAACGCGTTTTTTCAGACAACTGAATCCCTATGTAACTGCAAGACTCAGAAGAGCCCACACACTCAGCTCTTAACCCCAGTGTGCAGAAAGAGTCAAAACATGATTTTCAGCAGAAATAAACATGTTTCTGCAAGTTTGGTCACCCCCATGTAAGTTATGGGGCAGTAACAGCACACTTTTTAAAACGTGTTTTTCAGCCCGAAATAAACGCGTTTTTTCAGACAACTGAATCCCTATGTAACTGCAAGGCTCAAAAGAGCCCACACACTCAGCTCTTAACCCCAGTGTGCAGAAAGTGTCAAAACATGATTTTCAGCAGAAATAAACATGTTTCTGCAAGTTTGGTCACCCCCATGTAAGTTATGGGGCAGTAACAGCACACTTTTGAAAACGTGTTTTTCAGCCCGAAATAAACGCGTTTTTTCAGACAACTGAATCCCTATGTAACTGCAAGACTCAGAAGAGCCCACACACTCAGCTCTTAACCCCAGTGTGCAGAAAGTGTCAAAACGTGTTTTTCAGCAGAAATAAACATGTTTCTGCAAGTTTGGTCACCCCCATGTAAGTTATGGGGCAGTAACAGCACACTTTTGAAAACGTGTTTTTCAGCCCGAAATAAACACGTTTTTTCAGACAACTGAATCCCTATGTAACTGCAAGGCTCAAAAGAGCCCACACACTCAGCTCTTAACCCCAGTGTGCAGAAAGTGTCAAAACATGATTTTCAGCAGAAATAAACATGTTTCTGCAAGTTTGGTCACCCCCATGTAAGTTATGGGGCAGTAACAGCACACTTTTTAAAACTTGTTTTTCAGCCCGAAATAAACGCGTTTTTTCAGACAACTGAATCCCAATGTAACTGCAAGACTCAGAAGAGCCCACACACTCAGCTCTTAACCCCAGTGTGCAGAAAGTGTCAAAACGTGTTTTTCAGCAGAAATAAACATGTTTCTGCAAGTTTGGTCACCCCCATGTAAGTTATGGGGCAGTAACAGCACACTTTTGAAAACGTGTTTTTCAGCCTGAAATAAACACGTTTTTTCAGACAACTGAATCCCTATGTAACTGCAAGACTCAGAAGAGCCCACACACTCAGCTCTTAACCCCAGTGTGCAGAAAGTGTCAAAACATGATTTTCAGCAGAAATAAACATGTTTCTGCAAGTTTGGTCACCCCCATGTAAGTTATGGGGCAGTAACAGCACACTTTTGAAAACGTGTTTTTCAGCCCGAAATAAACGCGTTTTTTCAGACAACTGAATCCCTATGTAACTGCAAGACTCAGAAGAGCCCACACACTCAGCTCTTAACCCCAGTGTGCAGAAAGTGTCAAAACGTGTTTTTCAGCAGAAATAAACATGTTTCTGCAAGTTTGGTCACCCCCATGTAAGTTATGGGGCAGTAACAGCACACTTTTGAAAACGTGTTTTTCAGCCCGAAATAAACGCGTTTTTTCAGACAACTGAATCCCT